>NW_018128002.1:1207601-1220524 GCF_001952655.1 Monopterus albus
ATCAAACATGCAGGGTAATGCATGGTAAATAAACATTGCTCAAACACAACAATAAGCACGTCTTCACACTATCAAGCACATGGATACATAGCGAACAATTCATGCACACTGGTCTGAAGAGGCTGCTATGCTTCACTCATAGTTCATTTAAATGCCAGCCTGTCCTAATAGTTTATAGAGTATAGGGTTTTTGAGACTTCAGGTTATTTAGGACCATATAAATCTCTCCTCCAAGCATGATATCCTTTTTATATAAGGAGCATACTGTAACAGCTGTAATATCTCCGAAACCTTGGGCCATGTGATTTCATAAGAGGGTGGCCGGTGTATTTCAGTAGCTGGATGTAGTGTAAATAAGCCTAACAGAGCATGACTTACACCAACAGCTACCCCCTACCACCCACCCCTTCTACAATCTGCAGGCTTATTTCAAATGAAGTCAACCACCCACCCCTTCTACAATCTGCAGATGAAGTTAATCAGCAACAGCACCATGTATGACCATGCTACTAATCCAGCCTCACAAGGTTCACAGCCATCAGCCTTGTGTTTAGTCATGTGTCAACAGCTGCGGCCTAGGGACATTAAAGCCTCAGCACATTTACTGTGGCCTTTTCCATCATTTTGGTTGTATCCCTGGAGCATTTTTGTAGGTGCAACTGATCTAAGAAAGTGATTTAATAAAAGCAGAGAGATTCATGCTCATGTAGGATGACTGTGACCTGCGGCGAAAGCAGGTAGGCTGAGGAAAATAAACAGAATTGTACTGATCGACAGACAGATCTGATGCATGCCAAGACATACACAGAACCACAACACACACAGAAAATGTAGTTGGACAGACATGTATAGCCTCACAGAAATCTAGAGGTGTAATGAACAAAATAACAGCAAAGCTGTACATGTAATGAGAGAAAAATGTAGTTGTAATATCACAGTCTGGTCTGTGTTTGCAGGCTACAGACAGTCATTGGTGGAGTGACTGGCTGATGGTAGTGAGGATTATAAGGAGTCTGGCTCTGAGTGGCATGCAGATCACTCCCTTGTGTGTACTTGCCTTTCTAGTTCATGTTTTAATGTCTTGTCATTGCTGCTGTGGTCTAATTTATCTTCTTTTATCTCTCACTCTGACCTGTGTTTTAATTCACCATACTCATATCTGTTGTCCATCCCGCTCTTCTCCCTCACGTGTCAGTGTTGTTGGCTCATTATTGCTCTGCCCTCGTAACATTGACAGAAGGGTCATGTGTGGCTGACGGCACAGGCTGCTCATTCTCTCCCCCTCTTTCTTTGTGTGTTTGCTCTCTACCGGTTCCACTCAGCTAAAAGTCATCCACCAATTATATCGCAACACTTCTACATTCATCCTTCCTCTCTCCTCTGTTGGTTCCTTCTTGTATTTGTAGTCATTTCTATGCCTGAATGTGGTGAATTATCACTATATGGACAGCTCTCTCTTTGTCTCTCTGCTCTCATTTCTCTAATGGGACTGCGCTGGCTCAGTTCCCAAGGTCAAAGCAGGTTTTTAACCGAACACCTAGCCTGAATAACCTCTTTGTTTGGATTGGAACTGAAATATTCAAAACAGATCGGTGATATTATTATTAAGTGAAGGGAGTGTAAAAAATAGGAAAGAATAGGAAAACGTACCTGCCTAAGTATTATTTTAAAACATTCATCAGTGTTTAGGTTAATTTTGTTATTGCATTTGGTCAGACTAGACAGAGTAGACAGCCATATATTACAGCACTGTGAGAAAAATCCTGATATATGATTTGTGCTCACTATTACATAACGCACTCTGGTGCCATCATATAACAAATGTGTAACTATAGCCAAACTGTGTGTATATTGAGAGTCGTGTAATATTAACACATATAGCTCATGTGTCTCATGAAATGAAAAACACCTCTTTGAGTTGTTCCTTTTGTATCAAAATCTCAACCTCTCAGTTCGTGCAAAGTGTCAAAAGCAATTTTTTTGGCACATCTTGCTCTCAGGTACATATAAAAAGCCAGTCTTGTAAAGTGTGATAATTAAATGTGTCAACATTTTCTCCCACACAAAACCCCTCAAATCAGTTCCATTCCAGTGCTCAGTCCTGCCTTAGTATCCTGTCACAGTGCAGAGGCACAGACCAATTTATGAAACCTTTACAGATTTTTTTTACATTTTCCTTCTCTTTTTGTACTCTTCTTCTCCAGAACTTGAATCAGAACCCTCGCACTTTGCTGCCCAAGTTCTTCGGCCTCTACTGTGTCCAGTCGGGTGGGAAGAACATCCGCGTGGTGGTGATGAACAACATCCTGCCTCGTGTGGTTCGCATGCACCTCAAATATGACCTGAAGGGATCCACCTACAAGAGGCGAGCATCCAAGAAGGAGAGGGAGAAGGCCAAGCCAACTTTCAAAGATCTGGACTTCATGCAAGACATGCAGGATGGACTGATGCTGGATCAGGACACATATAATGCATTGGTTAAGACCCTACAGAGAGACTGCCTGGTAAGACTGATGGAGTAAAACCTGTTCGGTCACTTCATTTCTATTTTTCGGTTGAGACAGCCATGAGAGAAAGATGGCAGGAGAGTGGCTTAGTGGGAGATGGTGAGTGTGGTGTGCTGATTCTGAAGGAGAATCCATATAACACCCTGAATCAAGAGTCTCTAGAGAGAGGGAGGAGCTCCTTGGCAGCAGGTGTTAGAGGGAGGGTTGGATGAAAGATGAAGTGATGCCATAATGCAGTGTCCCAAAGGTAAAGTGATAGACACACAGAGACAGAGAGTAAAATCTGCCAAAGGAAATGAAGAATAGTTGGAAAAAACTGGATACGTATGGTGGCCTGATTAATAAAAGAAGACCATGGTTATGAGAGTAGATGGAGGGAGATGGAAGAGAAGAAGGCAGAGAAAGGAAAAGCTATTTATGTGGGTGTCTGGCATGCTCAGAATCCCTCACTATAAATTAGAGCTTTGTTACAAGCAAGAGGTTTAATATGGTATCTAGTCTGGTAGCAGGCCTGCCCATGTCTTATAAATCACTAGCTCATGTTGACATTTTTAGAGCATGTGCCTGGGAGTGTATTCTCACACACTCACTATCATATAGGGTTTTTCCATTATTCTGGGAGTGTATTCTCACACACCCACTATCATATAGGGTTTTTCCATTATTCGAAGCTGTGTAACATTCGTCCCAAGTTCTCTATTTATTTCCACTGCCCTCTGCCCACTTTGGAGGTGCATTCTAGGAGCTAAATTTTGGCACCCCTCATGAGGTAGTACTAAATTCAAGTACAAAGAACGCAAGGGGGATGGGGTAGGAGCTCTCAGGGCTGTTGCCCGTGGCTGGTTAAATGTCGGTGTCTTCGTGTCTCAAAGAGCTGTTAGCATTAAACATACATACACACACTGGTTTAGAGGTAAAACAGGGGCAGACAAACCGAAGATGATGTCACACTTATACGAGTTTGTGTTCTGCTTTTTTAGCTGCTGTTTGATAAACTGCTTATACAGTCTCTGTTGCTGGCTGATTTTGTTGGATAAAGAGCACTGTGATCCTTGACTCACATACTCTGCTCCACTGTGTGTGTGTGTGTGTGTGTGTGTGTGTGTGTGTGTGTGTGTGTGTGTGTGTGAGGAGCACAGCCTTGCTCTCATCTTAACAGAGACTGACACCGGGAAAAATACAGTGGAAAAGCAAAACAGAATGGTCTGCATCAGCTCGTGAGGTTATGCTGGGCAGCGGTTATGAGAAGCACAGGGCATACTGTTCATTAAGTGGACAGTGAGAACACAGCTATATACGTTGCTTATTAATGTGTGTATGCTTGTGCATCATTCCTTCAGCTGCTGACACTGTTAAAGGTAGAGTCCATGATTCTGGCTACAGTCTGTTTATATTTACATCAGTACCTAAACAAGTCAGGGTTTGCTCTTCTGGCCTTCTCCTCTTTGGTTGTGTAGCTCTGTAGACTATAACTGGAAGTGGCAGTGGAAGCGATGTTATGAGCTCTAGCTGCCAGGTATACCAGCCCTTTCACTCTTCCCTCCTGTTGCTGATTGGCTATGATTACCTGGCCTGACCCAGATCCTTTTCCCCCATTTACAGAGTGCACAAGCACTTCATTCTGGGTGGACAGAAGAAGAACACGAGGAAAACTGGGCAGAATTTGATAAAATGTATAATGAATTAGAATTGTGGACTATACCTTTAACACTCAGAAGAAAAGCTTTCATCCTGATTTGTTCATCACATGTCTGTCAGTCACTCCACACTTAAATTAGTCTGTACCTGTCCTGTGTTCAGGTGCTGGAAAGCTTTAAGATCATGGACTATAGCTTGCTACTCGGGGTTCACAACATAGACCAGGCAGAAAGGGAGAGGCAGATGGAGGGCTCCCAGGGCAGCAGCGATGAGAAGAGGCCTGTGGCCCAGCAGAAGGCCTTGTACTCCACAGCCATGGAGTCTATCCAGGGAGGAGCTGCCTGCGGAGGGTCCATTGACACTGATGATACGTGAGTTTAGCCAATAACAAGAGGCTGTTGGTGAGAAGGGCTGGGTGATAGATGTCTAACAGTTGCACTTTAACACCATATTAATAATAATAAACACAGTGGGAAATCAATTAATAATGGTACATGTTTTGTTAGAATTTATTCAGCTGCTTTTTGCGATAGATTTTAACCTGTTGGCAGTGTTTACTGTACATCTGTAGTTTTCAGTGTAAGCAGGCACACTTGCATTTTGTTCAGCTAATGGTGCAGTCTAAAAACACACAAATAAACACAAGTCATATGGTAAATTGCTTTAAAAGCAAATCTATAAATTAGAACTCGCTGTAAGAAGAAATTTAGAAGGTGACACTGAAACAGGTCACTATACTTACAAATGACCCTCGCAGCAGGCATGAGATTTACCGTCAGTGGTGTGTCACAGGATCTCCAGCTGTACTGGGGTTCGGTATGGGTCAAATATTAGATGAGGTAAAGTAATGACATAGAGTAATCCAATCAAAGCAGCTTAATCCTGTGTATATATATTTAAGTTGAAAGAAAAGGAAATGTAAATGCCCAGCTTTCACAACCAGATTTTCACAAGTCAGATTCCTGGTAGAAACATTTCAGTTCATCAGGTTGAAGTCAGTGTAAGTTGCCTGTAGGAAGGGCTGACTGTTAATAACATCCAACTTCGCAGACCTATGGATTAAAGAGACATCACTTTCAGTTTTTTTGTCCCTCTCATTTTAGGATGGGCGGTATCCCGGCTGTCAATGGAAAAGGAGAGAGACTTCTTCTCTACATTGGAATCATTGACATCCTGCAGTCCTACAGGTGATCAACATGTCGTTACATGTAGTCGCCACAGGTTATCAGCTATATGTATGGTGGTATGATACTGTGTCTTGAATGGAAGAAATACAGTATGTGTTCTGTACCTTCCTACAAACATTTTTTTCTCAGGCACCTAAACAACATAATCCCTTCTGACAGCACTTTTAATGCCCATTGGCCTACAGGCATGGTGCTTATATGAACTTCACTGTGACCCTAATACAGAGGATATGTTTGGCTTTGTTAAACTCTGCTTGTCTTTATTTCCACAGGCTAATCAAGAAACTGGAGCACACATGGAAAGCTTTGGTTCATGATGGGGTGAGTGTGTATAATGTACACACAGAAGTGGAACTGCATATAAGTTTATCCTCACTGTTTTCTGTCATTGTCATGAAGATCAGCCTTTATTGAGCTTTACTCATAGGAAATCACCTTTATGAACATTCAGTTTTTATTGAAGTCAGTGTGAGTAAAAGAGAGAGACACAGTGTTGAACTTGAGTCAGTTGCAGACCTTTCTGCTGTTCATTTTTTAATTAAAAGTGTGCATTTTGGTTCTTGAAACTATGTTTTTGTATACACTGCGCAGCCACTTTATTATGTACACCTGCACAATAGTATGCAATTCAGTGCAACACTTCCACCTTAACATCTGTGTTTATGAAGCTCAAAAATGCTTATTTTGGTAAAATTGTCATAAATGTATATATTCCTCGGATTCAGGAGGAACAATGCGGTTTTCGTCCTGGCCCCAGAACACTGGACCAGCTCTATACCCTCTTCAGGGTGGTGGAGGGTTCATGGGCGTTTGCCCAACCAGTCCACATGTGTTTCATGGATTTGGAGAAGGCATTTGGAGAAGACCGTGTCCCTCGCAGCGCCCTGTGGGGGGTGCTCCGGGAGTATGGAGTCCGGGGCCCTTTGCTAAGGGCTGTCTAGTCCCTGTACGACTGGAGCAGGAGCTTGGTTCGCATTGCCGGCAGTAAGTCAGACTTGTTTCCATTGCATGTTGGACTCTGGCAGGGCTGCCCTTTGTCACCGGTTCTGTTCATTATCTTTATGAACAGAATTTCTAGGCACAGCCAGGGGCCAAAGGGAGTCCGGTTGGGGACCACAGGATCTCATCTCTGCTTTTTGCAGATGACGTTGTCCTGTTGGCTCCATCAAACCAGGATTTTCAGTGTGCACTGGGGCGGTTTGCAGCTGAGTGTGAAGCGGCTGGGATGAGAATCAGCACCTCCATGTCCAAGGCCATGGTTCTCAGTCGGAAAAGGGTGGCTTGTTCTCTTCAGGTTGGTGGAGAGTTCCTGCCTCAAGTGGAGGAGTTTAAGTATCTTGGGGTCTTGTTCACGAGTGAGGGAAGGATGGAACGGGAGATTGACAGGCGGATCGGTGCAGCTTCTGCAGTAATGCGGTCAATGTACCGGTCCGTCGTGGTGAAGAAAGAGCTGAGCTGTAAGGCGAAGATTATTCATGATTATTATTTATCATTCAAGTGTATTTGTCATCAGAGTAGAACCGCTGTGGTGGTTTGGGCATCTGTTTCAGATGCCTCCTGGGTGCCTTCCTAGGGAGGTGTTCCGGGCATGTCCCACCAGGAGGAGCCCTCAGGGAAGACCCAGGACATGCTGGAGGGACTACGTCTCCCGGCATTCCCCAGGAGGAGCTGGAGGAAGTGTCTAGGGAGAGGGAAGTCTGTGCATCTTTGCTTAGACTGCTGCCCCCGCGAGCCGGTTCCGGATAAGCGGAAGAAGATGGATGGATGTATAAGTTCAATTATATGTTTATTATTGAGGTCATAGTTAAAGGTGGTGTTGTATTCAGAGGTGTCTCTATATTTTTGTCCTCCTCAGCTACATACATGATAGGGTCAGAATAATAGGAACACTTCTGAATATAATGTAGTACAGTACAACACCACTTTTAAGTATGACCCCAATAATAAACATATAATTGAATTTATACATTTATGACAATTTCACCAAAAACTGAAAGATTTTGAGCTTCATAAACACAGATGTTAAGGCAGAACTGTACAAGTGTACCTAATAAAGTGGCCAGACAGTGTATTTTGAAAAGTATGTGGGCATTGAAATGATATTTGGCATATTTTAATGACAACACATCATGACCACATTAATGTGGGGACATAGGTTTACCTCCATAAGCAAACAACACCAGAGCCTTGAACATTGGCAGCTCCTGCCAGCCTACACACAGTGTTTGGCATTGTGTGCTTCCAGGTCTGATTTCAGTGGAAAGCCGGTGCAATAAATCACTTATTGACTGAAGTGAGTTTGATTTAGAGCACAAAACAGAAAGACACGCTCATTCTTGAATATATGTACCTAAGGCTTTTGAAGCAAATAAGCATAAGGATGACAGACAAAAATACTTTCAATTTGTTTACCTCCTTCCCCAAATAAAAAAAGAGAATCCTGACTGAAGAAACATGGTCTCTGCAGGAAAGCTGCGGGGTTTCTGGGATGTGTAATATGATACACATTAGACACTTGTCACAAACTTTTTTATTTTCATATTATATATTCATATACAGTATATATTCAAGCTATTACATGATCCCAATGCAGTACTGATACTAGCACTTATAATGAATAAAAATTCACTTCAGTGCCGTCATATGTGGCGGCACTGAAGTGCATAGCATTGCATGACTGCTATGCCACAAACACAGTAGTGAAGTTCGCAGACGACACCACCGTTGTGGGTCTCATCTCAGACAATGTTGAGACTCACTACAGAGAGGAGATCCAGCACCTGACAAGTTGGTGTTCAGATAACAATCTTGTCCTGAACACCAACAAGACTAAGGAGGTCATTGTGGATTATAGGAGGTCCAGGAAGACAAAACATGCTCCTCTTCTCATTCACGGTGAGGTGCTGGAGCAAGCGGATAACATCAAGTTCCTGGGCATCCATATCACATCTGACCTGACCTGGTCTCTGAACACATCCTACCTGGTGAAGAAAGCCCAGCAAAGGCTTTTCTTCCTCAGGAAGCTGAAACGCACTGGTCTCTTCTCTCAGTTGCTCACAAACTTCTACAGAGCGACAGTAGAGAGCATCCTCTGTCTCAGTGTGACAGTGTGGTATGGGAGCTGCACTGCACAGGACAGAAAGGACTTGACCCGGGTGGTGAGAACAGCTCAGGGCATCGTAGGGAGTCCTCTTCTGGATCTGGACTCACTATACACTGACCGGATCTAGAGAAGGGCTGGGCAGATTGCTGCAGACCACACTCACCCAGGCAACAGTCTGTTTGTGCCTCTTCCCTCCAAGAAAAGGTACAGGAATATAAATTCTAAAACAAACAGCTTCTGAGACACAGCTTCTTCCCCAGAGCTGTGAAATCAATCACCCCCCTAACCCCTAGTCACACACACAACCTCCCCCCTATGGACAGACAGAACACTAGACCTCTACAGACACACACCCATGCTCACACCTCTTCCTAAAGACTGAGATTTGCACTGAGCTGCACCTCATAATGTTACTACACTCTTGCTGCTAACATGCTGCTGACCTGATTAGGTCCCATACATCCCTTTTTATTTGTTCATATTTTTATATTGACTACAATTGTGTGTTATGTAAATAATGTGTCTTAAGCCGAGAGCTGCCAGAAAAAATTTTGTTGTGCTATGTATAATGACAATAAAGATTCTTGACTCTTGAATAAAGATTCTTGACTTGACTTCTGTAGATACTGTATATGTTTGCTTGACAGTATATACACTCAGGGATGGCATGAGTGTGCTTACTCGATCAGCACAAGATCCCACAGATCTGTAGCATCTCACATCTCTTCATCCACTTGGGATTTACTCTGTACATTTTCGTCAGTCTGCTCTCACCACAGAATTACCCTTATCCATCTGTCCGTCCTCTCCCTTCAGTCACTCCACTCTCCCACTCTGAGATACACTCATACGTGAGATATGTGTGGGCGAGCAAGCAACCCTGTAACAGCCTCCTGTGCGTCACTGTTGTCTCTGATAATGGACACTCCCCACTCTCTTTGTGTTACATACACTTGGCTGAGCTGTGTGGTGTGAGTGATGTTTCTCATAGTGAGCTCCAGTGGTGCTGATGCAAAAAGCTAATAATATTTAGGTAGAGAAGAGCTGTGGTTGCTTCACTTCATCAGTCACCTCTGTCTTTCTTTCCCTCTGTCAGTCTAAACCAAACACCAAGTGTCATTTGTCAGTCTGCTGGCACTGTGGTCTCAATCTGCTGCAGCATAAATAATGAAGAGATGTCTCTGTAGTCTTTTTCTGTCTGGTGGTTTGATCCAGAGAGAACAATTGCTGAAATAGGCCATTAAGGGACTAACAGATAATTTAAGCTACTGCAAGCACTGGTTTGATCATTTATTCATGTATCCATGCACCGTTTGTCTCCATCTCTCTCTCAGGACACTGTGTCAGTTCACCGGCCTGGCTTCTACGCCGATAGGTTCTTCAAGTTCATGAGCAACATGGTTTTCAAGAAGAGCTCCTGTGAGTTCAGTTTACATTGATACACTGTCTTAAATGGCCAAACACAGCTGTGTGGGAAGAGGCACAGTCAGAAATGTCAGATGCCAGGTTTTTGTCTCCTTTCCAGGATAGCTTGTACATTAGCTAACTGCTTTATTAGGTGTTTCATTCTTGAGCAGCTTTTTCCCCCATAACCTTCTGAGGATTTTCACACAATTCACTGCAGCAAGGCTTTAGAAAACATTGCATGAGTTTCAGCAAACATCCATTAGAGAAGAGGTTGTTGGATAAAAAGGTCTGATTAGTTAAAAGTTGACCTTTAATTCTGACAGCACATATTTTTGCAAGTTAATGTGTTTATATGCTTTGTCTCTCAGCTCTGAAGTCATCTCCTTCTAAGAAGGGTCGTGTGTCATTGACGGTGCCTAAGTGCGTTGGTCCTGGTGCAGCCTGGTCAGCCAGCCAGCTGCCCTCTGACAGAGACGAGAATATGTTTGACCTGAGAGGAGCGCACAGCTTCCCCACCCTGGAGGATGAGGGTACATAAGACCTTGACTTAGGGTTGCAATGCAGTGATATAACCAATGATAACCAGATGCAAATGGTGGGAACGGAGGCAACCTGTGGATCCAGAATCCACCATCCACAGTCATTGTGGATTATTAGTGTTTAGAGAGTTTGGACTTTGACTACACGCTGATGGCTTCTTCTTTCCCAGAGCTTAGCTTTTGGTCTCTGTACAGTCCTCTGCATCTCAGGGTAAAATATAGTTCAGGTCTAAATCAGAAAAAGTATATCTTCTGTCCACATGACAGGAAGTCTTTGTAAACAGTAGCACTACTCATCTTCCCAACCTTTGGTCAGCAGAAGAAAGCAGAACAGCACTTTTGAAGACATATGTAAAATAAACACTAAATGGTAAAGAAAAGAACATCTTCAGGCACCAGCTCTCTCAGAAGTGAATATGTTTGTTTCTTCTTCTCCAGGACGACCAGATCTTCTTCCATGTACTCCGCCATCATTCGAAGAAGCCACCACTGCATCAATTGCTACGACTCTCTCCTCCACCACTTCTTTGTCAATCCCTGAGCGATCCCCATCTGACACAGCTGAGCACCCTCGCTACAGGTCACACACACACACACAATTTGTTTTAGTACAAAATACAATATATTGACAGTCCCATTGCACTAAAGCATTATCCCTCCTTTTTCACTGTTGTTTTGTTTTGTGTTAATGGGTCTTGTTTACACAGTAGTATGTCATTCTTTTGTTGGGTTAATCTGCCTAAAACCCCTTAAGTCATAACTTAAGAAAACTGACATTATGGTGTCAGTAGGTACTCATGTGAACCACACCTAATGTGTAGCATGTTAGAAAGCTGCTGCAGTTCCTGTAGACACGTTGTACTGACACAGTGCTCTCTGTCTCCAGGAGGCACACCCAGTCTCTCAGCCATGATGGGAGGTGAGTTGGGACCATGAATAATATTTTCACTTCCAAACCTTTTTAGGCAGGATTAACTCAGATGTTGAGAGGGATGCTATATGGTTTCACAGCATTACAGCAGGGTGTGGTGGGAGGGTAGAGGAGGAAAATGTGAGGTCAGCTTGTTAGTAGTTTGTGGGTATGAGTAGGCCCATTCATGTTTTTGCTAAGATGTGGCTGTATGTTTTTTTTTTTGCATGCATCTCATTACTTGTGCGCCTGTTCTGTATGTGTGTCTTTCAGGACCCAGGAGGAGCTGCGTGTGCGTGAGGAGGATCAGCAGATCATCACAGTGGAGGTGGAGTTGAAGAGGCACGACAGCGAGCCCACTCTCTCTCTTCCACAGCTCACATCTGAAACCAGGTACATGATCAGTACCATGAAATGTATAGTAGTATGAACTTGTAGAACTTTGAAGAGGAAAAAAATGAAATATTTTACAAGAAATAAAACAGCTTGAGCAGCATGTCATATTTTATTCACCCTCAAATACTTTCCATAATGACACACACAGCTCTTTGCCCTTTTCACTGTAAACAATGGCAATCTGTTCAGTCATTACCCCCCCCCCAACATCGCCCGCAGTTGAGCAGTTTAGCAGTTTTCCTGTTATGGTGTTATGGACAGATACGTAAATACTGCAGGCACTGTGTAGAGCAGGTATCTACTGTAATTAGGTCATGAGAGAGTGCATACATGCATGTACATTTGTGGAGTGTGTATTTGTGTGTTTTAGGGGGGGCGCACTGCAAGACAGCCATGGAAAGGAGCCTTGTCAGCAGCCCAGTCAGCAGAAGTAGGGCAGTGGGGCAGGAAGCCTGTGGGACTGAGGCTCCTGCTGTAAAGCTAGGATTGTCAGAAACGGCGCGCGTAGTGCGGCCGAAAAGTGTTTTGTGAACTCATTAAATGGCCAGACGAGGAAGTGTTAAACAAAAAACCGTCTCTTTATTATGAGAACGAAAACTAAACAACAAAACCATACAAGACACGGTGCAAACACAAAAACTCACGGTCGGTATCGGTCCCAGGTCAGAGCCAGCAAACACGTACATCCAGGGGAATCCAAAGTGCGTAGTCCGAGGGGAAAGTCCGATAAGCCGATAACCTGGTTTTCAGTTAATGAAAGAGTAGTTTGGGCATTTTGGCTTTGCACAAGTGAAAAAAGAAAACAGCAGGAGATACAAAAAAACACTTAGTGTAAAACATGAAATAAAGTTTGAACAGAATAGAGCTGATACAATGCTTGAATCAACCCACAGGGGCTTCAAGCCAGTGACTTCTGTGCCAGTCCCAAGCCCGGATAAATAGAGAGGGTTGTGTCAGGAAAGGCATCCGGTGTAAAAACATGCCAAATTTAAACATGCGGATCATCAGTGTGAATTCCATACCGGTTCAGTCCAATCCCAGGTTAACAACGACCACCACCTACAGGGGGCTGGCAGAAATTGTACTACTGTTGGTCAAAGAAGGAGAGGAGGTATAAGGATTCGTAGACAGAGAGAGAAGAGGAAAGGCAGGAGTATAGGTCTGAGAAAAGGGACTCTTAACGTTGGCACAATGACAGGGAAAGGTAGAAAGCTGGCGGACATGATGGAGAGAAGG
>NW_018128002.1:1221690-1222015 GCF_001952655.1 Monopterus albus
GGGGAACAAAGGTGATGAGGAGGTGATGGGCAGGTTTGGTGTTAAGGGAAGGAACCTAGAAGGACAGATGGTGGTGGACTTTGCTAAGAGGATGAAATGGTCGTAGTTAACCCCTATTTCCAGAAGAGGGAGGAACATAGAGTTACATATAAGAGTAGAGGTAGGAGTACGCAGGTAGACTACATTCTATGTAGACGAGGCAATCTGAGAGAGATTAGTGACTGCAAAGTGGTGGTAGGAGAAAGTGTAGCCAGACAGCATCAGATGGTGGTGTGTAGGATGACTCTGGTGGTCAGGAAGAAGAGGAGAGGAAAGACAGAAAAGA
>NW_018128002.1:1223416-1227169 GCF_001952655.1 Monopterus albus
AGAGTGGGGTGGAAACAGATGATTCGCGGTGGCGACCCCTAACGGGAACAGCCAAAAGAAGAAGAAGAGCTGATGCGATGCTGTCACAGAATGGGGCTGACATTCATGCTGGGGTTTGGTCACCGAGGATCAGGATGCGCTTGTCAAGCAAAGCCAACTGAATAATCATGTCTGATGCAGAGAAGGCTGCAGGTAGACATATGGCCTGGGGGTTTGGAAGGAGCCGATGGAGAGGATTGAGCCGGGTGGTGAGAGCGCTGAGACAGTGGCACACAACTGAGTTACCTTCTCCAAGTTGCCTCTAATTCACCTGCAGCTTTGAAAATGGTTAGATGGGATAGAGGAGAGGGAGTTGGAGCAGAGAAAGAAGGGAGTGGGATAATTGATTGGATTAGTAGAAGATGTATTCCAAATACTGTGTAAAGAAAAATCAGAAAAGACAGCACTAGCAAATGAAAGATGTGGAGTCTGATACACAGAGAGACAAAGATATGTTTTAAGTTTCGCCAAGTTATGTCTGGATGAAGTGAAAAATGGAGCAAAAGACTTTCTGCAGTGAAATCACCACCCCGTCGCCTTCATATATTCATTATTTCAGTCAGTTCTATCTTTAAAATGCCAACATGGCTTCTTTGCCACAGAGGCCAGCTGCTGGGCTTTTCCTCTGGTAGAGCTGAGCTCAAACACAGAGGCTGTGACAGAAAAGTGGATGCACTTAAATCCTTCCTAATACTTGAAAATCTGGCCAGGAGCAATAAGGGATTGCGGCAACACTCAGCCAGCTGCTAAATTGTTGTGCTTAAGTAGCTAAACCACAAACACCCACAGCTGTTGAATTTCTAACAGTCTGCTCCTGTTTCTCTGGCCGGGTACAGGAAAGTAGCTTGTGACCCAATTAATGTTCATGTCAACAACTGTTAGGGTTTCAGGCTGGGTAGGACCCAAAGTGCAGACAAACTCTGGTTCTAATAAGTCTTTATTCAAAATAAGGAACAAAGGTACTGGGTGCGCTACCTGACAGGGCAGAACTAATAATTAACAGAATCGTCAGGGAGCCAAAAAACTAAAGTCAGGTAAACTCAGAACAGGAACGACAAAGATAACTGAATCGACAGCCAAGGCGGCGTAAAAGTCTAAACTGTATCCAAAAAACAGAAAGGGAAGGCAAGGAAATAAACCAGGTGTGGCATGGAGCACAGGAGTCGATGAAGGTGAGACAGGAATCCACAAACAGGCAACAGGGTGAGATACACAGATGACAGGAGCAAACAAGGCATGGAGACCAGATGAACCAGCAAAGAAAGGCGGATATATAGACAGGAGACCGGGGGTAACGAGCAGCAGGTGGAAGTGATGAACAGTAATTGTGCACTGGGGTAGGTGAGGCGACACAAGACCAGGAAATTAAAACAAAATAAAAGCACCACAGTGTGTGGGTGGGTGTGTGTGTGGGTGGGTGTTCGTTCGTTCGTTTGTGTGGTTACCCAGGTTGGTTCCTTTGTTCCTAAATAGAATGGAGCTTCTGTAATAATGACTTTGCATTTCTTTGTTTTTCCTTTGTGTTATTATTAGTTTCAATATATTCCACTTGTTTTCTTATAAGTTTGTGTGGACTCCCTCCCTGTCACATTCTCTGAGCCAGGTTGGGACATTAGTGATGGGTGTCTGTACATTGCAAACAGGAGCTACTGACAGCTAATTCGACATACTTGTAATGGTGCCATTTCGGTACCAGACCATGAAAACTCCTGTTCTGCACTAACTGTCTACAATCCCACACCTGCCTTTCCACAGTGACGTTCAGGAAGTAGCCAGCACTGAGGCTCATGATGCTACAGCAGCTCCCTCAGGCTCTTTGTCAGCCCCTGAAGCAGCCCCCTCCTCCTCATCTGCCCAAGCTGCTCCCTCCTCTCCTGGGGCAGTCGAGGAAGCCCTGTCCAGCCCTAAGCTGGTGGTAGTGGAGGCGGACAATGCTAGCCAGGTGTCTGGCTCGGGGTGTACCAGCCAGGCTTCAGTAGACGATGACGATGACGTGCCAATCACAGATATCTACTTCGTAAGCAAAACCCCATACACACACAAACGCATGTCCACATGTACACACACACATATCCTCACATATGTATATGCTATTAGATGCTTTTAGAGACTGTTCCTCTGAAGATCAAAGGTAATACATCTCAGACAAGAACTAGCTTTCATCATTTTTCACTTTTTATGAGTTTCACATTTTTGTGTAGCTATTCCCTTATTGCAGTCAAGTCCAGTGTATTTATGTATAGTTGTGAAGTCAATGGTCTTTGCTGTATGATGTTCACCTACAGAGGCGTTGACATGAGGACCACAGAAAGCAGGTGAAGGCCTGAGCTGGTATGGAAACCAGAGTGTGTGCAGTGTTGCTTGCAGTGTGTGGCACATTTAGTTAAAAGAAATTGTTTGACATTTGGGGTAATATACTTATTTGCTTTCTTGCTGACAGTTAAACAAGAAGATTAATACCTGCTTCTCATCTTAATGGTAAGATAAGCTAACCCGCTGCTCACTGTGGAATATTTTTGCATATTCATGTTTATGGTATAGACATGAGAGAGGTATCAGTCTTGTTATCCAGCTCTCAGCAAAAAACCGAATAAGTGTATTTCCTAAATGTCAAACTATTCCTTTAAGTACAGTACACTGCACTCTGGTTTGAAGTGTTCACAGAGTGATAATACCATGTTCTGTCTCATGTTTAATCTACAACAAAGCCACAGATTCACTCAGGAGCACATATTGTGTGAATAACAACTGAAGCTTTTGCAGTTTGTGTGTTCAGTTTACACGGTTGTCTTACTAAAATTGACTGGCTACCATCAGATAGCGTAGTTTTGGCAGGTCTAAATATGTCCAAAAACACAGATATAAATAAATGTATGAGGTGGCACAGTTACAAATAAAAACATTCCCACCTGGCTGCACACCCACTGGGTGTCCCCCTATCAGGAATCAAACACCCTCTAATGTGGCAGACGAAATGGCCAGCAGGTTGGTCAGTCTCTGTTATCTAACAGCCCTTTCATCAGCCTGATGCCCAGGTCAGGCTTTGGAAGGAGGAGATATGCTCTATGCACAGCAGCAGGGGGTCTGCAGAACTACATGAGGCAAAGTGACACTGAGCATGTCATGAAGTGTAACAACACAGAAACAGTGCGGTCACAGGTCGCCCCCAGTAACTATATGGGTTAGACCAAGTCTGTTATGAACGCAATGCCAAATATTCATACTTCACTGTGAAAACCACACTCATATAAACTGTCAGCTTCTTTACTACTATACTCAGGGGGAGGAGAGGAGAGGAGAGAAACTCAGAGCATCATGGGCCCCCCCAGCAGCCTAGGCCTATAGCAGCATAACTAAGGGAAGGCTCAGGGTCACCTGATCCAGCCCTAACTATGGAGCTGGTTCCATAGGAGCTTGATAGAGGAGCTTGATAGCTAAAGGCTCTGCCTCCCATTCTGCTTCTGTGGACTCTAGGAACCACAAGTAGACCTGCACTCTGAGAGCGAAGTGTTCTGTTAGGATGATAAGGCTCTACGAGGTCTTTAAGATACGATGGAGCCTTGTCATTAAGGGATTTGTATGTTAGGAGAAGGATTTTAAATTCTATTCTGAATTTTACAGGGAGCCAGTGGAGAGAAGCTAATATAGGAGAAATATGATCTCTCTTGCTAGTTCCTGTCAGTACTCTGGCTGCAGCATTTTGGATTAACTGGA
>NW_018128002.1:1227518-1242359 GCF_001952655.1 Monopterus albus
CCAATAACATGTTCAAGTCTCTGCAGTAAGATGCTGTGATCTAAGAGGACAAGTATGGAGACAAGTCCTTTGTCCGAGGCTAGGAGAAGATCATTGGTGACTTTCACCAATGCGGTTTCACTACCTACTATGATGGACTCTAAATCCTGGCTGAAAATCCTCAAACAAATCATTCTTGTGCAAGTGGTCACATAACTGCTTTGCAACAGCTTTTTGAAGGATTTTGGAAATAAATGGGAGATTGGATATTGGTCTATAATTAGCTAGGACACCTGGGTCAAGAGTAGGCTTTTTGACTGGAGGTTTAATTACTGCAACCTTAAAAGCCTGCAGAACACAGCCTGTTAATAGAGAGAAGTTAATCAGATCTGATATGGACGTGTTGATTAGGGGCAATACGTCTTTGAGCATCTTGGTCGGGATGGGGTCTAAGAGACATGTTGATGATATAGATGAAGCAATTGTTCAGGTAAACTCATTGAGATCAATGGAAGGGAAGTAGTCTAAGTATAAATGAGGCCAATGTACTTGATGGCACATCTGTGAGAGCTTTGGGAGTGGTCCAACCAATTTTTTTCTCTAATAGTTGTGATTTTATTTGTAAAGAAGCTCATGAAGTCATTGCTGCTGAGATCTAAGGGAATGTTAAGCTCAACAGCACTGTGGCTCTTTGTCAGCCTGGCTACAGTGCTGAAAAGAAACCTGGGGTTGTTCTTATTTTCCTCAATCAGTGATGAATAGGTAGGTAGGTACTTTATATAGTAGGATAGTATGTTCTGGCACTACAAATGGCTTTTCTATGTTATTAAACTATCGTTCCAGGCTATGCAAAACTCTTGAGCATTTGAGATCCATATGGAAAAACACAGCACATCATTTAACTCTGAGACTGGACTGATCGCAGAGGGAAACGTGTGTGTATGTTATCACTTCACAGCTTCCTCAGAGTGGCTCCTGTCTGAATTATTCAGCCACTATCAACAGTCTCCACATTTGTTCTTTATGATTCCCCCTCTCCTATCCTGCACCTCTACACTCCTTCACATTTGTTTGTTCTTTAGTCTGCTGGGCTCTCCTTCATCTTCACTTCTTCACCTGCATCCTCCTCTGCTCTGTTCTTTCTGCTCTGTTACCTCAAGTGTTAAATCATTCTTCCCCTGTTCCATTTGGTCCTGAATCTTTCCTCTCAACTTCTCGCTCTTTATTTATCCTTTCTGGGCTCTTTTTTCTGTTTTTCTCACTCCTGCAATTGTCCTTGTGAATCATAATGAAATCGGTGAGATAGCAGTGTTTTATGGGTAAGGAAGCGATGGAAAACAGAAGGGGCTGCCAGACTTGTGAATCTATCTGTCACCACTGACTCATCCAGTGTATCTTTGTGGGGTTACTCGCACTCAGAATAATCTTTTCCATTTTCACCTCAGCTTGCTTCCTTTTGTCAGGTATTGAAAGGTGTTACTTCACCTTTCCTTGTCTGTCCTTCTTCTCTGTTTGTCATAACTCTTTTTTTGTTTGTCCATGTGTCATGTACCCATGGTGTAGTCATTTTGCTGATGGGAGGACCTGGGTGGTCACTCCTTTCTGACAGAGGAGGAAATGGCAGACCACTTGGCCAGTAAGTGAGAAGTGAGATGGTAGGCTAAGCGGTGTCTGTCCTGGCAGTAAAATAGATTAGTCCTGTGTAATCTGCTGTTTGTTCGATGAAACATGTGATTACAGTGTTGAGAGGAAACAAGATTTCCCATTGGAGCCGCAGCTTGTCATGGTTTGTGTGATTGTGTTGAAACTTAAGAAAAACAATGCCTACGTTCCCCATGGTGAAAACAGTGAAAGTTTAAACAAAAGACTGGATTCTTCTTTTTTGACAGCATCTGTTTCTTTTTCTCTTGTGTTAACCTTTTATTGAATTTGTTTCCTCACTCCCTAACACCTTGTCTCATCCTTTTGCACCTGTGTTGATAGTGTTAGCTCCAATGTGCTGAGCTTTGTGATCATGTGACATCAACCCACACGACCTCCACCTCCGTCGCTATCACCTGTGTTGCAGCTGCTTCCTTTTCTTAAAGGGCTGGTAACTAAAGTGACAAGGAGCCTACTGAAGCTTTCAGAGACATAATGCAAAGAGTGCTTTTGCTTGTTGGAAAGGAAAATTAAAAAACCCATCCTGTTCTTTTATTTTGCTCTGTCCGAAGGTGCTTTCTGTGTCCAACTGTCCCAGAATTCTGGCTTTCTTCCTATGCCCACCTCCTCCTTCCCACTCCTTCACCCTCCTTCCCAAGAGCTAGTCCAAACAGGGCACTAACACTAAGATGCATGATTTAAAGAGACATCAGTAACAACCATTTTATTTACATCACTTCTCAGTACTCAAGTTATTTGCTAATATTTACATCTGCTAACCGCTGAAAGGATTAACTCATCATTTTAAACACTTAGTTTCACACTTTCCAATATGTCTCAGCAACATTTGCTCCTTTAATGCATCCCTAATTTTCATTTCCTGTCTTGTCTCCTCTTCTCCTGTGATCTCCTGCCTGCCCTTGCTGCTTGTCTCTGACCCTCTGGCTTTTCCTCTGTCCCTCTGGCCCCCTCTGCTGTGGTGGGTGTGTAAAAACAGCCTCCAGAGGACAGGACCTGGGTGTACTCTCCGCTACACTATGGCTCAGAGTCTAAGGCCCTGCCAGATGGGGATTGGGAAAGAGAGACAGTAAGTGAGAAGCATTGGACTAAAGTATACAGGAAGGGTCCTTAGACAAGGAATAACATCAGTTTGGCGGTGATTGTTCATCTGGGAAAACAAGAAAAGAAAGAATGAGTGGTAACTGTATCCTGTGTAAGAAGCATCTATAGTAAAAGCAGACAAAGCCTCTCAGGTTCAAAATTCCATTTCTATTTCAGAAACCTACCTCTACATTACAGCATTCATTTCTCATTGTTAAGTGAGTGGAAATGTTCAGTGACTGCCTGCATGACCATTTATCCCATGACCAGCCATCCTGTGTCCCTCCAACAACAAGCTGCTCAGTATTTACTGCACCACTCTATCGGCCTGCATGAAGCTGTTACACTTGTGCATTACCAGACTCCCGCACCTCATGATTATACTTGCACATGGACATAATTTTTTAATTAGAAGATGTTGGTGATCTTTTTAAATCCATTAATATATTTGTTTTAAGCATTTATGATAGGTAAATCTGACAAACTGGACAGATAAAGTGATAAAAATGTGGCTCCACATTGCTTGGCTCTGACTGTTTTCCCTTAGAGGTTATATATGAGGTCTCTGGAAGGCTGCTTGTCTACTTTGTTCGGTGTAGCAGCATTTGCCATGCTGTACTGCATGACATTCTTATCTGACTCATTTTGTTTTTCATATTCTCAGACAAGACAGCTAACACTAGGGATGTCCGAATCAAGGTTTTCTTTTCATGTGTGACAGAAGGTGTGAAAAATATCCCAAACTGTCTGCCAAACTTCTTTTATTTTCCAGTTCCATAATTTGACACTGCAGATCTGTAGGCCACTTGTTACTTTTTGTGAAACAGTAGCCTCTCAGCCGCGGTAGACAATGTCCATCCCAGTGAGTTAAAATACACAATGTGCTTTGAGTTGCATTAGAATTATGTAGTGAGTACAGATCAATAACAATATTTCTTGCTGGTTCAAGACATCCCTACTTTGCAGTATTAGTTGTTCTAAGATAATTCTCTTAAAATGTATTAGATGTGGGGTAAATGCAAGCAGACTTTAAAAAGCAGTACACAATAACTTACACTCACATAGTGTCACTTTAATGTGTAATGCATGAATACATCTACACTTTCCTGATTTTCAGGTACTCAGGGGTGTTTGTCATGTCTATGAGATTTCACCTGGCCTTATCTATTCTATTTTCCTGTATCCACAACCTTTTAAAAATGAAATGTGATTAGCTGACTCAGTGTTTTACCATCATTAACAAATAATGCATGAGCAGATACATATTTTACACCCCAGGGAAATAAAACTGTTTGATGTGGTCATTCTTTTTGTCTGTCCCTCTCCAACAGTAAAGCCTGTTCTCTGACAGAGAGGAGTGAACATGTGGGTGGAGAGGACTCATCAGTCCAAAATCCAGATCTCAGTGGGCTCAGCAGGATCTCTGTCTGATCCCAGGATTTTTGACACACATACAGAAACTGAACACAATGAGAGAAAACAGGGACTAGAGTACGGGGGGGGGCGTCCTATCAGTGATGACATCACTGATTTCCAACCATTCCCACCTTTCACCTGTAACTATTGAAAATGATATCATTGTGTGACATAATACATATGTGTCTGGCATACATGAAACACCATAGTAATGTAATGTGTATTGTTTCTGTTATAGAAACACAAGCACAGCCCTCCCAACAGGATCTGGTATGCCCACTCACTCTGCAAAGCAGAACTCTTCTTCTTTAACATCAGTTTCACATTAGACTAAATACAACAATACTACCTGAGCTTCTGCTGCCATATGAGAGTCAGTCAGAGGATCCAAATCAAAGCTCCATCAATTTCGGAACACTTTGCTGTTACAAGATATTTACTGAATTCTTCCATAATTGACCCAGAAGTGAAAATGAATTCATTTAAGCTGCAGATTATACTGACCCTACAATCAGCTCCCTGCTGCCATTAGAATGTTCTAAATGAAATGCACGCTGGAAGTCATAGTTAACTTCTCATTTGATCATTTTTATGTACACAAGTTTGTACTTTTGATGTGTTATGAAAGGGCCTGATATTTTCTGATGTAGTTGTACAGAAGACTTTCAAGTCCATCCAAGCTCTGAAAGTGCTCCAACTTGGAAGTCAATAAAGAAAATGAATGGGACTGAGCACCACAGGTAACTCCTCCCCCCTCACAGTTCAACTACTTAGAATAAGCCCACCAACCCTTTTTGTACAGTATGCCACACACAGATTTCAGTGTGCTCACTGAGGAGTGAGTGGTCACACCTGTGGAGTAGAGGACTCTGCTTGCGCTCATAGAACAGGAGTTCCTTAAGTGAATAAAAACAATGATGAGACATTTTTGAAATAATAGAATAATTTACTGTAAATGTTTTTGAAACTTTTTTAAAAAAAATTCTTCAGCTATTTTACTATTGTGAACATTTATTTATTTTGTCTGTCTGTATTTTATTTAAATTGTCACTTGTTGCTGGTGTCTTTTTTGTTTCATTTTGCATCCAAAGATTTTCTTAGTCATTTCATCACTGCAGCTTATAGTAGTTTCCCAGTTTTTTTGTACATTTTTGTTGTGTAAATTCGGTGTTAGTATTTTGTTCACTTTACCTCCTGTGAAAACGGCTGAGGCTTAGGACTACTGCTTTCAAATAAGAAGGCAGCACTAAGGCAGCAGACATTGTCAGTCATTATAGTAATCACCACATCATTACAATGTCTTCCAGTGGTGCCCTATATTTGGACAGACACACACAAATTATTTGTAACAACAGAATTTCACATTTTTCTTTTTTTTTCAAGTGGAAGAATCAGCTAATCAGTAACATTTGCTTTTTCTGGTCATCCTCACAATAAGAAATCAACTGACTGGAAATTTCAAATGTTTGTAGTTGTAGAGCGTCAGCTGTAGTACTTGCAGTCACTATTGTACTTGTTATCTGTATATTTGAATGAGCACACTACATTGCAGTGTTGACTTGGTGTCACACAGCAGTTTGTAAATGGATCGAATTGTTGTTTGCACTTGAGGACCTGAAGATTATCTAGTGATAGAGGCCAATTTAACATACGTCATGTTAACCAGACATCATACATTTCAGTTTTTAGGTATGAGTTTCTGTTCACACAGGTTGATGCTTAGCATTGATTTTAGGATTATCACGTGTGTGTTGGTGAAGTCAATCACAGTCATTGTAGGGTTAGAGTTCACTGTTCAACAAAGTTGAGTTTTTATCTAACTTCAGAAACAGTTGCTTCAGTTGATTGGTATGTTTCTATGTGTGTTTGCGTGTGAGGGAGGACACATCAACTTCTGACAGTGTAAAATATAAATCAGCCCATTTTCATCATGTGCAGTGGCCAGTTCTAATCAGTTTCTGTTGTTTGTCAGATGAAGACCATAGCAGCAATATATTGTATAGTCTAGTCTTTAAGTTCATTTTAATTGCTTTATTGAGGAAGTTTTTTGTGTAGGTTGATTGTTTATATTTTTTCACTTGTGCCGTTGTATTTATTTTTTCTCCATAATTGTGCTCCTAGGAATGTGTACATACAATTATAAATACATATATAAAGATATACAAATATATTTTCCATTTGAATTGGAGAATATTATTTTTATTTGGTTTTATTTTTGCTGCTGAGCAAAAAATGATTACAATTTCTATGATTTACTGTATCATATTCTTGGGTGTGTTTTTTTGAGATGCAGCTGCTTTATATTTATGGTCTATAAACCACAGCTGTTTCTTTCTGAGATATCCAAATTGGAAAGATGTGTGGGTTTTACTGTACATTCGAATCAGTAGGAATTCTTCCAACTTCAGCTGTGTTGTGTATGTGTTTTCAAATCACTGTGCCCTTGTCCAATAGGGAGAGTCCTTTACAGAGACATAGCATGAGTTCAAAATGAATATGCATATCAGAAATGTGTATTTATATATATATATATTTGTGTAGATGCATCTATTTATACGTGAGGATAAATAGATGGCAGCATGTCTGTGTGTGTGTATGTGTGTATGTTTGGACTCAATCAGAATGAATACAAATTAAAGCAGTTTTATGAATTGTTATCCATGGAGGTGGTGTCACGTTTTAGTTTTACTGACTACTTTAAGTCGTTATGCATTAACACTGACTTCACAAGTCATAATTGTCATATGATTAACTACTGTAGGTACTCAAGACCTCAGGACTTAAAAGAACAAAATGGACTAACAGATGCTTTGGTTTTACTGTATTTTAGGGACCTTAGAGCCTATAGGCATACCTTCAGTTCTGTTTCATTAGCACACTTGCATTCATTTGACTGGATTTTATGTAATAAAATATAAATAGAATAGAAATATAAGCTCAATACCATATAATAACAAGGATAATCACTTTATTTGGCCAAGTATGTTACACACAAGGAATTTGTTTCCAGTACAGAACCGAGGCAGCCATCTCACACCAATGGTTCTAACCATCGGGGGCAATTTGGGGGTTCAGTGTCTTGCCCAAGGACACTTCGACATGTAGACTGCAGGCACTGAGATTCAAACCTCCAACCCTCCGGCTGGGAGATGACCACTCTACCCACTGAACCCCACTAATAATACATTCTTTTACCATCATTGTATGTGTGAAAGGTTAAGGAATCACCACAATGATTAGAAATCATTTATGGAAATCTGTCCATGGTTGTAATATATTGCTCTAGACTAAACTGTTAGACAGAAAGAAGAACCAACCAGTTGACATTACCATCCAGGCCTGCCAGTAGGACACATCTTTCCACAATGCAGCTGTGGGAGAGAGAGAGTGCATTTGCAAATGTAAATGCAGGATCCAAAAAACATCTGATCAAGTGAGATCGTTCTGAATCCTTAAGATAAAGTTACTTTCCTGGTGCACAGCCAGGTGTCCATTCTGACCAAGCAACTGTAAGCGCTGCTGCAGAATATGACCCTCAATCACACCACAAACAGAGGACTCTCAAACAGCCTACAGCTATCCTTTTGTAATTTGAAGAATAATGAAACATAATTGTCCCAACAACACTCATGTAAAAATGCTTAGAAGTTGCAAATGTGTCCATCTATTTTCCTTGGTTCCTTGGAAAGAATGAAGAGCATGCAAAACAGTGGAGTAGCTATAAATTAACAATAATTGGTCTATTACTTAATTAACAACCTTCTTTATTAACTGTGGGATTATTGTATAGTTGATTAATATACAATATAGTATAGTCAAGTGTATAACTTATTTTTATTTCGAATTTTTAAGGTGTTTGCTTGGGTGTAGATGATCCATTTTTCCAGCTTTTTTGGAGACTGGATATTAGGTTATAAACCGCTATATATCTATACGTAAAATATTGTTAAAAATGTATGCAGGCTGTTCCAAGTAAGGAGAACAAGTAGAGGTAACACCTCTCTGTGTTATCGTCTGTGCATAATGATTGGTCGGAATTTTCAAACAAGAAAATGATTGACTATTATATCTGTCAGTCAATAAAATGACATTCCCAATTGGTCGAAACCAACGATCCTAAGCTCACGTGCTCGTGGGGTGGCCTGCAAGCTGCCAGTGTAGTGTGTGTGTGTGGGGGGGGGGCATTGTTTTTCAATACTTGTGCAGCCCAAAATCCATGGGTTACTATCTTCGTGGGGACCGGAAGTCACTTTGTGGGGACCAGCCGTTGTCATGTTTTATGTAAACGATGGGGTGTAAGGTTAGAGCAAGTGTAGGCTTTGGTTAAGTGTTCGGGTTCGGGTTAAGGTTAGGGTAAGTCTCCTGGAAATGAATGTAAATCTATGTAGGGACCCGGTAAGTGACAAAAACAACGGTGTAATAGTGCTACTGCTACTGCTTGTGGGGAAGTAAGTTTCTTAAGTTTACAGAACTAGTCTTCTGCAATGGGAACCCGAGATGATGAATACGACTACTTGCTCAAAGGTAATTTTGTATTTAAATGTGGATAACTGACCGTGTTTCCATCACGCTGATAAACGTCTGGTGACAGTAGTAGGAAGTAAGCCAGGAATAATGCTAAAGTTAGCTATACTTGGTAGCAACGTGATTATCGATGACGTGACAGCTGCTGGTAACTACTAGCTGTTACAAATTCATCTATTCGACACATTGTGTGTGTGACTATTTGTTTTCAGCAGTGTACACTTTGATCAGATTGTCTAGTGCCGCTAGTGGCTTCATTTTGTATTAGCAGGCTGGCGTTAGATAAGTGAGTAGCTAGCTTGCTAACACTGGAGATATAATTTGTAATACTGTGGTGAATTGCGTTTATAATAAACAATAGGCAGGTGATGCATGATGCATAATAAGGGCCATTGCTATAAAGTCATACAGAATAAAGTCTGAATAGGAATTGAACAAAAACTAGTAACTTATGAAGTATTAAATGTGTACAGTACAGTAGTGCAAAACTGGAGGAAGCAAGGTGCTGGATTGAGTTTGTAAATAACAAAATATGTGTTAATGTATGTATATTCTGTGTTATTGTAATCTACAACGGTTATTCTTAATTAACTTCTTTGCAGGGTTCACTGAAGCTTAAAAGTGTTGCACTCACTGATTTTGTACAAAGCAACAGTGAGAGGAAGACTGCAATCTCGGCCCGTTGTTTCAACATGACACAGCAGGGCTGCTATTCTAATGTTTTTGGTTGCAGTTGTACTAATTGGAGACTCTGGAGTGGGGAAGAGTAACCTACTGTCCCGTTTCACAAGAAATGAGTTCAACCTGGAGAGCAAGAGCACCATCGGGGTGGAGTTCGCCACCCGCAGCATCCAGGTGGATGGCAAGATGATAAAGGCTCAAATCTGGGACACAGCTGGACAGGAGCGCTACAGAGCAATCACCTCAGCGTGAGTTTAGTTTTTTTTGTTTGTTTTTGTTTTAACGTATTATTTACAAGGATTGTGATAACGGGGTAATTTATAGGCTAATATTTCTCACTAAGGATAGCCAAGCAGGTGCTGGTTGAGCTCCTTGGCTTGATGAATTACATGTCTGAGCATCTTCAATCCCAGGACACATTTCTAATTCCATTATGTAATACATAGGTTTGGCTGACATAATGTGACAATGTTAAACATGGCATAGACAATTTAAGGAAGTTCAACATGTAAACATGCAAGTAAACATTCACTTTCTTTGGAAAGCTGCCCAAAATGACGTTCATGCCTGGATTTTGTTTAATTTGGTGATAAATGTTACATGTCAATACACATTTACTGTACTTGAACAGTAAACCTTGACTCGACAGTTTCTTCTCTTGCTCTCCTGTCACCAGGTATTACCGAGGTGCAGTCGGGGCTCTCCTGGTTTACGACATCGCCAAGCACCTGACATATGAGAACGTGGAACGCTGGCTGAAAGAGCTGAGGGACCACGCAGGCAGCAATATCGTCATCATGCTGGTTGGCAACAAGAGCGACCTCCGCCACCTCAGGGTGGTGCCCACCAATGAGGCTCGAGCCTTTGCAGGTAAATCACCAAGTGCTGTCATTATGGACACAACAAATGAGGATTATCTTGGGTAATTCAGGTTTTATTTAAGCAATTTATAAAAAATGCTATAATTTATATTTTTCTGATCCTCAGAAAAGAACACTCTCTCATTTATTGAAACCTCAGCTTTGGACTCCACTAACGTAGAAGAAGCCTTTAAGAACATCCTCACAGGTATGAACAAGGGGAAAATGGTGATAATGTGGAGGTTAATATAAATGTGACTTTTAACTGAACTAAATCACTACTGCTTTCTCTCACAGAAATCTACCATATTGTATCTCAGAAGCAAATATCAGACAGATCTGCGTATGATGATTCTCCAGGCAACAATGTAGTGGACATAAGTGTTCCCCCAACCACGGATGGGCAGAGGGGCAACAGATTCCCTTGTTGCCAAAGCCTGTGACACTTGTATATTCCTTTCCTGTGTGACTTTTTGTCAGCCTTTCCTCTTTTCAGTCAGTCATGCTTGCTCAACATGATAATCTCAGAAGTCTCTGATCCAATATCCTGTAGTTGACATTCCTTTTCAGTGGTTTCTTCTTTGTGTTTCTTCATTGCTGTAATTTGGGCGGAACCCCTGTCTTTTGTACCTTAACAGCCTTGTGAAGTTAATCTTTAAGATGTTGTAAACTGCAGTTTCTTTTTAATTTACCAGCCTTTATGGTCCTATTGACCTGCTCCTGGAGGAACAGTGAGGGATCACTAGACCTGCTGATCAGTGCTCTGAGTGTGTTCTGCTTGCCTCCTTTCCTCAGACCTGTGACATGATCTACTACAGTGAGATCCCAGTTTTGTGTGGATAACCTGATTCTGCTTGTCATGTAATACAGTTATAGAAGAGGAGCTGAGGAGAATATAACTTTGGAGGATTGATGCATACTCACTGTGGAGTTTCTGGCCGCCTCTTTCATTTTGTTTCACTTCTGAGCCCTGTGCCCACTGTGGCATGAAATTAGCATGAGCCAGAGACCAGACTGGCTGTGACTGTCTGACTTAAGTCATGGGCAAGTGTGAAACAGATTAAGTGTTTTTATTTGTATTTGTAAGTGTTTAGTGTGTTAATCTTAGTGCACAGAGATATCAAAGAAGATGGATACAATCAATATCAGTTTTGGGTTTTCTCATTTGTTCAAGGCTACTAAATTTGCAAATCATTGCTGTATTTGACATTCCAGGCTTTTTGAAAGAAATGTGTAAAATGCTGTATAGCAAAATACTGTTCTAGATTATGGTGAATGATTTGTTATTTGTGAAATAATCAGGAACAAGCTCAGTGTTTAGTTCCTCTTTTGAGTTTGCTTAGCTTTCTTGCACTTATGTCCAATAATTTCAGTGGAGCAAATCATCTGATGTTTTTTAAATACACTCAGCATCTTTAACAAGTGACATTTTTGTGTTTCTAAGAGAAGCCATGTTAGTGGAAATTACAAAAATGCGCTTTGTGGTTTCCTTTCATATGTTCCAGCAACCTTTGCTGGCATGTGAATGTGATATCTGTTAAAGGAAATGGATAAAGCTGTGTAATAGCGTTTCAATTGAAATTCAACAAATTGAAACCACAAATGGTTGTTGGTTGGGAAACTGGAACTGAAAATCAGAAATGTAATTTGTCTCTGGTGGTTGGCTGTGAAACCCCCTCCACCCATCTGCTAGAATGTTTTCAAGTGTGATTGATTTGACACATTAAACTACATTGCTGTTCAAACTAATATGGACAACATTGCTGCTGTCTGGCTACTGGCCTACACAAGTATTAGGCTACTAACCATAATCAATTATGAATATTCACTACGCAGTTTTGAGGTCTTTTCTAGGACTACAATAAAATACTGTGGACATAATTTTGTGCTTTTTAACAAAACTCGCTTAAAGACGACCAGTAACGTTTTCAGCGCATTACACAAATCACACACATTCTTGTGGCCGTGTTACGCATGTGCTGTTTCGGTCCGCGCCCCTCCCTTTGGAAAGCTGTTGCTGTTCACAAGTTGTCCAGACTGTGTTTGGCACTCGTCTGCCCTGTGCTCTCTATAGAGTCAGACAGCTGATGATGAGCCTCTGGGGTATATTTAAAGCCCCGGGGAAGCGGAAGCCTGGCCTGCTGTGCGTTATCAGCTGAGAGCTGCTAGCTAGCTCAAGGCTGAACGACATATCATTAGCTAGCTAGCAGTACTGCTGTTAATTCACACACACGTATAAATATGAATAGCGAAAGAAATGGGGGGTTATTGGAGCAGTAATGCCCGCAGCCGTAAGACAACTCTGTAGACGAAACCGGGTGAGTAGACTTTTTTGCGTTCATTTTTACACCAGCTGCACCAGCACTAGCAGCTGACTGTAGCTCCTGACAGCTGGCAGCTAGCAGACAATACAGCTGTGATAAGGCACTGACCACGTTTATTTTCCAGACAATAAAAATGGACAACAGATTGACATCGAGAACAGAATGGCTGCTGGATAAAATTTAGACAGCTGGCGTTTATCTTCTTGATATGTAAAGCTGTGACACTGCTATGTACGTATCGTTGAGATGACACGATACTACACTGTTCCAGACAGTAGTCTGGATCAAAGCTGTCACATCTGGCTACAGCGGTTAACGTTAGTCATGGACGCCCACTTAGTCATGGATGTGTCTCATCGAAATGTAAACATCACATTCCAAAATATTCATTTGTCACTGTTCTGTTACTGTAATGAATAACAGCATTTTAAAGACAGCAGGACAAATAAAGTATATGCTGTAGCTGTTGGCCTCCTATCATCAGTGAGGCAGTGAGGGCAGACAGCTTCTTATCAATCTGCTACACATTACACTCGCTGCCACCGATGAACAAACTCGCTGGATAAGCAGCTGCTTCAGGCAAATTGTCCCACCTCCACATGGACAGGTTTCTTGTAAATGACAAAAAGTCTGTGTGGATTCTCACGTGGCAGGAAATTAATGATGTGTGATGAAACATACTTTCAGATAAGATCTGTTGTAACAACGTTGTGTGTACGTAGATTAAGTCTACATTGACTTTATACAAAATACAATATTGTTCATAATGTTGGGTGCAATTTTAAATATATTTAATTTCATTGATTTTTAATAACCAAACAGAAAATGTTTTACAGCTTTAATAAACATTTTATTTAAGCTAACGTTACCACAGTATTCAAATGACTGTTTTTTTGTTTTAATACCCTGTTGTTCAGTGGTGGACATTTGTTTTTAAGTACAAGCTGCTTTAAGTAAAAGAACCAACACCACAAACATACTGTTACAAGTAAAAGTCCTGCATTCAAAGTTGTAATTAAGTCAAAATATATAAGTATAAGCATTGCCAAAGTGCTCCTTATATAGAAAGACTCATTCAAAAACTATATATTATATTAAAGTATTATAGTTATGGATGCATCAGTGTGTAAGAATCACTTACAGTTTTAACTACTTGAAATACTGCTGGACAACTCTGTATCTGCAAAGTGACTAAAATAAATGTAATGGAGTAAAATGTACAACGTGGCTGTAAGATGTAGAGAAGAGGAAGTACAAAGCAGCATAAATTGGAATTACACAATCTAAGTAACTTAGAATTCTACCCAAGTACAGTACTTCAGTAAAAGTACTTGATATAGGTTATATGAAAAGTCATTGCTTTTCTATCCATTTGTAGAAATTAACATTTCCCAGCTTGTGGAGAACCGAGTCAACCTTCGCCTCTGACCCAGACGCCCCCACCTCCATCTCTGCAGCCAGTGTCTGGCCACTGTAACCATGACGACAGGTGGGTGTTGCCACCTGCCTGGCTCACTGTGTGACTGTGCCAGCAGCACGGGCCTGTGGAAGAGTGTGGAGGAAGCAGGTGGTGAGGGATGCCAGGTGCTCTATGTCACCCAGGTCACAGCCATAGATGGACGGTTGCTGTCCTCTGTGCTCAAACCCATGGGCACACAAAGGTAACACTGACGAAAGCTACGATCACACTACTGACCTGAATGCTCATGCTCAGTTTTGATCTTTTTGCCAGATCCAGTTTTTTTGTTGTTGTTGTTGTTGTTGTTGTGTTGATGGTTCACATTTATGTTTGTAAGTGAGATGTATCCAGCTCTGATTTCAACGCCAATGTCATGTATGTGGAGATTGAACTGAAATGTAACCTGTGCTTAAACAAGAATAACAACATCTGGACCAAGATCTGGTTTGGTTTGTTCACACTTCCATGAAAAGATGAGTCATTGGGAGGGGAAAAAAAAGTCCGATTTGAGTTACTTCAGCAGGTAATCTGAACGTACACTCATCATCTCATGCTGAATGCTTAAATTGTAGCTAATGATAGCCTCCTTGTTCTTCTACTTGTTCTTTATTAGGGTGTGTGTGTGTGTGTGTGTGTGTGTGTGTGTGTGTGTGTGTGTGTATACAGTGCCTTGCGAAAGTATTCGGCCCCCTTGAACTTTGCGACCTTTTGCCACATTTCAGGCTTCAAACATAAAGATATAAAACTGTAATTTTTTGTGAAGAATCAACAACAAGTGGGACACAATCATGAAGTGGAACAAAATTTATTGGATATTTCAAACTTTTTTAACAAATAAAAAACTGAAAAATTGGGC
>NW_018128002.1:1244598-1245001 GCF_001952655.1 Monopterus albus
TCCTTTCCTTTCCTTGTTACCATTCAACCACATTTATCCAGTCCAAATGTCATTCCAATGTCCTGGCTGTAGATCCTAGTGGTGTGGATGAGTGAGTCCATGTCTCATTCACTCCTGGCATACAGCTTGATGTCATCCATGTAGAGGAGGTGGCTGATGGTTGCTCCATTCTGTAGTCATTATTTGTAACCACGCTTGGTGATGATCTGGCTGACGGGGGTTCAGCCAGATCATCCTTGGTAGATACCGCACTTGATGTTGACTTGTGCAGTTGGCTTGAAGTTGGCCTCTAGGGTTGTTTTCCACATTCTCATTGAGTTCTTGATGAAGGCTCTTAGAGTCCTGTTGATGTTGTACAGTTCCAAGCATTCCAGGATCCATGTGTGAGGCATTGAGTCATAGG
>NW_018128002.1:1245035-1258710 GCF_001952655.1 Monopterus albus
GAGTGACTACTTTATCAACCAGTAGCTGGTGCTTTGCTCCTCTGGTGTTACTACCAATTCCTTTCTTGGCACTGCTCATGTTTTGAGCCATGAGCCTGCTCATCTTAGCTGCTATGATGCCTGACAGGAGCTTCCATGTTGTGCAGAGGCAGGTTATTGGGCGGTAGTTGGATGGTATTGCTCCCTTCCGAGGGTACTTAAGGATCAGGACTATCCGGTCTTCAGTTAACCACTCAGTGTGGGTTCCATCCATTAGTAGCTGGTTCGTTTCTCCTGCCAGGTGCTCATGGAGCAAAGTTAGCTTCTTTAACCAGTAGGCGTGGACCATGTCAGGGCCTGGTGCTGTCCAGCTCTTCATACTTGAGACCCTCTCTTGAATGTCTGCCATTGTGATGGTTACTGGGTCTTGTTTAGGGATGTTGCTGTGGTCTGCTCTCAGGTCCACCAGCCACTGGGCATTGTTGTTATGTGATGCCTCCTTCTTCCATATGCTCTTCCAGAATTGTTCAGTCTCCAGCCTTGGTGGGTCTGCTCTCATGTTATTACCCTGGCACTGAGAGTACACCTTAGATGGCTCAGTGGAGAACATTCGACTTACTCTCCTGGCTTCAACTTCTCTGGTGTACCTCTTCAACTGGGTGGCTAGGGCTGTGAGCCTTTGCTTGGCAGTCTAAGGCTAATAACAATTTGGGGACTTGGGATATTTATGATTTTTTAGTTTGTTTGTTTATTTCTGCTGTTACTGTAAACAGTAATGTAATTACAGTTTGGAGCTTGTGATCACATGATCTTGGTCTCTTGTATTGTATCATACCTGTGTTGATATGTGTAAACATGTTGCTGCCTTGTCCACTTACAGAAGAGGCTATAAGTTATAATCAGTTTTGGCTAAGTACATGAATCTCTTTCTTCTGTTCTTTTTTTTTCTTCTTTTTTTAAATTTTGCCTCAGTGATGGTCCCATCTGCCGTATTTGCCATGAAGGAGGCAGCAGTGAGGGTCTCCTGTCCCCTTGTGACTGCACAGGCACCCTGGGCACAGTGCACAGGAGCTGCTTAGAGAAGTGGCTGTCATCCTCCAACACCAGCTACTGCGAGCTGTGCCACACAGAGTTCAGTGTCGAGCACCGGCCAAGGCCTCTCACAGAGGTAACAAAGGTCTATGCTCCTTGTCTTGTCTGTGTCACTCTTTGTTCTCATCTTTTTTCTTTTGTTTGTTGTTTCTCAATTATTGCACATATGTTGGTGTGTGAAGCAGCTTTTTTACATGTCCTCTTTCTGCTTTTATCACAATTTCTTTTCTGTTCTTGATGGACTGAAGGTTTCCTTCTACCCCTCACGTCTTTTTTGCTTCTATATGTATTCACCATCTTCTCTATTCTTTCTTCCACTTCTTACTCCACAGTGGTTGCGGGACCCTGGCCCTCGTAATGAGAAGAGAACGCTGTTCTGTGACATGATTTGCTTCCTCTTTATCACGCCCCTAGCAGCCATTTCAGGCTGGCTGTGCCTGAGGGGAGCTCAGGATCATCTGCAGCTGGGCAGCTGGCTGCAGGCTGTTGGCCTCATAGCCCTCACCATCGCCCTCTTCACCATCTATGTCCTGTGGACCCTGGTAAAAATGCATTCCATAAATGAATTTTATAAAGATAATCACTTTATTTGGCCAAGTATGTTACACACACACACACACACACACACACACACACACACACACACACACACACACAGGAATTTGTTTCCAGTACAGAACCAAGGCAGCCATCTGCGGTGCCAATTCACACTGATGGCTCTAACCATTGAGGGCAACTTGGGTTTTCGTGTCTTGCCCAAGGACACTTTGACATGTGGACTGCAGGCACCATGATTCAAACTGCAAACCTTCCAGTTGGGAGATGCCCACTGAACCACAGTCACCTCCAGTTATCAGACTATTGTTTTGTTGTAATGTAGCCATTATAAAGCGAATGGTGTCTTGAGTTAAAAAGTGCCTGCTAATGAGTTGCAAGCATTACTTTCAGGGCACATTAGTGGCCTTTCTGTGTGTTCATCTTATTACCCAGCTCTGAATGACCTTGTATTTTCCTCTTCTCCCTCCTGGCTGTCTGTGCAGGTATCGTTCCGCTACCACTGTCAGCTCTACTCTGAGTGGAGGCGAACAAATCAGAACGTACGTCTGCTCATTCCTGAAGCCAAAGAGTCCATCTCTTCCCAGCATTCCTTGCTCTCTACCAAACTGATGAAGAAGTCTGCCAGTGAGAGTATAGTATGAGACCAAACAGAGGTAGCGAATGGTGATGGTGTCTTTTGTGTGCCAGGGCTGATTCACAGTGCACTATGCTTGCCAGCAAAACTTGTAGGCTTTTTTCGTAGCTTTTTTTTTCTATGCCCCATTGGTACTTATTTTTCCACCTTGCATCTTCTAAGACTGTGCTTGTGTGGGTGGAAACATTAGCACATTCAAATGGAGTCTGTCTGTCTTCATGCTGGGTGTTGACCAAGCTTATGCAAAGGCACTGAAGAATGGCACAGCACACGGAGGTGTGCAGACACTGACACAGATGTGGGAACAGTCTTGAATGTGGCAGTAACACAAGTAACAATGAAAATAGTACAATGGTTGGACTAAACTCACTTGTTTAACAAACTGTTAAATGTTCTAACAGTTGTTCTGCTTAGTTTCAACAACTCATCGGTGGTCCACATATGACTACAGAGTGTAGCAGGTTCAGTCATTTATTCATTTTGCTGCCATGATGAAAGTGTAAAGTGCTAAATACATGTCATGCACATACAGTGCCTTGCAGAAGTATTCATACCCCTTGAATTTTTCCACATTTTGTCACAGTACAACCACATACTTAAATGTATTTTATTGGGATTTTATGTGATCGACCAACACAAAGTATCGCATAATTGTGAAGTGGAAGGAAAATGATACATGGTGTTCCAAGATTTTTTATAAATAAAAATCTGAAAAGTGTGGCGTGCCTATGTATTCAGCCCCCTTTACTCTCATATCCCTAAATAAATCCAGTGCAACCAACTGCCCTCAGAAGTCACCTAATTAGTAAATAGAGTCCACCTGTGTGTAATTCAACCTCAGTATAAATACAGCTGTTCTGTGAAGGCCTCAGAGGTTTGTTAGAGAACATTAGTGAACAAACAGCATCATGAAGACTAAGGAACACACCAGACAGATCAGGGATAAAGTTGTGGAGAAGTTTAAAGCAGGATTAGGTTATAAAAACATATCCCAAGCTTTGAGCATCTCACGGAGCACTGTTCAATCCATCATCTGAAAATGGAAAGTGTATGGCACAACTGCAAACCTACCAAGACATGGCCGTCCACCTAAACTGATGGGCCGGACAAGGAGAGCATTAATCAGAGAAGCAACCAAGAGGCCCATGGTAACTCTGGAGGAGCTGCAGAGATCCACAGCTCAGGTGGGACAATCTGTCCACAGGACAACTATTAGTCATGCACACCACAAATCTGGCTTTTATGAAAGAGTGGCAAGAAGAAAGCCATTGTTGAAAGAAAGCAATAAGATAACACTGCACATCAACCTGAACACATCATCCCCACCGTGAAACATGGTGGTGGCAGCATCATGCTGTGGGGATGCTTTTCTTCAGCAGGGACAGGGAAGCTAGTCAGAGTTGATGGAAAGATGGATGGAGCTAAATACAGGGCAGTCCTGGAAGAAAACCTGTTAGAAGCTGCAAAAGACTTAGGACTGGGGCGGAGTTTCCCCTTCCAGCAGGACAACGACCCTAAACATACAGCTAGAGCTACAGTGGAATGGTTTAGATCAAAGTGTATTCATGTGTTAGAATGGCCCAGTCAAAGTCCAGACCTAAATCCTATTGAGAATCTGGCAAGACTTGAAAATTGCTGTTCACAGATGCTCTCTGTCCAATCTGACTGAACTGGAGCTACTTTGCAAAGAAGAATGGGCAAAAATTGCAGTCTCTAGATGTGCAAAGCTGGTAGAGACATACCCCAAAAGACTTGCAGCTGTAATTGCAGCGAAAGGTGCTTCGACAAAGTATTGACTCTAGGGGGGATGAATCCATATGCACGCCACACTTTTCAGATTTTTATTTATAAAAAATCTTGAACACCACTTATCATTTTCCTTCCACTTCACAATTATGCGATACTTTGTGTTGGTCTATCACATAAAATCCCAATAAAATACATTTAAGTTTGTGGTTGTAATGTGACAAAATGTGGAAAAATTCAAGGGGTATGAATACTTTTGCAAGGCACTGTACCTACAGGCAGGTGACAAATGAGCGGAAAAGCCAACTTAGTGTCTCCATGTGCCACCACAACAGCTTCAGTGCATCTTGGCATTGATTCTCCCTGTGGAGGGATGAGCACCGTACTACCAAAAGATATTCTCTTACGTGGCGCTTGGATGTCAATCTGAAATATTCCATAAGTGTTCAGCTGGGTTGAAATCTGGTGAATGTGAAGGTCATAGCATTCACATTCATAGATTCACATAATTATCATACTCATCAAACCATAGGCCCCTCATGGCCTATGGACAAGGGAGTTGTCAACCTGGAAGAGACCATTTAATCAGGGGTTTCCTTTAATTTGTCACCAATCTGTACACAGGCAAAACCTATGTACAGCAATTATTGAGCAAGTCCATATTAGGAACAAAGAAAGAAAGGAAAGGATAAGGGAAGGAAAAAATGATATGCTTAGATTTTCACTGATATAATTTCACAATCCAGATGCCAGTATGCTGTCTGAGATGAAACTTTAATTTTAACACAAGCTGTCTGTCAAGGTTTATCTTTTCTTTCTACGTGTGTTTTTACAGCTCATCCAAGAACAGATGGTGGCATGGTATTAGTAAAGCCAGAGACTGTGCTATAAAAGACAGTGGACATTGAGATCTTCACAGTACATGATGAGACTTCTACCAACATGCATAGTTATGCATGCAAGCACTGTTAACAGTTTTTAGAGATTTTTTTTGTTCTTACTGTTAATGTAAAGTCACTTTTAAATGACTAAAAAAAATAAACAATTTAATATTCCTACTGAAGTAGGGTTTAACAGTGTCCTCATGGAGGTTATTGTACTATCAGCACTTAATAAGTAGGGCTTTATATTTCTATATTCGATAGACATCTCCATCAGAATGACTTTTAGAGGAATAGTTCCACAAGCGTTATCTGGTAGTTGATGCAATGTGCTAAAATGTCCTTAATAATAATCTATTGAAGTACATAATTATTAGCCATGTGTTTTGTTGTATGTTTTAAAATGATATCCGGTGTTGTGTGTGCAGTGTCCATGCTCGCAACAATCGGGGATACAGAAATGGCCTCCAAGATTTTATCATTCAAGTCATGGTCAGATAGTTTCTTAACAGTGGACTTGTAGTGTCGGTGCTTCTGCCGGTCTAACATAAACTGTAACCACCAACAATGGCTTTAATGGTGGATACATTATGCAAACACAACAATGGCAGCTGTCTGCATTATTTTTGTCCAAACATGCCACTAGATGTTCACAAGCTCTTCTAAGTTGATTGGGTGGGGGTAGTTGATAAAGATGTTGTTTCGGTTCCCAGATTTCTTAGTCATAATGTGGTACACTTTTGAATATAGTTTTTCTTTGCTCCACTTAATTTGGGTTATGAGGAGCCAGTTAATTGCCACTTGGACACATTGTGGGTTGTCAACAGGAAGGGAAACCTGAAGCTGAAAGCTCTTGGCAGCGGTTATGTTGAGAGATTATACTGTATTGAGAAAGATTTTATTGTTAACACCAACATAATTCAGTGATGATGGTAATATGCTGAAGCACACTGGCTTTGACATTACAAAACTGTTAGGGTGTTGAGCCAGGAGCTCGATATTATTGTTGTGCATAACTTTTTATTTGTATGTGTTTAATTTAGAGGTGTGCAGTTACTATAGCTATACTACCCAGGTGGCAATGAGAGTCACTTATGCCATGCTGATGATGACTGATTATTCTTTTTTTTTATTGCTAACTAAATGTTCACGATAATCCTTTGCTTGTAATTATACAGTACATCGTTCATGGTGTGCAGGGAGTCTAGGTTTTAGGTTCAATTGTGTTTTTAATGCTGTTTATCTAGTTTTCATATTTATAACAATCAGGCTTCAACAGTATTTACATTTGTTATCTTTTTACTGGTATGTGTTGTGTTGGCATAGTCACAAAGAGGAAGTTGTGTTACTGAGTTCTTACCTGTGGCATCACCAAATGTAGAACTAGGTAGTTATTAGAACTCAGCCCAGATCCATATGTGCACTGTGTGGCTTGTAATGCTAGAGAAAGACTGAAGTCCATCAACATTTGGCCACTTTGGAGCTGTTCTGAAACATTCAGTTGTAAGTACAGGTGTGTCTTCACAGGTCGTGATGTTGAGTTGGAAACTGACACCAGTCATGTGGCTGTAAGTGATGGGCAACATCAAATATTTTTCTCTGTTTGATTACTGGTAGTGCGTGGGAATAGCAGTGGCTGTAAAGGTATTACTTTCTTGGCCCTGGCCTCGTCTACACTGATGTTACACTTTGGTACATTTAGCTCATGGTGCAGTGTCCCACATATTGGCCCTGTTAATCGTTTGTTTGTGTGTCTGACTGATCTCAGAACAAAGGATTATGTCCTGCAGTACTGCATTGCACCCTAGGGGCTTGTCTACTTTACAAGCTTATGAGTCATTTGATCATTCGTATGTTTACTGTCTGCATTGGGATCTGTGGTGCACTTAACCACAGTAAAGAGGTGCAGTAACTCAAAGCTGTTTGACAACAAGAAACAACTCAATTTCTAACTTAATGCCAACTGATGGTTTGTTTTCTGTTTTGGACATATGTACAAAGTTGCCTAGAAATTATGCAACACTGCTGCTTCTTTGGCGACCTGTCTATTCATGTCATCAGTATCAGAGCTACATGAAGCAGATCCTCACATCTCCAAAGAGAATTTAGGTCTTATAATATTTTAACCATTATTTAATAGTTACTTAATATAGCTTCCATAATTCAAACCCAGAAAGGGATTTTAAGTAATTGTTTCCTTTGTTTATTACATAAATGAACATGTAGATGCTACTTGTTATTTTTTAATCTTTTAACTCTACATGTCTGTTTTTGGAGGGTGGTAATTTATGTTGCAATTCTTGAGTATTCTCATTTTTAAATAATGCATTAACTCAGCCAATAATTTGTTTCAAAGGCAAATAAAACATCAGTTTTTGGGTCAACACTGATTTGGATCATTTTTCTTATTTAGTCAGTGGTCCTAATAATGTCTGTTCTCTGCTCTGTACTCATGCAGTTGTACTACCATGCAAAGACATAACAATGGGGGGAAGATAATGTAGGTATTTTTCACCATTACAGTATACTGTAGGTGATTATGGCTGTTTTACAGATCATCCTCTTAGACCAGAGAGGATGCAACGTCATTACTATAAGTATGTTTTTGACCACAGCTGTATGTACGCATTAATGTTTATGAAAAACACCTGCTGATGTTAAGTTTTACTGCTCTATCTGCAGAGACTCTCGGGATCTCCTCGTCCTACCTACTGAATTTGCCAAACCTAAGCAGCTTAAATAAACACTGGCTCAAAATCTGGCATACAAATATTCAGTTTTTGCCCTTTAAGAAGGGCAAAGAGTTACTTTATCTTTCTGCCTACTTCTCTATTTTACCTTCTGCTACTGACGACATACATATTCAGATTAAATGCTATAACCTTGAAATCAGTCTCTTGATATTGCAGCTGGAATAACTCCATGTTCCATATTTAAAATGGTGCTCTTAAAAAAAGATGTATAAAATGCTTGCCACAAAGGACTGAGATCTTGTATTTAAGCATAAAATACACCATTACAAGTGAAGTCCTGCATTCAGTCTTACATTAAAAATACAGAGGTATCATCACTGAAGTGTACATCAATGCCAAAAGTACCTATTATGCAAAATGACCTTATCTGAAGTATTGTATATAAATTACATTATTCCTGATATATTAACATTTAATCAACATTTTAATGTCAGTGTGGAGTTAATTTGACATACTTTCCTATTCTTTTAGTTTATATATCATTTTATTTTACAAACTTGCATGTAAAGCTATCTGAAAAATAGCTATAGATGTCAGATAAATGTAGTACACAAAGCAGGGTAGAAATATCAAGTACCAGCTCTGGTAAACTACAAGCATCTCATAGTTGCGCTCAGGTAATTATACTTTCCAGCAACTTGATGAAACAAGACTGTTTTCTTTAAACCAAATCAGAGGAAGCATTTTCAGAAAAAATTGATAAAAATTTTATTAAGAATTTCAGTCAAGAATTTTATTGTAAATGTATACAATTCTTACATTGAAAGTAAAACAATGACAACTTATGCCAAATATTCTTCAATAAATACAAGTGAGGATATTTTGGCCTGATAACTTAACTGGTGTAAGAAGAAAGTAGGAGCCACACTGTCCAACTCATTATACTGCTTTGACAGTTGGAGTAACTGCCTGTAGTTTATTTACACAACACCATCTAGTGGTAACCATTGAAGTGTATTTCACAAAGTCCCTGCACATGACAGCATTTTAGTAGAGTTCAGACACCTTCACAGGCTTCATTAGGACAGCGCCAACTGCCTTGTCCCTGCTTCGCAGGAACCTTCACACTGGCTCCATTAGCAACTTGACCGGTCAAGCAACAAAGGTTTCTTGTTTTCTTTCATGGCAGAAGAAAAGAGCACAAGTGAGTTCAAAAGTATTATAAAACAGTGAAAGGTGGAAAGAAAAACAAAGGAAAGAGGGCCATGAGCAGAGCTATGAAACAAAGTGCACAGGTGATGTGATGTCAAGGTGGATGGAAAGGACAAGACAAGTGTCACTGGGCCTGAGCGTCACAGGCTCTGGCAGCACTGCAGTTTGTTGCCCCTCTGCCCGTCAGTGGTCGGTGGCACACTTATATCTACCACATTGTTGCCTGGAGACTCATCGTGTGCAGATCTGTCCGCTATTTGCTTCTGTGACACAATGTGGTAGATTTCTGTAGAAAGAAATTCAATAAAAATAAAAAATTAAAAAAATCAACTGATATATTTCATTGGCTTAAACTCCTTATAAGGTTATTTAATATGTAGCTGTAGCACTGATGTCCAGTTTATCCACAGTTGGGGGAAAATGCAACAGCCCCATGTCAGACTGGTGAAACATTGTAACTAAGCAGCTTAAATGTTAAAAGTGATTTTTCACCACTGACACTGTCATGTTGTAAATGGTCTTATACTTGTATAGCACTTTTCTATGCATTACAGCTCACTCAAAGCGCTTTCACACTACTTGGCCATTCACCCATTCGCACTCACAAACACTCACACACCGGTGTTATCGCCGGGAGCAACTGGGGGTTGAGTGTCTTGCTCAAGGACACTTGGAATCGAACTGCTAATGCTCCGGTTAGGAAACAACCCGCTCTACCTCCTAATCCTCAGCTGCCCTAGTACAGTGCCTATAAAAAGTATTCACCCCCTTGCATGTTTTATCCTTTTATTGATTTCATAAATCGGTCTTAGTCAATGTAATTTAACTTTTTTAACAAAAGAAATTACAAAAAAGCCTCTTTAATGTCAAAGTGAAAACAGGTTTCTACACCACGAAGACAAAAGAACACTCCAAGCAACTCAGAGAAAAGGTTCCTGAAAAGTATAAGTCAGGGCATGGATATAAAAAATTTCCAAGGCACTGAACGTCCCGTGATGTTCAGTTAAATCCATCATCAAGAAATGGAAGGAACGTGGCACATGTCTAAATCTGCCTAGATCAGGCCGTCCTCACAAACTGAGTAACCATGCAAGAAAGAGACTAGTGAGAGGCCACCTATGACTACTACAGAGGAGTTACAAGTTTCAACAGCTGAGATGGGAGAGACTTTACATACAACAGTTGTAGCCCAGGTCCATCACCAAAGCTTTATGGGAAAGTGACAAAGAAAGTTACTGTTAAAGAAAACTCGTATTAAATCTCAACTACAGTTCACCAACATGCATGTGGGAGACTCCATCGTCAAGTGGAAGAAAGTTCTTTGGTCTGATGAGACCAAAATGGTGCCTTCTGGCCATCAGACAAGACGCTATGTTTGGCAGACACCAAACACTGCACATCACCACAAACACACCATCCCCACTGTGAAGCACGGTGGTGGCAGCATCACGCTGTGGGGAGGATCCTCGGCACTCGGCCCTGGAAGGCTTGTAAAGGTAGAGGGTAAAATGAATGCAGCAAAATATAGGAAAATCCTGAAGGACAATCTTCTTCAGTCTGCAAGAGAACTACGGCTTGGGAGAAGATTAATTTTCCAGCAAGACAATGACCTGAAGCATACAGCGAAAGTTACACAGAAATGGTTTAAAGACAACAAGGTGAGTGTCCTGGAGTGGCCGAGTCAAAGCCTAGACCTCAATCCAATGGAGAATTTGTTGCTGGACTTGAAAAGGGCTGTTCACACCCAATCCCCGTGCAACCTGGCAGAGCAGTTTTGCAAAGAAGAATGGAGTAAAACTGCAGTGTCCAGATGTGTACGCCTGATTGAGATCTATCCACACAGACTCAGTGCTGTGATCATAGCCGGTCCATCTACTAAATACTGCTGACTTGAAGGGGGTGAATATTTATGCAATCACTTATTTCCCATTAAATATTTTTATTTAATTGCCATGACTTTGTAGAAACCCGTTTTCACTTTGACATTAGAGGGTTTATTTGTAATTTTGTCAAAAGACTAATTATAATTGACCATGATTGATTTATAAAATGATAAGGGTAAAACATCCACAGGGGTTAATACTTTTTATAGGCAATGTAAATCCGTGTCAAATGAATGGCCGTGGTCTTATTTCCTGAGCCTTGTGCTGACAAACAATTAAAAGGATACCCTTCAGTTTCTCAGTGCTCATCAAAAAGTACATAAAAGCCAATGTATGCTGGATTAGTTTTTCCCTGCAGTGGATTCGGGAGGCAAAACTAAAATTATCCTTCCTAAATAGATTAAGGATAAAGGTATGTACAGTTCAAATTCAGAACCACTGAAATACAAAACACCTATTTGTTACTTCCACTCCTACACAGTTCTTTAGTCACCACAACGATTTCTATAACCTGATGTAGTTAGTTACCAATGACAAATTTGAACTTGAAACCATTATGCTTCCTTGGTTGCCAATAACTTTTTAAGTTCAATACCAGCCTTCTTCTGTTGCACCAATTACTTTATTACCCAGTGATATTGGGTTATAAATGATACATATGCAACACAGAAACTTTCAGAGGACTGAGTACATTACATAAGACCTATGTATGACCTACCTGTTAAAATGTTCTTGAAAGCTTCTTCCACATTAGTAGAGTCCAATGCTGATGTCTCAATAAAAGAGAGGGTGTTCTTTTCTGGTGTGAGAAGAGAAGTAAAATGTATTGTAAACATGTACAACAGATGTACTGTACAGATATACACTGTTATGCTTGTTCACATGTTACTCCCACCAAGATTCAAGATTTTTATTTGCCATGTATGCATAAACAGTCTAGGCATATAGGAATTCTTGTGCAGAGCTCTCCTGGAGTAAAGTAAAGAGTTTAAAGCCAAAAGAACAAACACCTAGTTGGTGGAATCCAAAAGCTATTTGGTGAAAGGGAAGGGGGGTATAACTTAAGGGGACATTTAAATTTAAAAGTTCATGCTATACGAACAACCAAAAAAAGATTTTGTATTTCTATAAGTGGGGTCAAACTATGGAATAACTTAACTGTGGACATGAAAAATAGTACCAGAATTAAGGAGTTTAAATATAAATATAAATGTATGTGTTATACAAGATATATGCAAGAATAAGAAACAATCTGTTTATCTATGTAGTGATATTGCTTGCAGCCAATGTTGCATAAATTTTGTATAATATGATGTCATGGGGTAGGACTGGATAAGTTTGACTTCTTCCTACTCCATTCAAACATGTAATAGGTGTAAGCAAACTGATTTTGAATTAGCATTGGTCGGATATGTGTAATCATGTGTGTTATTGTCATTTGTTCATTGTTCTGTTCTGCATGTTTGAAAGAATAAAGAAAAAATCAATAAATAAATAAATTTTTAATGATCATGATTGGAGACACAGTCGTGGGTGTACAGGGTGAAGAGATTGGGGCTCAACAGCCTTGCGGAGAGCCTGTGCTGATTGTGATAAGGATAATCACCTTTATTGGCCAAGTATGTTACACACATGAAATTTGTTTCCGGCACACAACCGAGTCAGCCATCTGTGGCGCCAGCTCAACCGATAGCTCTAACCATCAGGGACAATGGGGGGGTTCAGTGTCTTGCACAAAGACTCTTTGACTGCAGGCACCGAGATTTGAACCTTCAACCTTCTGGTTGGGAGACGACTGCTCTACCCACCGCACCACTATCGCCTCCAGGGTGAGCTCAGCAGACACCTGCCCTCCCATTCTGACCACCTGTGGTCTTTCAGTCAGGAAGTCCAAAATCCAGTTGCAGGTGGGAGTTGGTACACCGAGGTCTGTCATCTACAATCAGCCTGCCCGGACGAATGGCGTTGAATGCAGAACTGTAATCCAGGAAGAGCATCCTAGCATATGTACTGCTGTTGTCCAAGTGTTTCAGGGTATGGAATAAAGCTAGAGCCGTTGTGTCGTCCACTGATCTGTTGGGGCGGTAGGCAAACTGGAGGGGGTCTACAGTGTCCGGGACCATGTGGTTAACATTAACATGTGTGAGGACCCGTTTCTCTAAGCACTTCATGGCGACTCATGTGAGCGCCACTGGCCTGAAGTCATTCAGAGTGGATGTGTCTGATGTCTTAGGGACAGGTATGATAATGGATTTTTTGAAAATGCGAGGAACTACTGCTTGGGTTAAGGACAGGTTGAAGATGTCTGTATACACACTAGCTAGTTGATCCCCACAGGCCCTCAACATTCTAGGGGGGACACCATCTGGTCCCGCTGCCTTATGGGGGTTTACCTGTCTCAGGGCCTTCAGAACCTGTGTGTGCATCACCTGAAAAGCAGTGTCCCCTGGGTCGCAGGGGGATTTTGAGGGGTTAGTCTGTGTTCATCCTGTCAAACCTCACATAGAAGTTGTTGAGGCTGTCCGGGAGGGCGGCGTCCTGGGGGGCTGTGTTTGTTGATTTGGTCCTGTAGTTTGTGACTGCTTGGATTCCCTGCCACATGCTGTGCATGTTGTTATTCAGGTAATAGCTCTCCAGTTTTTGGAAGTATGCCCTCTTTGCAGCTCTGATGGACCTCTAACTCATACTAGGCTCTCCTGTACTCCCCTTGGTCCCCTGCCTTGAAAGCTTCCCGCCTCTTCCTGATTTTGTTTTATGTCCACGTTGAACCAGCATTTTTGGTTGGGGAAGACATGCACAGTTCTAGGTGGGGCACATATGGACGTGCACCAGCTGATGTAATTGTTCACAGTCTCTGCATATTCATGGATATTGTGTGGCCCCTTTGAAGACATTCCAGTCTGTGGCCACTAGATAGCCCTGCAGGCTAGCCTGTGCACAGGTGTTAGTTCTCACTGTGACTGGTTTCGCCTTGCGCCACTGTGTAAACTGGCCTGA
>NW_018128002.1:1260188-1262484 GCF_001952655.1 Monopterus albus
GATCCCCGCCGCCCCAATCCGGTGCCCCAAAAACCCCAGCTCTCTCCTCATGAAACAGCACTTATCAGGGTGAAGCCTCAGACCTGCCTCTGCTATTCTCTGTAGGACCTTCCGCAGGACCTCCAGCGCAGACTCGAAGCTCCACACCCATCAAGTAACCATAACAATTTAGAACATCATAACATTTCTTTTTCTACCCTACTTTAATACTATATTTATTAGACAAATGTAACAAAGCTTCCTCTTTAGTAAGCTCCTAAATCCAAATTTGGCATAAATTAACACTTGAGGGGTTATGTCTGTTGAACAAATCTGTCCTATTAACTGTAACAGGACTACATGTTCTGAGATATGATACATCGGAGCAGTACACCTTGGACTACATCAAGTGATTTATGCTGCAGTATAGTGCTTCAGCATAATACAATAACAATCGGATATTCAGTCAGCAAATGTTGCTTTAATTACACCAAGGCTACCAAGAGAGTGGTTTTCCATTTATTTGATTTCATTAAATCGGCCAAAACATACGTCTCTGTTGGTGCTCCCATTTAGATAGCCAATTTTTGCTTGTGCCTATATCTAAGCGAAACAACTAAGCGTTATAATAAATTAATCGCTCCACCCATCTAACTAGCTACTAGCTTGCTGGGCTAACTCACCATACGCCCCACTTTCTGTAAAATCCAAGTAAATTAACAAAAGAAACTGTTTGCTGCAAACCTTGACACAAGTAGAAGGTAGAAGATACTTTATATAACATAAAGTGCGAGGCTTATTAGAGAGAATAAATTGAAAAGTCACTACCAACACTCTAGCATCTTCGCTAGTCTGGTTAGCAACAGTTAGCTGCCGTCTCCAGCTGATATTAACTGACGTTAGCACAGATAGCAGCCATGGCTTAGCCAGTTTCCTTTCTAGATAACATTGTAGGACCCAGTTCTTGCTGACATGCTAACTGTGAGAGACGAGGCAGTCCAAGTAACTTCAAAACAGTGCTGATTTATTCAAAGAATCACAGGTAAAATTAACATTACACGCTCAGATATCTTGCACCTCCAAGTGCTCGTAGGCAGTTGTAAGATGAAAGACGCTGAACCACAATTGGCCTATACATTATAAAACCTCGGTTGGGCTAGCCCCATACTACACAGAAACGTCAACCGGAACCAAAAAAATAAACTAAAAATACAAGAGGGGTACCAGCACTTTTGGAGACAGGCGGTGCAATAGCTCTCCACTGACTGCAAGTAGTGATGGGTAAACGAGGCTTTGTTGGAGCTTCGACACAGTATTCACAAAAACGGTTTATTACTCATTACTCAATGACACAGTGCTCGAGTAGGACATCTAGTGGTCAAGAAAATGAAGTGCAGTCGAGACGTGTCGCTTATTGGTTCATGGATTGTTTGGGATTTGATTCACCATGCACATTCCTGTTCGACTACACTACATGGTTGTATGGTTTCAAGCTGACACAATAAAATATAAAATAAACATGGACACATGTTGAAGACCATGTTCCTTATGTGGCACGTCTGACTGTAACCCTATATGCTCCTCACTTATATTTTGTGTTATGAAAACATTTAAATGGTGCTGCTACATTCATGAGATGTGCTCTACAGACTCAGACAGATGTCATTTGTAGAACAGGGCAGTGGATGTGCTTGTGTAACTGTTTATGAGTTTTTATTGAGAAATCACAGTAACTCCCCAGTGTTCGGACAGAAGTGGTTTCTCCTTTTACAGGCTATTTCCCCAGCCTTAGAAAAAACCTGTTCACATGGCACAGATGAGGCTGGGGTACACAGGAAATACTTAGCTAATTTATAGAGGTTTGGGTAAACAGTTTTATGGGTGGCTCAGTATGTGAGGGGGTCATCAGTTCTTTCCAGGGGAGGATCAGCCAGGTATCGGTTCACTTCCACAACTGCATTAGCTGTGGCGCTTTGCATGTGCCTGGCTCTGTGTGCATCTTGATCCAAAAGTCTCCACAGGTCAACGCCTGAAAAATATTGAAGATCAACATCACCAGAAATGTCACTAGTCATGCCTTATTCAGAATCAAATAAAAATGAAATACCTGTGGAGGCTGCTGCTGGTGCTGGTGCATGGTGCTGCTGCTGGTGCTGTGCATTGTTTATGTTGATTATTTTTGTACATTCTGTTATCAGACGCTCTTTGACACCGGCTGCCACTCTCGGACTGGTGAATCCAAAGTTTTCTAGTGTAAATACACATGAAATTAAAACAACACTCATACTTGCCTTATTATCTGGCAGCAATTGGAAAT
>NW_018128002.1:1262575-1266063 GCF_001952655.1 Monopterus albus
TGTGTGTGTGTCTCTTACTGTATATAAATGTATTATATCTAAGTATATCTTATCTATATATGAAATATACTATATGTCATGATTCTGTTCCGTCGGTTTCCATTTCCATGCTTTTATTTTGACTTTACTTACTGTTTCAGTTGATACATTAAACAATTAATAACGGCCTACTTGTTTTTAAGATCCCACAAGTTACATTCATTGCTCAGCACAGCTGTCACTTTTAAGCGACCAAAGATCACAAAAATGCATCAGGTACGACACCATTATGAAAATGTTGGGGACATATCCTTGGGGTCAGCAAAAGTGGGACATTCAATGTGTGTTCAATAGACCAATGCAGTTTTCCCCTAAAATCTACTTGACTGACGGCAGCTATTTTTAACTGTGTGATATCATCACTGTGAGTGTGATTGTAAGTTGGCCAGCCAATGCAAACATTGTATTTTAATAAAATCACAATATATTTGATCACATTATAAATCAAAATAAATATAAACTGTAGCTCAGTGTCCTACTTTATTGGGCTCCCTCTATTTCAATACTTTCTACTGTTAAAAGCAGCTAATGTACCCTACGTCTACGTGTAAGGGAGAATATGTCATCACCAATCATCACCATTGTCATCAAATAAGTTGCCAAATGAGGTATTTCTTTACACTGTTTTCAGTTAATTATCTAATTTATCCAACGCTGGACTATAATGTAAAACAAAGGGTGGGTAAAAATTATGTTATCTAAAAGTGAATAATAAAACTAATTGATGTGGCATTTATTTGTTTATACAAAAAACAAATAAACAAAAAGCTAAACAATTTGACATATACAGTAAATGGAATATCGGGATCAACAATCACAGTATGTCTCTCTGTCAGATCCTGCTCTGGTCCTGAATATCTTTGTCACTATTCCTCAAATTCATCTTTTTTCTTTATTTCTTGAATTACATCTTCACTTTATCTATGTTTTTGTCTCCATTAAGCATCCGGTATCCCTCAGTGGACTCTCTCCGCATGCCTTAATTTACTCTTTGGAAATGTAGCCTACTCTTGCAGCCCAGTTTACACTAGGGTAATTGCGGATTAACAAATAAATAGGGTGTTAATACAGATTAAGAGCTGCGGAGTTACTTTCAAGACAGCTATAAAACAACAAAGCTCAAAAAAGCTTTTACTACGTCAGAAGCGGTCTCACCTGTTGATATCCCCGCCCACTCTAGCAGCTACCCAATCAGCAGTGAGGACGCTGTAATCAGGTTCCTTCTGTACTCCAAGTGAGCGTTAGTAAGAGCAAACAGGACCTGGAGATATATTAATGTGTAGATAAAAAACACAGTGACAGTCAGCTCTGTATAGAACAGGTTTATTGTAAGATGGAGAAGCGAATACGGCGACAGAGGTGTCAGCTGCCATCCTGTTACTATGAGGGGTACCTGCAGAAGAGGTCAATCAAAGATAAGGTAGGGTAGCTCACGAGGGGAGAGACTGTTTAGTGTTCTCTGTGCAACCTGCAGACTGTAGTGGGGTCAACACAGATTGACTAACAGGAGAAATGGACCGCAAATGGCTGCTCTTTTTTAAGTGTTGTATCTTTTGGGGGCTGCTGTGGCTCAGGAGGTAGAGCGGGTCGATTTCAGGCTTGTCCAGTGAACATGTAGTGTCCTTGAGCAAGACACTGAACCAGTTGCTCCCAGTGATGTCACCGGTGTGTGAATAGGTGAATGGCTGAATAGTGTGAAAGCGCTTTGAGTGCGCTGTAAGGCGTAGAAAGGCGCTTTATAAGACCAAGACCATTTTGGTTAACAGTGAATTTGTCTTGGCCTCGAGAATCAGCACCTCCAAATCCGAGGCCATGGTTCTCAGTCGGAAAAGGGTGGCTTGTTCTCTTCAGGTTGGTGGAGAGATCCTGCCTCAAGTGGAGGAGTTCAAGTATCTTGGGGTCTTGTTCACGAGTGAGGGAAGGATGGAACGGGAGATTGACAGGCGGATCGGTGCAGCTCCTGCAGTAAAGCGGGTGATGTATGGGTCCGTCGTGGTGAAGAAGGAGCTGAGCTGTAAGGCGAAGCTCTCGATTTACTGGTTGATCTACGTTCCGACCCTCACCTATGGTCTTTAACTTTGGGTCATGACCGAAAGGGCAAGATCCAGAACCGCTGCTCCTCCACATCGAGAAGAGCCAGCTGAGGTGGCTCGGGCATCTGTTTCGGATGCCTCCTGGGCGCCTTCCTAGGGAGGTGTTCCGGGCATGTCCCACTGGGAGGAGGCCCCGGGGAAGACCCAGGACACGCTGGAGGGACTATGTCTCTCGGCTGGCCTGGGAACACCTCTGCATTCCCCCGGAGGAGCTGGAGGAAGTGTCTGGAGAGAGGGAAGTCTGGGCATCTTTGCTTAGACTGCTGCCCCCGCGACCCGGTCCCGGATAAGCGGTGGAAAATGGATGGATGGAAATATAGAAAATGTTAAAGCTAAATAAAGCCACTTTGTCAAAAAATGTCAAAGATGGTATGATAAGACTGAAAAATAAGATTAGGATGGTATGTTTTAATGGTTTAATTTAATTGATCTAAAACCTGACAACTGTTCATTGTTAATCTGTCTGTAATGTTCTCATTTTATTAATTAGGCTAATCATTGATGTAAAATACCAGAAAATACTGAAAGTAACCATCACATATTCCCGAAGCCAAGGGTGAGGTCAATAGAATAAATGTGTTGTCAGCACTAGGACTAAAAAACATATTTAGATTACTATCATTTAAGTCAAATATGACACTTTTGTTTGAAAATGACTTAAATGATTAATTGATTGTCAGAATAGCTGCAGATTATTTTGATGTCAATGGACTAATTGTAATTACTAATTCAGTAAATGAGTGCTTGTTGAAATAATAGGCTTGCTGTTGTGGATGTGAAGCTCTTTACTCTTTCTCTCTCTGAAACATGAAACATGAATAACTGGCATCTCAACAATGTGTAGAAGACAGATGATAGGGATCTTAATACTCTTGTCAACTGTAATGTAGTTTAACTGTCGGAGTGATTCAAACACCTGTTTGAGAGACAAACTGATGTACATTGGTGCGAAGAGGAGCTTTATGGTACCAGGCATCAGTACTCAGTTGACAGTTGACACTTTATATAAAGTTTTATTTTGTTCATTAATTTACTAACATTAAATTAGACTTAAAATGTGAAAACTCCAGTGCCTTGACCTGCCTAATACTTAATACGCCTTCATGCGCAGCCACAGGTAGAGCAACCAAGTAAACTTAAAGGTCAAGTGTTACCTTTCATGGGCAGAACAGCTTGTCTTTATGTAGTTTCTTGTAAGTAATATGGACTTTGTCTTAAGGTTTTTCAGCACATGGTGAGCAACACTTGTATCTCTCAAACTGGTTTGACTGCTTTTTCCGCTCTGTGTCATACAGATTAGAGCAAGATGAGAAATGACAGAAGAGAAGACTGTGGAAAAAAACAAGATCTGGGTTT
>NW_018128002.1:1266079-1269685 GCF_001952655.1 Monopterus albus
TTGTCTCGCTCAGCCCCCCCCCCCCCCCCCCCATGCAAACATATCAGTTTTCCACTTCAGTATTTATATTGTATACAGGTTATTTTGAGTTAAGCTGATGCTCATAATGCACAGCATGTTTAACGTGGCTTTTGTCTTCAACCTGTAACAAACAATGGTGATCATCAAATCTGAATCCTGTAAAACTCATTTCTCACATTCCTACACACTGATTACGCCTGTGACACACTTACAAGTCCCAGAGTCTGCCAGTAACAACCACTTCCAGGACTAAAGGTAGTTATTTATATCACACCTTGACTGCTGGTGTGGTTCCAAACACTTGACTCATCAGGTGTTATCTAAGAATGTTACCGGCACAGATCTGACAGACTTACAGTATTTCCTTGTCATGAAATATGCAGTTAGTTTCTTCCTTTTCTGTCTTTCTATTCACCTCCATGTTTGTATTTTTGTCTGTTTTCTGTAGTCACTGTGTTTCTGTGTGCATTTATGCAGGTGGCCCGGAAACTGTGGACATGCCTGTGTGGAAACACGCTTTTCTTCTTCAATGAGATGAGAGATGCTGATGTAAGTTATCTCAGAGATTTAGGTCAATAAATGACACCGGTCTGGATAATTATTAATAAAAAAACATTCTTGATCAAGACCTTATGTGTGTGTGTTTCATCAGTACATAGAGAAACTGGATCTCAGTGGAATGATCTCAGTGACAGACGACAACAGCCAGGATCATAACTTGGATGCAGCCAGATTCATCCTCCGGATTAAGGATAGAAATATCAAATTCACTGTGAGGGAGTGTATAGACTATATGCAAGTTGTCCGCTTTTTTCAAAGTATTATTTTCTTTTTTCATAGTTTTTCTGTCTTCTGTCTCTATAGGCTCCTAGCGCAGAGGCTCGTGAGCTCTGGAAGGGCTATATATATTCTGTGGCTAAGGTCTGTGCATAACTTTTATCTCACTTTAGAGAAACAACCATAAATGTCATCATCTTTAAAAATATTAGATGATTAAAGATTGAGTGTGATAAGTCACTGATGTTTAGGGGCATTAACATCAGGCCGAATATAGATAATTACACCTCAGCTGCACAAAACAATTAAAACAGAAATTATGTATCTGTCTCTCTGCAGTTGTTTGTACCCTCCTCCCTCAACCTGCTACCAGGCCAGGTCCAGATGCTAAAACAGACAGTAGAACTAGAAAAGCAGAGGCCAAAAAATATCATTCCACCTGCAGTCACCAGCTGCAGTCACTACGTCAGTGTCCAGGCAGACATGCCAGCGTGAGTACTAATGAGTAATAGTGATGCCCATGATCAAGTGAAAGTGGTGGCTTAAAATGTGCATGGTTAGAACAGCCCCAGACACACTTTAGCATAGTGTTGCTGTCCAGTGTAAACCACATTTCTTTTTGTTTAGTTTGTGCATATTTGTTCATTTTCCATATCAGCTTCAGGATTAAAAGTTCCTTTATGGGGTCACAACATTCTCCTGTCTTAGGCCAATTATCGTCTTAAACTCCACTGAAATATTCAAAATCTTAATTATGAAGCTTTACTCAAGCCTGTTTTGTTCTTTCATCAAAAACTGACACTTTGGAAATTGGTGATAATGCTGATACATATGTATTGATTGATGGTGTATGTATGTTATCAGAAGATGTGTCGGTATCATATGTACTTACTCTGTCTGTGAGATCTGGATGCATCGATGCTGAACTCGGGTTTAGATGAGTGACGTTTTTCCTTCTGTCTCATTATGGTGGATTCTGGCTTCCTGCAGTTGTTATCACAGTGTGTCCCGTGTGGATGCAGAGCTGCTGCTTGAAAAAGAGGCAGAGAGAGGGAACATGCTGCTGAGGCCTGGAAGGGATGGAAACTCCTTTGCTGTCACCACCAGACAGGACCTTTATGGGTACACATATAATAGCTTCCCATGTAGACCTAAAACAGAGGTGTACATACAAACTTGCTAAAACACACTTCCACCATCATCACCATCATCAAAATAGTGACGTTTTATTCATCTGAATGATCTATAATTTGTTGGTTTATTTAATCTGTGTCTTCTGTGTTTTGATTGCCTTCCTCTCTCTCTCTTTCTTTGTTAGCCCTGTATTCAGACACTACCGTGTGACTCGTAAACATGAAGGAGGATTCTTCATTGATGTCGACAATCCTGTAAATATATTTTAAAAAATCAGGTTAAACTCAAGCAACTTTGCACTGTATGTGGCACAGTTCTGGTTTTTGCAGTGTAAGAATAAGAACAATCTTCTGTTGTTATTGGACAGAAAATAAAGTGGACTGACAGCATTTTATAGCTTGATTAACAACTGCTTTTTTGACATGTATACTGTAAATGAGCTTTAGCTGGGTGTAACTTCCTAGCAACTTGGCAAATCACCTCCTGGCAAGGAAGAGGGTGATTACCAGTTAAAGCGGACTGACAGCATTTTATAGCTTGATTTTTATCGCTTTAGCTGGGTGTAACCTCCTAGCAACTTGGCAAATCACTTCCTGGAAAGGAAGAGGGTGATTACCAGTAAACACAATGGAGCAGTAATAATAATAATAATGATAAAACAGCTTGTGTTGAGTCGCCACAGTCATTCCTTTTGCTTGTGCTTGTGTAGTGCGACTACGTGACTCACTAATGATTACACTGCTGACATAAAGTGAAGCATGCATGCACTGATTTTGTATGTGGTGTGCATAGTTGCACGATTTCATTTTCTTCACTAATGACACGTCAGTAATTAAATTAGTATAGTATAAGTTTAAAAACCCCATTTTATTTGTTGTATGTGTTATATGGCTGTTAAATAGACTTGTTCTCTGTGCAGGTCCCCTGTGCCACACTACATGATGTCATCAACTATTTAGTAGAAAAAACGAATGGAGTTCTGATTCCTCTCCTTATTGAGCAGACATATGAAGACCACATCTGTATGTATAAAAACAGGCATTTTCATCTCGCGATGGAGTTCTGATTCCTCTCATTGAGGATACATATGACAAAAGCATCTGTATGTATAAAAACAGGCATTTTCATCTCGCATTCCCTTTCACTCCATTAATTTTTTTGTGTAATTATTATTCCATATACCAAAGGGTTTACATTACTCATTAAAGTTCTGGATTTTTTTACAGCTTATATTCTGTCTGATGTGGAAAGTGGAGAGATGAGTGTGCAGCAGGCACTCTCTATTGTCCCACCAAGTGTACCTCTCAAACCAGGTACGCTGTAAAAACACACAGGCCTACATAAATGCACATGCGCCAATACTAAACTACTGACCGTTTGTTAGACTTGTTTACTCTGATGTATTCAGTGTTTGGATAATACTTCTCTGCCACAATCTTGGACTGACTTTTTCTAAGTCACGGCAGCACAGTTACATTTAGTTGATTCTGTTTTATAATGTAAATCCACTTAACACAGTGCAACTGTTCAAAATTTGTATTGACTTTATAAATATATTACCTGCACTTCCTGGAAAAGCAACATATCTTAAGGGTTGGGTAGATTCACTTTGTACTGGAATGTACCATAAGAATTTCTGCCAAAATGTTCACCTCAAACATAATTTGGTTCAGC
>NW_018128002.1:1269721-1273229 GCF_001952655.1 Monopterus albus
CTTAATCATCTAGAGATCTCTCAGAGCTGTCATCCCACCCTTTGTGGAACCAAGGCCAAGGTCAAAGTGTTTGTCATATGCACAATTAGGAAACGTGTTTCCCTGTATAATGAAATTCTTACTTTGCTGTCCACATGAATGCCACATAATAGAAGTGAAATATGGGTCTAAATCCATGCCAGTTGCTTTATAAGGCTGTTAAGATCAGTGGTTCTTTGAGCTAAAGGCTAATGTCAGCATGCTAATATGATCATAACATACCATGTCAATATTTAATCGGATATAATGTTTACTATATTCACCATCATAGTATGGTATAGTATGCTAACATCTGTGTCTAGCACTACAGTTGAGGCTGATAGGAATGTCAGAAATTTTGAAACTAGTGGGTCATAAAGTAAAGTAGTGGACAGACTGAAATGCTGACCTGATGAAACTTGAAGGGCTCATGAGAATTTGAATGTAGACCACAACATTTCATGGAGATGCAGTCAATAGTTTTTGAGACATTTCTCTTAAAACCACAAATGTCAATCTCATGGTGATGCTATGTCAGATAAAAACTCAGGTGATCACCAAAGTTAGTGGGATTTATCCTTTGAGGACTGTGAATTTCTTTATCTAGTTTCATGGCAATCCATCCAATGGCTTTTGGGTTATTTCTGTCTGAACCAAAGTGGTGGACTGACTGACAGACCTTGGCAACATTGCCATCCATGGAGCCATGTCATTAGCATGACTAAAAATCTTTGTTAACCTTTGCTTTACTCAACATACTGTACTCTGCATGCTCACTTGCAAGAACTCCATGCAACCAGTATCTAGGAATGTCACAATTAGTGTTTTGTAGTTTGGGGTTAGGAGATCCCCCCCCAAGGGTATTGTGACAGGGTCCCTTGAGCATTATATTAATTTTGTAATAATTAGCTAAATGTTTCATTTTGCAGCTGTTCTGAGAAAACCAGCTCCTGAACCTGCACCAGCACCAACTAGTTTGTGTCTGAATGACATGAGTGAGTTAATCTTGTAATAATTAGTTAAATGTTTCATTTTGCAGCTGTTCTGAGAAAACCAACTCCTGAACCTGCACCAGCACCAACTGTAGAAGAGAGTTTGTGTCTGAATGACATGAGTGAGTATGGCTCCACTGTCCCAACAATCAGCCCATCTCTCATTGCTCTCATCTGATCTTGTGTTTTGCAGCCTTAACCAGTATGACTTCATTTTTTTAATGATTAGTATTTGTGTTCAAACAGAAGACACAGGTGGCCCAGCGAATTCCTCAGCTGTTCCACTGGCACGTAAGTCCCCTCAGTGTTATCTTTCTCAGAATACTTGCCTACGCGCTGCACGACTGTAAATAGTGATCCTTTTGTTTACTTTTTTCCATGTCCTATAGCACTGGAGAAGATCACTCCTAGAAAAGCGCTAATGCCTCCAATTGCGGCTCTTCGTAAAATTCCCCCTGCTCCATCACCCAGAAACAAAATTCGTAAGATGGGAACCCACTCAGACACAACGTGACAAAGTAAATCCACATGTAGACCTTTTCATTTTTTGATTGTTTTTTTAACTTTCTTGCCACAGTATTAAAGCTTATTTTCTTGTATGCTCAAAAAGCACTAATGCCTCCAACTGCTGCTCCCCGTAAAATTTCCCCTACTCCATCACCCAGAAACAAAATTCGTAAGATGGGAACCCACTCAGACACAACGTGACAAAGTAAATCCACATGTAGACCTTTTCATTTTTTGATTGTTTTTTTAACTTTCTTGCCACAGTATTAAAGCTTATTTTCTTGTATGCTCTAGTTCATCCTGCAGCAATGTCAAGAGCTGAAACTAAAGTTGGAACAAAAGGCAAAGTGTCTCCTGCAACACTATCAGAGCTGAAACTAAAGTTGGAACAAAAGGCAAAGTGTCAAGACTGACCTCTCTTGAAGGGGCCATCTCAAACCCATCACCATCTCTGATAATGTGCCACAGCAGCTGACTCATAACAGTACAGAGACACTTCCCAGTATGTCTCTGCTACATAACCCAACACAGGAGACCAGAGCTTTCTGCACTATCACCCGTTTCTGCTTGTCATAGCTCAGCTCCTCCTCCTCGTCAGCTGGTTTCCAAGAGCAAAGCCTTCCTGAAGATTAACACTACTGGTTCACCCTTCTCAGACACTCTTTAGCAGATAAAATGACTGTAAAAGATGGGTACATGTCACATTATTGTCACCATGTTCCTTTTGTACATTTTGCACATTTTTCTAATCAGAATGTAGTAGATTTTTATCAGTGTTTTTGTCAGTTTTTAATGTAATTAGTTGTTGAATATTATATTTTTATATAGCTAGGATCTGCTCTGCCTTAAAGGCATGTGATGTCTATATTATGCACAATGTAATACTACTTTTCCATGTAATGAAGTAGAAGTAAACACAGGAATTACAGGTAGACTTTCACATACAGGAGGAATAGTAAAAGTGTTAAACAGTTCTTGCTTCTGTCACATCAAATCAGACAATCAGACAAGCGGCCTCTAGTATGTGCCATGTAGAAATCAGTCACTTTTATGATGCTTTGGACCCAGTCTATTACATGTTGTATACCTTTGTTTATGCAACAGAATATTTTTTTTTACTTTGTTTTATTTCTCACTGATGCAGAAATCTGTGAACAATGTGTTGTCACTCCTTTTATTTTACCTCAATGACTGATACTTAGTGGAAAAATTAAACTATAATAAATTGTGACTGTCAGAATGTGAAATAAAGTTAACAAAGCTCAGCTGGATGCTTCTTTAAAGCATTGCAGGCTATAATTACAGAGGGAGCAATATGTAAAAGAAAGACTGTTACGATGTGGAACAAGTAACATGGACTCTACTTAGAGGCCAGGCATTGCACAGTAAAGGACTGATTCCATCATTTTTCTTTCTCTACCTGATGGACCCCAAACCTGGCTCTCATAATACAGTTTGTTAGCCAAGGCTACGAGCTAGCTATTTGTTACATCTGGACTAAAGACAGCCCACTACTCATAACAGGATCTCTCTGGAGCAAATACAGTAGTGTTATCAAGTATAGACATATACATACTTCACATACAAGAATTATGGTGCAGTCATGTAAATAAAATGTATACAGTACTGTCATTTTCAAAATCCTGGAGGCTCTATAATGTCACTACAAGGAGTTAAAATGAGGAAAACTCCCAACTGAATCCAATTTAAAACATAAAGATCCTCAGCAGATGCAGGCCTATACTGAAATGCAGTAAGCACTGGCAAAGAAGAGTTTAATAAATCCTGATTCAGTCATGAAGAACTACATTCTACTGAGTAGAGCCGTGTAGGAGTGTCTTCTTGTTTGGGTTACATATGAGGAAGATTCAGCAGATGATGATTACCACTAAGCAACATTATAACCAGGTTATACTGACATAATATAGTGCTTTAAACTGAAATAGGGCTTGCAAGTAATAACATGTTGGAGATTACCAGATTTGGCCTAT
>NW_018128002.1:1273248-1276166 GCF_001952655.1 Monopterus albus
AAAGAGCAGACAGGACACGGCTGGACCCTGCACCTGGCTGCATGACAGTACGCCTGGCAATTTTGGTGGTGGGAGGAGGGCAGGAAGAGCAGCGACCAGCACTAAGTCTTGGCTCTAGCAGCAGTGGGACAGAGCTAAATGAATGTGCAGAGTGGAAAACTAGTAAGACGGACTGACATGTCCCTAGTGATCACAACAACCAGAGATACTTCTGAAGAAGTCTGTCACTGAAACAGAAAAAAAAGCATAGAAAAAAATCATCTGGACTTGGTTTTAGGCAGAAACCTAAAACCAAGTCCAGATGATTTTTTTCAGTTTACTATGACCTGTATGACTGAGAATTTGCACAGACATGTCACTGAAACAGCGCAGATGACTTACAAGTTCCCAAAACAATTTTTGTTGTGATGCAACATGGACATGGGGAACAGGCTAAACCATCATACTCCAGTGATACGACTCTTGCATGACAGCAGCCAGGGCAGGGGGCTGGGCTGCAGCCAAACAGGGCTGGCTGAGCGGGTGGAGCTAGGTGAGGCTGGCATTGGAGCTGCTGGTGCCGCTGTTCTTCCTCTGGCTGCTTTGGACCACGCTGGGAACCTGCAGGCCTGTCACTACAGAGAAACTTCCATTCCACACCTGCAGGTTGCAGCACATTTACAGCCACTTTAAATCCCAAATGGTCATATATCAACAAATCATTACAGTAAATAAGAGATATGGCAGATGTTCCTCACCATGAAAGCTGGTATAACTGGTTGCTGGAACTTAGTTTTGAAGGTATGCATCAGCTGCTTTGTTTTGGCATTGTAGAAAGACAGAACACCTGGAGAGAGTGAAAGAGGTGAATACATACTGCAAATTCCTCATAAGAAAAAAGGCCGACAAAATCTTTTACACTTTTTTGATTAATCTGTTTTTCTTTAAATAACTGATTAGATGTTTGTCTATAAACCTTTAGGCAATAGTGAAAAATGGCTTTCACAAGCATGCAGAGTGCTGCCTTTTAACTCCTCTATATACAGTGATACAAAACAGAAAATGGCAACCATCTCTTTTAGTATCTGTTGCCTAATTTAGTGTTGTTTTGCCTGTGACTTCTTATGCTGTCATCTTACCGAGCCTCTCTTACATACAAGGTTTCTAACATGACTGAATTTGTTAAATGAAGAGTTTAATATAAGTAAATAAATAAAATTGAGACGCAATTAAGAGGTGGCCCTGTTCTCCCTGTGCGGGTTCTCACTGGATGGTCAGACTTCCTCCCACAGTCCAAAGACATGCGGCTTAGGTTGACTGGTGACTCTAAACTGCCTGTAGGAGTGTGTGTGTGGGTGTGTGTGGTTGTTTGTCTCCATGAGTCAGCCCTGTGACAGACTGGTGACCTGTCCAGGGTGTACCCTGCCTCTCGCCCAATGTCAACTTGGATTGGCTCCAGCCCCCAACGCAACCCTCGTTAGGATAAGTGTTATGGATAATGGATGGATAGATGAGAAGTGAGAACAACAGACTGCGAAGCAAAGTCAGTGTCAAAACTGTTGATTATTTTTCTGCCAACTGTTTCAGTGATAAAATATGTTTTTGTCACTAAATAGACAAGTGGCACTAAATACACAGTAAGACAACCTCAATACTGAAGTACTGAGCAAAGTTACTAGTGAATACATGCAGTGTTTTCTTTTGTGGAGGTGAAATTCACATTAGCAAGCATTCAGTTTCAGAGCAACAGTGATCCTATCCAGGATCATACACCAACTCCATGTGTTTATTTCTCGTACCTTCATCATGGTTGATGTAGACTCCTATGCTGTTTGGTATTGGACACTCCAGTGTTCGGGCCTTGTTGTTGTGTTTGGCCGAGAGGCTCTGCTGCAGCCAGTTGTTCAGATGGATGCACCAAGAAGCGTTGCTTTTTCCCAGCTGGTCAAATCGGCCAAGGCTCCGCAGGGCCACACCCACAGCAAAGGCCTTGCTCTCCTTGTCAAACCGCACCTCCCAATAGTGCTGGCCAGCATCGATCATGGTGTCAGCTGTCATTAGACATATGCCAGTAAAATACATTTCTGGAGTTAGTGACAATACAATCAGCAGAATTTTGTTTAATGTTTGAGATGCATGGGAATATTTGTGTAGATTCAGAGCTGGGGTTGCATAGGATTTCTGCTGTTAAATCTGCTTTGGAAGGAGACCACCCATCTTTATAGTACAAGTGAAATTAAACTAAATAAAACCGTTCTGTGCAAATTATTTGAGTTGGAAATTTCCCAAGAGAACCATCGAATGAAAAATAGGAATTGGCTTGAAATGTTAGACTATTTAAACAGCAGCAGGTCCATTTTTAATGCAACGTTGGATAAAGGCTAAATCATAGAAGATGCTTTTGTTCTCTATTCAGTGACATTCGTCTTGGAAGATAGCAAACTAGCTAACTAGTTTACCTGGGTAGTAACAGGCTAGTGGAACAATGCAAGACAGGCTATTAGCCTACATACTTTAACTAAGTGAGGGTGGATTAATTTTTTCAAGGGTTCATAATATAGGTGCATCTCAATAAATTGGAATATCGTGGAAAAGTCCATTTATTTCAGTAATTCAAATAGTGAAACTCGTGTATTATATAAATTCAGTCCACACAGAATGAAGTAGTTTAAGCCGTTGGGTCTTTTAATTGTGATGATTTTGGCCCACATTTAATAAAAACCCACCAATTCACTATCTCAATAAATTAGAATATCGTGGAAAAGTCCATTTATTTCAGTAATTCAACTCAAATAGTGAAACTCGTGTATTATATAAATTAAGTACACACAGACTGAAGTAGTTTAAGCCATTGCGTCTTTTAATTGTGATGATTTTGGCCCACATTTAACAAAAACCCACCAATTCACTATCTCAATAAATTAGAATATGGTGACATG
>NW_018128002.1:1276904-1285767 GCF_001952655.1 Monopterus albus
GTCGATGATTGTCTTCTGGACAACTGTCAGATCAGCAGTCTTCCCCATGATTGTGTAGCCTAGTGAACCAAACTGAGTGACCATTTTGAAGGCTCAGGACACTTTTGCAGGTGTTTTGAGTTGACTAGCTGAGTGACATGTCACCATATTCTAATTTATTGAGATAGTGAATTGGTGGGTTTTTGTTAAATGTGGGCCAAAATCATCACAATTAAAAGACGCAATGGCTTAAACTACTTCAGTCTGTGTGTACTTAATTTATATAATACACGAGTTTCACTATTTGAGTTGAATTACTGAAATAAATGGACTTTTCCACGATATTCTAATTTATTGAGATGCACCTGTATACCTGAGCAGGTGACAGTCTAATGTTACACAGCATTTTACACTTGTTATTTTGCTTTACCCAGTGAAGCAGTAAAATAAATGATACCTCCAGAACAGTTCTGTCACTTGTACACTGTTGTTACTGGTGTGTATTCTTACCCAGCACTGTGTAGGACTCTGCTGTGAACCTGTCTCTGCCTGGTCGGGCTGTCGGTGCTCTCTTGGGAGACATGAGGGCCGACCTGATTACAATCAAGACAAGCAGTAGACGTTCTCAAAGATCCATATTTCTGAGATGTTTCAATAATGGCAGAAAGTGACATGACCATGGGCCTGGTGTCCCATGCACCCCATTTATAGTCAAAAGTCAGGTTTAAAGATATTGAAATTCATACAAACCTGGCTGGGGAGTGCATCGGGGAGCTGGTTCGGTTCTTCTCCTTGCGGATGTCCTGTATCTTTCCTCCGCTGCTGTCCCACTCCACACTCAAGTCCTCCACCTTCAGGTTCTGGTGGGCTGAGGCAGCGTCCAGTTTGAAGGTGAAGGCTGGAAACAGAACAGGAGGACTTTTTTCTATTAACACACAAAAAATTTGTTACACATGACACAACCCAATATTCACATTCCTGTCAACAAAGAACCTGAAAGAGAATAAAACTTTTTATGATTTATTTTTTTTTGCTCACAGTTAAATACACCTTCACAAACCTGCTATCAAAACACACTAATAAGTAATTTCCCACTGCTGTATATTCTCACCATGGGTTTCTAACGTTACCGGCTCAGAGAACTCTCCTGCCACGGCCTTGTTACATGCCCTCACTCTGAAAGTCATGTACCTGGTGTCAAAGCGCAGACCTGATAATTAAAACACAAGCATTCTTTATGAGTCAGCTTCAAAGTTCAGACAACAAATGCCAAACATCTCACAGTCCTCCTCTTACCCGTGAGAGTGTGCACCATCTCTCGTATGCCCTCCACCACCATCCAGGGGTAGTCCTCTCTGATGCGGGGTGGACCCTCATGGTTTGTGCGTCGATGTTCCAATATGTAGTGGTCTATCTTGCTGTCAGGCTCCAGTAAGGTCCAAACTACGGTTACTGTGTTGTCACACACTTGGCACTCCGAGACCTGGATCTCTGGTGTGGCAGGAACTGAGTGTGGGAGAGAAGAAACAGCTCTTCTGTTACAAGGAACATCTGGAATCAGTTTCCATGAGTGTAACAAATGCTCATTTTCTATTCCACAACTGGTACACATGCTAGGTGAAATACTCATTAAAGAGCAGATTTAAAAATGCTTTTCAGAACTTTTCTATACTGCTGCTTTCCCTCTCCATCTATTGTTACCATTGTAACAGTACACCTGCTTCCCTTTTTCACATACACCTGTTGTGTACATGAAAAACTGAATAGATAATTGAATGCACAGAACAGCGAAGCATCTGTATTGTCTGACTTTTTCCACTTGATGGCAGAAAAACTCAAACAACCTGATAAGCACATGGACTAATATGTTATTCATCATCACCGCAGAAGTTGTTGTGGCTAAGGTGTTAGCTAACAACTTTCATTTACACACCAAGCAGACTCTTAACATCACTGACATTCATTTGGAGTCATGTTTCTGGCCACTGGGTTAAACCCAAGTCCAATATTCACTCTCCACCAGTTTTAGACAGGTGGAGAGTGACAGGTGAATAGCATATCTCAGTGTTTTTTTTGGATTATATTATAATTTAATTATTATCAGTTTCTTAGATGAGCAAACAGTGTATTTAATATTAGAAGCATGAAATACGCCAGAAACACTCAAGTTCAAGTGCCCCAGAACTGTACTTAATTACAGTACTGTTGTAATGCACTTAGTTACATGACACTGCTTATGTAGCCACCACTGCAACTACTCTTTTTACATCTCTGATTATATTAAAAGGGAAGCAGACCTGGGAGAAACTTGAGGCCCTGCAACATCTCCCTCTCCTGGCTGAAATCCACAATCAAGTGACTCATGTTGTCACTGGCTTTCACCTTCAGGGAGAGACGAAAGGCTGGAGCCATTGTCACGCTGCGGACAAAGAGACACACAGACACGGGGTGGGTGGAAAGTGGAAACAAGCATGAACCATTATTTAACTGAGACCGGGGGGGCGACTAGTGCAGCTCACTAAGAAAAGGCCACTAACTAACTGCACATCTGTTTCATGTTTTAACGCATGCATGCTACATCATGAGATGGAACTCTGGCTACGGGAGACTATGACAAAAGGAAAGCAATGGATGGCTGAGTACTATACCTATCCTTAATGTCTTTGGCCGCCTGGAGAGGAGAAGCAGAGAGGGAAAGGAAAAAGGAGAAAGGAGAAAGATGAGAGGAGATATGGAGCGAAGAGAAAACTGAGTTGTAGCCCATCATGTCATCATTCAACACAAAGCTGTCGCAGGTAGCAGTGTTAAAGTAACTGGTAGTATAACACCACAAGAAGGAAGCTGAAATCATAGTAAAGTGCATCATTAATCATTAGAAACTGTTATAAACAGCAAGCAGGGACAACATAACAGTGCAGTAGTGTTATAGCAGCAAAGGAGACAGCCAGATACCTGAGTGAAGCCATCTGTCTCAGAGGAACACAGCGTCTGGTTGGCCACCTCCAGCAGCTCCTCCGAGCTCTCCAGGGCTTTGGAACAGGCACTGAGCTGACTCTGAGACAAATGCCAAGTCAAACAGACTAAATCTGATAACTCTCACACATTCAACTTCAACATAACAGCACTACTGTGCTCTCTGCCGAAGCTGTGGAGCCTGCTGCATCATTTCATCAGACCAAGAGCAATTTTACAATTTTCATTTGGTGAAACAAGTCTATTGCATTAATTTGATAAATATCTGAGTCATGACCTAGCATTTAATTACTCTTTTTCTTATCTAAAGAATACATTTACCCAATCAACTGTCAATTCTTTTTTTAAATAAATACTTTTTGTCAAATTAAAATTAACTAACAATTATTTTCAATAGCTATTTAATGTGCTAATTAATCCATTGATTACTTTCTGATGTTTTGTCGACCAGTGTATAAATGAGCAAGCAAATGATTGTAATAACATTTGGAAGCACAAGGTGACAACAGCAAATATCTGGTTTTGCCTGATCATCAGTTTAAAAGTAAAAGATTTTCATGTATAAATAGAACAATCAAATGATTTGCTTGAAAATGGCTTAAATCAAATTTTTTTAACTAACTTGCTGCAGGTCCAGTCTCACTCTCACACAATATATAGCATTGTATTGTTTTACACCAATCTGTTTTATTACTTTATATAAACATTGTGGTAATTTTATTTAGATTCTTAGATTTTTTGTGAATATTATGCAAAACATTTTTCATTCATTTGTTCATGCAAAAAACAAAGTTGGTGACATTTGCAGTTTTCTCTCCTATGGCCAGTTTTTAGTTGCATCTTTAATAACACCTTTTTAGTTTTTAGTCAGACATTAAAGGATCAGGTATCTGTGTTTTTATGGGGTGAATTCAAAGCAAAGCTGCATTATTCATCTGATGAACAAGATACAGTCACAAGAAAAAAGTAAAAGTAAAGGCACTGTTTGCAGTTTCCTGGTTTTCTGCATAAACTAGTCATGAAATGTGATCAGATCTTCACCAAAGTCACAAATATCAACAAACATAATATTTTTAAGCTGATAAAACACAAACAGTCATGATCTTTCATGTTTTTATTGAGCACACCCATTAAACATACAAAATGATGGTGAAAAAAGTGGCTGAACCACCTCTCTTTTTACATCATATGTAGCGCTGTGTGTTCTTCCCAAACAATTCTACCTTCACCTCATCCGTCCACAGCAGTGTTGTGGGGTGTCAAGGTGGTCTTTGGCAAATTTCAGGCATGCTACAATGTTGTTTTTAGGGAGCAATGGCTTCCACCATGGTGCCCTGTTATGCCTGTTCAATATTTTGCATATGGTTGACTCATGAACAGAGATGTTAACCAACTCCAGTGAACCCTTCAAGTCTTTAGCTGTTACTCTAGGGGTCTTTTTTACCTCACTGATTGTTCTGCGTTGTGCCTTGGGACTGATCTTGGCTGGGTGCCCACAGTACCAGATCATCTCTATTTAAAGACACTGTGTCTAACTGTGGACTGATGAAACTCTAAAGTCTTTGAGACGACTCTGTAACTCTTTCCAGCTACATGCAAATCAACAACTATTGATCGAAGGTCTTCTACCATGGCTCACATCAGCTGACACTGTTGGAGTGTTTTTATAAGTCAAGGTAGTTCTAAACCACACCTCCATTCTCATTTCATTGATTGGACCCCAGGTTTGTTAACACCTTGACTCCAGTTGTTTAGTGACACCAGAAGCCTAGCATTGCCATTACTTTTTCCACCATTACTTTGCATCTCTAATGGGTGTGTTCACTAAAGCCATGAAAGATCATGACTGTTTGTGTTTTATCAGTTTAGAAATATTGCCTTTGTCGATAGACCTGGATGAAGATCAGATCACATTTCATGACCAATTTATGCAGAAAACCAGGAAATTGCAAACAGCGCCATTACTTTTTCTTGTGACTGTATGAGAATACACAGAGACATAATGTCACAAAATGTGAGGCAGAATTTCTTCACATTTACTTGCCAAAAAAACTACAGATGGTTTTGTTAAGATTTGAAAAGTCTTTCTCAAATATTAAAGAGGCCTGGATACAGTACACTATGCAAATGATGGAGGTTCATGCTTACAGTAAATGCAGTTTATTTATTATAATTTTGAGACTGAAGAGATGCAGACAACTGCAGTAGGTACCTGGAGCTCATATGTGCGGCTGGCTCTCTCCTGCTTGATGCGTGTCAACATATTTTCCTTCATCTCATCCAGAACAGAGTGGAGGGAGCTGAACTCAGACTCCAGGTCTTCCTGCACTCGGTTGGAGTTCACCTGATGTCACAGTAAAAATGACTAGTACATGGTAGAAGACTTGTCACCTGGACAAGTCACATGAACACACTGACAGAGGAAAAACAGGCAAAATTCAGCAAGTTCAGCATTGTGCGTTTTTTTTTTTTTTACCTCTAAGTTGTCAAGGCTCTGTTTGAGAGCGCAGATGAAGTTTGAAATCTCCTCATTCTTCATGGCCAGTGTGTTGGTGATCCTACTGAGAGCTTCCTAAATAAACAGATTCAACATTTTGTTAAGCCTGAAATTTTACAAAATCTTCTAAGCCTACAAAGTGGCCACAAAGCACAGAGGGCTGAATGACTGCAGTGCCCTTCCAACCAAGCACTACACAAGCTCACTACAGTGACTGGGTGAGGACACAAGCAGCTTTGGGCTTAGAGCTGCCTTAAACATTTGTTCTTCACATCTAATCAGAGGACTAGCCTCGGTGCGAAGGGAGGAGGACACTTTACGAGCGGAAGGATACGCAATCATAATTTAATAATTCAGCTCCACAACCACTGAACAGCTGACTACAAAGGGACTGAACACACTGGGGTCGATTGCTGTCCGATCTGTGACCATTCATACTGGATGTTTGTTGCTGCATAGATAGCAAAGTTAAAATTAATGGCGTCAACAAGACAAACCTCAACTTCAACGGGACAAACAGCGATAAAGCCAAATAACACCAATGTGAAACACGAGCCTGTGCCGCATCCACAAGCTCCCAGCGTCTCAGCTTCTCCCCTCCTTCCTTTGTACACTACGCCCTGAAACGGCTTCCCCATCAGAGACACCTGTTCTTCCGGATTCGTCTCACCTTCTGGTCCCCCATTTCACCGCCCAGATGAACCGGCACCGCTGAGCCGCAAACACCGGTGGTATTCCTCCTCCGTGTCCCGGTTTTAATTTATGAGCACAGCTGAGATGTTACTGATGCTACCGGAGTGCAACGCATCTTCGACCTCACACCAACAACGCCTTTGGGCCGGAGTTCGGTAAGCGCATGCGGCAGAGGAGGATTCTGGGTAGTGATGTTTCTGCTACCTCTATATGCATACAGTGTACATACAGTGGTTATATTAAATTCAAATTCAAATTTTATTTGTATAGCGCCAAATCACAACAAAAGTCATCTCAGGATATTTTACAAAGTAAGGTCTAGACCATACTATTATCACATATTATTATAGAGGAAATCCAACAAATCCCCCTTGAGCAAGCACTTGGTGACAGTGGGGAGGAAAAACTCCCTTTAACAGAAGAAACCTCTGACAGACCCCGGCTCTTGGTGGGCGGCCTTCTGCCTCGACCGGTTGGGATGAGTGGATAGAGGAGAGACAAAAGAAGAAAAGCAACAAGACACAACAATCAAACACTGGTCAGGTTGATGTGGCTGGTGACTGCTCGTCAGAGACATAAAGCTCCAGGGCCAGGGCAACCTGCAGAAAGGTACAGGGAGAGAGAGAGGACACACTACAGGAGAGAGGAGACACAAAGTTAGTAATGTGTAATGGTGGTATATAGAAGCATAGGGAGAGAGAGGAGAGGAGAGGAGAGGGGAGGGAAGGAGAGAAACAGCATAACTAACATTGCCTCATATTAAAACTATGACTTGTTTTGATTGTTCCTTGTCATGTTAAGATGTCTGTTATTCTGTAAAAATCTGTCATAAACATTTACTGTTGATTTTGTCCTCGCTTCATCACCTTTGCTTGTGATATGAATGTGATAGATAATGGACCAGGACAGTATCTATCCAGAAGCCAATAAACCCTAGATAACTTTACTTCCCTGTTCATACATCAGTATTTGCACCCACTCTCCCCCCAGCAGTAAAGTTGTGATGAGACCTATTCTAGCCTACTTTATAGGTAGGTAGGTACTTTATTGATCCCTCAATGGGGAAGTTTCAGTGTTTCAGCAGCAATGGAGAACAAACAACATAACACCATGAGAACAAACACTGCACACACATCCTGATAAATAAATTCCAAGTACTCAAAAATAGACAGAATCAAGTATTTGAATACTTCATTTTGACACCATTTTAGAGGGAAATACTGTACTTCTTACTCCACTGCATTTATCTAACAGATATATTTACTGTTTACTTTTCAGATAAATCTTGTACATGAAAAACATATGGTAAGCTTATAAAATACAACATTTCTAACGATTAAACTACTAACTTCCAACCTTTTTGGCTTGTGACATATTATACAAAAGGTCAGTGTCTTTGTAGGGCCACATTTCAGATGTCTGTGAACTGCTAGCAGATCAAACAACTAAATATTCTTCTACATTTGTTAGATGGTTTATTTAAAAACCTCTTTGAGGCCCAACATTTAAGGTTTGGAACCGCTGCACTAAACAACCTAATGAGCTGTATGCACTGTATATAAAGTACTTCATACTAGCTCCACCAAGACCAGTAATAAAATGTTGCTTAATCACTGATGTGTCAGTAACAGTCACATTTGAATATTTATATTATTCACAGGGGCTATTCTGGAGAAACAATGCTTTTGCTTTTGATGCTTTAATCAATTTTTACTTTTTAGTTTACTTTATACTCATGCGTAACTGAAATTTTAAAAGCATGTAAAAATGCACATTTGTTGAAGTATTGCTACTTTTACTACTTAAGTAAAAGATCTCAGTACTTCTTCCAACACATTCAGTCAACAGTTAGTCAAGCACTTTTAATTTCTGATCCGACATTTTATGAACATGCATAACATGTTATATTGCCATGATTGTTGGCAAATGTTTTAAAAATGCTACTTTAAATAAATGGAATAACTTTATCTTGTATATTTCCTATAAAATAATATCGTGAGACCACTAATATAGAGTACGGTAACAAATTCTTAGTCCAAGAGGGATGATAGGGTCCAAGAGGGTCCTTTGACGGACTGCTGTTTCCTGTGGTAAACCGTACTCATTTCCTGTTTTCTGTATTTGCACTGCATTGTGCTTGCTTCCAAATTGTTTAGGAATTAAACTCACTATTTTCTAGGTTCATCTGAATTTTTGAGTGACAACATACGCTTGCACCACTTAAAGCACTTGTTTTGCAGAAGTTCTTGCTAACTACCAAATTTAACTTGCTACTTTAGGTCGGCTAGTTTAGAAGCTAGCTAAGCTAGTAGCTTAATCGAGAGCAATGGCTTCCCCCTCTTCATCTCCTCCTTTCTCTTGTTCGGAGTGTCGCATGTTCAGTTATTCCTCTGCCTCCTTTAGTGATAATGGTACTTGTAATAAATGTCAGATGCTAGCAGCATTGGAGGCGAGGCTCACAGACTTAGAAGCGCGTCTCCACACTAGGGAGAATAGGCCATCTACCTATGCCCACGTAGCCGGTGTGGAGCGTCCTAGACGTAGCTTAGCCCAAGCTAGCCGCCCCCCACAGCTGCCCGAGCAGCCGGGATCTCAGACAGGTGGCTGGGTGACAGTTCGCAAGAGTCGTAGCTCCAAACGAATGTCCACGGAGCATCACCTGCCTGTTCACGTTTCAAATCGATTTCCCCCACTCAGCGACACACCCGCTGAGAAAACAAC
>NW_018128002.1:1288390-1290696 GCF_001952655.1 Monopterus albus
GATCAGCTGGTCAAACTTCAAGCATGTCTTAAAGACATAAAGGCCTGTGTGACCTGTAATTTCAGCACAGATGGAGCTGGCTTCTTGAACTTAAGAGTTTATTTTCTAGTGAACTGACAGGTGCCTATATCATTTGTTAGTCGTAAATGAAATGACAGGGGTGAGATATCAAAACCATTACACAGTGTTGATTGCAATAAACTGATCATTTGTTTACAAATCTATTTTATTAATGTTTATGTGCACTCACTTGCTTTTTTTTTTTACACACTTTGGCACAGTTAATAAATTGACAAAATGTGGTTACATTTGAAGATGTAATTCCATTCACAGCTACTCTTCCAGAAGCCCCCCTGCGCCTCACTTGGTGGATGTGGATCCTGCTGATTATATGCATCTTACTGAGAAGAAGACGCTACAGAACCAGAGGTATCAGTCTTCATTTTCAATTTAAAGGATTAGTTATTTTAACCTAATGACACTACAGAAAACATTTGTAGGTTGTATGCTCTGAACTGTGATGAAAGCTGCTTTGAGAAAAAGAGGACAAGAGACACAAAGGCAAATAGTTTCACAGAAAACTTCACAAGACCCAGTCAGAACACATCTTCTCTGGTTAAAGACTGATTCATTTCATTGCATTGAACAGACATTTTTGTGTTTGTATAGGTAGTTAGCTCTGCCAAGTGTGGTTTAACAGCATAGTGTGAGACAATCTAAAATGTCAGTGAAGTGAAATGAGGCTGTCAGTCTTCTTCTGTGTGGTTCAAGTGACACAGATTATATTTTAGAGAAAGGACCTCACAGACCTGAAAAAGAATTTTGCAGGCAGAGCTCAGTTCTAGTACAAAAAAAGGAGGTTTAATGGAATAAACACAACAGGGTCCATAATACATACAAGGGAAGGGCAGTGATGACTAAGGAGACCAGGACGAACAGGTACACATACACACTAATGGCAGGAATCAGGAGAGCAGGAGGATGAGAACGGACAGATGAACAAAAAGAACTAACGTACACAATGCAATCCACAGCACAGGGACTGTCAGCGTGGAAGACAAAGCACGTATTTAAGTATTGCTAACCGCATAATTAGCGTGATAAGGTCAAGCCAAAATGCACAGATACTGTCACACGTCTTAAAAATGCAGGTCAAACACAACCTTTGTATAACTTACTTTAAGTATTGTCCGTTACATGTCGCAATGATCCGTGTCTGCCCGAGGTATAAATAAGGAGGAAAACTAATCAGGGGGATGCTCCCCAGCTGTGTGCACCGACAAACGAGTCGCCAATTACCGAGTGCAACACAGCTGAGGTGCAGAATCCCGCAGATCAAGAAACTAGAAGAGAGAAAGGTGGAGGAGAGGCAGCGGCCCTGACAACAACAGTCACCACAAAGTACTGTTGTTTCAGAGATATAGATGTAGTTATGTCCTACCAAAATCACACCAAAAATGCTACACATACATAAATTATTAGTACCACACAATGAGAACCAGCATGTGGGCCTGGCTTTTGTTTTAGCAGTTATATAATAGAGAAAATCTGCGATATTGTCAGTTCAATTGAACATATACAGTAGATGTCATACTAAGGAAATGATCTGAGATGATATCTCTGACATTACATACAGGACCTACTTTCAGTCTCTTTGTGAAAATGAAGTTCTGAGGTTTCAGAAGTTATAGGCTGCCTGTAAACTTGACAGGTTACATCTTATGGCCTTTTTGTTCATCACTGTTCACTGTCATGAACAGACAATACACAGACGTATACCATTCTACATCCTTTGACTTAAGAAGAATAAAATACATTTTCCACCAGATATCAACGTTAATCAGTGTAACACAGAGTTTAGGTTTTAAACCCTGAACATGTCACAGGCTCACAGCTTATTGTGTTTTTGCAACTTTTATAAGCATCTCACCTGCATGAAACTATACTGTGAGAGCTATGGTTACAACTATAATATTTATATTGTGTAGGATGTGGTTGGAGTTCATAACCAGAAAGTTCATTTACCCCCCTCATACTCAGCTGTGTCTTGACAGCGGAAGCCAGACATCTCTTTTCTAGTCAGATGCTGTGGGGACAGAGTGAAATGTGTTTTAGCACCCTTGCACCAAAACCCACAAGGGTTTCAAAAACCCCTCGTATCATTGCTTGCCTTGTTTTGTAATTGATGGCATTCAGCAAGTCAGCATATGCATATGTGGTGTAGCAGTAGGTTGCTTCTGCTTTTAGGACCCAAATATATATATATATATATTTTCTATGCTATTTCACTTTATAAAGAACTGCAC
>NW_018128002.1:1291271-1299317 GCF_001952655.1 Monopterus albus
TTGCAGTAATTAAACCTCTACTCAAAAAGCCTACTCTTGACCCAGGTGTCCTAGCTAATTATAGACCAATATCCACTCTCCCATTTATTTCCAAAATCCTTGAAAAAGCTGTTGCAAAGCAGTTATGTGACCACTTGCACAAGAATGATTTGTTTGAGGATTTTCAGTCAGGATTTAGAGTCCATCATAGTACAGAAACCGCATTGGTGAAAGTCACCAATGATCTTCTCCTAGCCTCAGATAAAGGACTTGTCCTCTTAGATCTCAGTGCTGCTTTTGACACCACTCATCACAGCATCTTACTGCAGAGACTTGAACATGTTATTGGGATTAAAGGAACCACACTGAGTTGTTTCAAATCTTATCAGAAAGATTCCGATTTGTTCATGTTAATGATGAATCTTCCAAGCAAACTGAAGTTAGCCACGGCGTTCCACAGGGCTCTGTGTTAGGTCCAATTCTCTTCACTTTATACATGCTCCCTTTAGGCAATATTATCAGGAAACACGGCATAAATTTCCATTGCTATGCAGATGATACTCAGTTATATTTATCTATGAAGCCAAATGAATCGGATCAGCTGGTCAAACTTCAAGCATGTCTTAAAGACATAAAGGCCTGTGTGACCTGTAATTTCAGCACAGATGGAGCTGGCTTCTTGAACTTAAGAGTTTATTTTCTAGTGAACTGACAGGTGCCTATATCATTTGTTAGTCGTAAATGAAATCACAGGGGTGAGATATCAAAACTATTACACAGTGTTGATTGCAATAAACTGATCATTTGTTTACAAATCTATTTTATTAATGTTTATGTGCACTCACTTGCTTTTTTTACACACTTTGGCACAGTTAATAAATTGACAAAATGTGGTTACATTTGAAGATGTAATTCCATTCACAGCTACTCTTCCAGAAGCCCCCCTGCGCCTCACTTGGTGGATGTGGATCCTGCTGATTATATGCATCTTACTGAGAAGAAGACGCTACAGAACCAGAGGTATCAGTCTTCATTTTCAATTTAAAGGATTAGTTATTTTAACCTAATGACACTACAGAAACCAACATTTGTAGGTTGTATGCTCTGAACTGTGATGAAAGCTGCTTTGAGAAAAAGAGGACAAGAGACACAAAGGCAAATAGTTTCACAGAAAACTTCACAAGACCCAGTCAGAACACATCTTCTCTGGTTAAAGACTGATTCATTTCATTGCATTGAACAGACATTTTTGTGTTTGTATAGGTAGTTAGCTCTGCCAAGTGTGGTTTAACAGCATAGTGTGAGACAATCTAAAATGTCAGTGAAGTGAAATGAGGCTGTCAGTCTTCTTCTGTGTGGTTCAAGTGACACAGATTATATTTTATAGAAAGGACCACACAGACCTGAAAAAGAATTTTGCAGGCAGAGCTCAGTTCAGGAGAAACACACCTAAAATTTAATCAAATATTGAAGTAACATAAACAACTGTCATCACCTTTACTGCTTTGTGTATCATGAATTTTTTTTTACTGACACTGTCTTGTAATCATAGTGTATAATTCATAGTCAAAATGGTTTTCCTTTTAGAGGTTTGCTTGCGTAAATGCGATATCTTTACTGAAGCCCTTTTGATTGCATTTGGCATTTCTAAAGCTTCAAATGAAAACAACCACTGTTTACAGTTTTTTTTTTGGCACAGTCCTCAAATGAAAATCATTATTATCAATATTTTGTGTGAAATTCTCTCATCTTTCTCAAATTTTGCTAAAGAGCTGAAACTATTAGTGGATTCATCGATTGACAGAAAATGAATCAGCATCTATTTTTATAAATTAATTAATTGTTTAATTAATCAAAGCACATTCTGTGGTTGCAGTTTCTCCAATGTAAGGATTTACTACGTTTATCTGCTTTATATTATGGTAAACTGAATATTTTTATGGACTGGACAGCTGGTCGTTGTAATGGGAAATTTATATCAGCATAGCATCAGACAAAACAAGGCACCAGAAGATGGCATCTTGTTAATCAATTAATTGAGAAAATAGTAAGCTGATTATATAATTGATGACACTATCTGTTAGTTGCAAACCAATGGTACACAATTTTCTTGTTGCGTCCACACAAAATTCAAAAGTCCACATATGTTCAATTAAACCAGTAATGCATGAATTAGTTTAGACATCAAAACGAACAAACACCACTTTTCTAATCATACTCATCATTATCAAATTCTCACATTCAAAATATTTCAGCCACCATTCAAACATACAGTGCCTTGCGAAAGTGTTTAATCCTTTCAACTTGGAGATGCTGTTTGTGCAGTTTACCACATTGTGTTTAGATTACAGATATAACTACCATTTCCCACGGTTCCACCACAGGCTACAGAACCGATGCTTGCGTACTATATATATCATAGTTCAGTAAGACATCTCAGGTGGGAAACAAACTGTTTGTTCAGAAGCAAGAACATGTGAGTAAGCAGGCCTACTTGTGGTGGTTTGGCCCTAGCAGCTGGCCACAAAGGAAGACAGAAGTAGGACAGGGGCTATATGCTTCATGTCAAATGATTTTTTTGTGTGTTTTATAAGCATGAATATCAAATTAGGCTAGGTAGTAACAAAACAAAACAAAAAAACAAAAAACAAACAATGAAACAAACAAAAACTGCAACATAGATGCTGTGTGAAGGCCCGGCCAGAAAGTGAGACATGCTTCAGAAAATAAAATTAATTAAAAGATGAGTTATCATCCAACTTTGAACAATGCATGAACCATGATAATATTTGATATGTCATCAGCCACATGACTTTTTTTGGCATCAGGACCCTTAAAAATATACACGAGAGACTTTTTTTTTGGCAAATGATGCTTTGTCATCTGTAATGAATCGTTCATCTTCTAAAGAATGTCACATTTTTCCTCCAGTCAGTGGTTTGTCCATGTAGTATATCAGACCTACATTGCAGCTACATGGAGTAAACATACCATGCAATTTTGCCTTCAATGTATTTAAAAATAAGTTGATATAGGAAATTTTAACCACTTTGAATTAACTGAATTAGGATATTATAATTTCAGTTTAATCCTTTCAACTTGGAGATGCTGTTTGTGCAGTTTACCACATTGTGTTTAGATTACAGATATAACTACCATTTCCCACGGTTCCACCACAGGCTACAGAACCGATGCTTGCGTACTATATATATCATAGTTCAGTAAGACATCTCAGGTGGGAAACAAACTGTTTGTTCAGAAGCAAGAACATGTGAGTAAGCAGGCCTACTTGTGGTGGTTTGGCCCTAGCAGCTGGCCACAAAGGAAGACAGAAGTAGGACAGGGGCTATATGCTTCATGTCAAATGATTTTTTTGTGTGTTTTATAAGCATGAATATCAAATTAGGCTAGGTAGTAACAAAACAAAACAAAAAAACAAAAAACAAACAATGAAACAAACAAAAACTGCAACATAGATGCTGTGTGAAGGCCCGGCCAGAAAGTGAGACATGCTTCAGAAAATAAAATTAATTAAAAGATGAGTTATCATCCAACTTTGAACAATGCATGAACCATGATAATATTTGATATGTCATCAGCCACATGACTTTTTTTGGCATCAGGACCCTTAAAAATATACACGAGAGACTTTTTTTTTGGCAAATGATGCTTTGTCATCTGTAATGAATCGTTCATCTTCTAAAGAATGTCACATTTTTCCTCCAGTCAGTGGTTTGTCCATGTAGTATATCAGACCTACATTGCAGCTACATGGAGTAAACATACCATGCAATTTTGCCTTCAATGTATTTAAAAATAAGTTGATATAGGAAATTTTAACCACTTTGAATTAACTGAATTAGGATATTTAATTGAAGTCATAAGGCCATCCTTTTAAAAAATATCATGTCATCACTGGGGTTTGTTGCAGTCTTTCCAGTGTATAAAAATGTAGCATATATAAAAAAACTATTGCACTTTACACTAGTCAAAATTGTTAAGTCATATTCATGATGATATATATGATATATTGACTATGGATTTGTTCTTATTTTACATATTACTAGGGAAATACATACAAAAGCTCACTTCAACCATTGTATATATTACAAAAAAGAGCAATAAGAATTGTGCATAAGCTGGGATACAGGGATCACACTAATGGAGCTTTCATACAGTCTAAATTGTTAAAATTTTTTGATTTAGTGGGATATAAGACTGCTGTGTTTATGTATAAAGTCAGGAACAATTTATTACCTGGTGGAATTCAAAAACTATTTAATGAAAGGGAATGGGGATACAATTTAAGGGGTCAGTTAAATTATAAAATTCATGGTATACGTACAACCAAAAAAAGATTCTGTATTTCGATAAGTGGAGTAAAACTATGGAATAATTTAGGTGGGGACATAAAAAAGCAGTAAGAAAATTGATGAGTTTAAACACAGATATAAAGGTATGTGTCAATCAAGATATATGCAAGAACAGGCTTAATGATTAATCAGACGGGAGTGTGGATGTAGAATATGTATCTATGTAGTAATACTGCTTGCAAACCAATGATGGTAAGATGATGTCATGGGGTAGGACTAGATAAGTCTAACTTCTTCCTACTCCGTTCAAGCATGTACTAGGTATAAGCAAATTGAAAACATTTTTGTGGACATGTCTGGAATTATGTGTGATTACATACTGATTGTTGTTTATGGTTTGAAAGAATAAATAAATAAATAAAAATATTAATTCTTTCTTCAAAACAAACTTTCTGGTAAACATTGGTAAACAAAGCATCATGAAAAGTAAACCAAGCTAGGAAGCCAAAACAATACCAAAAAAAAAAAAAAAAAAAGCCCATTTTAGATTCTGTTGTGTCCCAGAACCTGGAGCTGATGGTTAGCTGTAACATATTTGCATAGTTAATTCATGCTGTGCAGAGCTAAAAGCTGAAATTCATATTGTATTTACTGTTTAACGCAGCACCAGATCCCATCTACTCAAACACTCATCCTGTGACCATCAAACAGCCGTCGCCCCGGCCAAAGCCACTGGACGCCCTAAAAGTCCCCTCTTCTCAGCACCTCCGGACCCCAAGTCCCAGCAGGAGACAGGATGATGGCAAACGGAGGCATAAACTGTGAAGAAATCCTCAACCACAAATCATTGCCCCATCTCCACATTTCAGCTGTAGCCTGTATCTGTGATAAGAATTGCTGCAAGGATAGCTGTTTTTATATTATGTGTTTAGTTTAGTTTAGTTTTATTTTGTATTTTGGTGCACTGTCTGTGTCCTTTAGCTGGATACATTAATCTTGATTTATGTATTTCTTTTCAAGTATTTTCAGGTATTTTCAGTAACATAGCTGTTGAGCCACTAGATGGCAAATGGTGCATGCTGTAACTGGACGCATTCAAAATGTTTTTTTCTTGTTTTAACAACAGATTATAGCCTACATATGTAGCCTTTGTAAATAAGCAAAACTATTATGACTTATGTAGTGATGAGACTGAAATGTTAATGTTTTTATCAACCGTATGCTTATTGTTAGTGTCTGTTGAATTTAATACTGATAATACAGGTTTTGCTGTAGCCGACATTTCGTAATATATATTTTTTAATAGTCTATGTAATAGAGGTGTCGCTTCTCATCACAAGTCTGATTACAATTTAATTTTGTAATTTAAATGGTAATGAAAGACCTTAAATAGACAAAAAAGAACAAAAGAAGCCCAAATGTAAGAGAACAGTGTTATTTCTTTGCCCTCGCACCTGATCTTTTGCACAGTGCGTGTGAACCTTGAAAGCAAGGTGAGATTAAAAGTCACGTGACCAGCTGCTGCCTACCAGAGAATCGCTCCCTGCGTGAATTAGTGTAGAGTGTTCGTTACAGGTGGAACAGGGAAACCGCTGAGCTGGACCCAAGACAAGAAAAACAACCACGCAATAGCGACAAACCTTTGACAGCTCCCTGTAAGTTTGAAGCGGACAGTAGCAGCGGCTGTTCGCCTACTTACTGACTTGTTTGTGTGCACAGGCTTCTTGTTGTTTTCCACCGAGCTCGCGCTCGGTTGTGGGAATTGGATTGTCGCCTTGTGGGGCAGAGAGGAGTCCAAATAGCGCACTGTGACATGTCTGTCTAATCGAAAGATTATAGGATCTCCTAATCTAATAACATCAGAGAGCGAAACTAAGACGCAGGAGGTTTATGCCTTTAGCTGCCATACAAACACCGCCACCGCACATAATCAGGCAAAGGAGAACTTGCAGGGTCGCAGCCTGGAACAGCTTCCAGACAAGTGTCCAAGTAGTGAACGTGAGGGGAAAATGTTTGGACTACAACTACATTCATTTGTACATGCTTACTTTTTAATCAACTGAAAACCAATTAGCAACCACTGAATATGCAGACAGTCAAAGGTCAAATCTTTTGCAACATACAGTAAATAGTAGACGTGTGACACTTAGCTCACGACACAAGACGATACACGATATTGAGTTCGCGAAAAAAGACATGATGTTTTAACACTTTTTAAGAAATCGGTGACGAAATGGCAGGAAAAAGTCTTTTATTCAACTTAAAGTAAAAAAAATGCAAAACGCCACAGGTGCATTTTGAAATGTTTTAACTAATCATCTGGTAATGCATGTCACTTACCTTCTGCTTTATTAGTATGAATTATCATAAGTTAAAGCCGTGCTTTAACGCAGGAGGCTGCGTTTTAATATCGCAAGATCTCATGGCACGACAACTCGTCACACCCCTAGTAAATAATTAAACAGCACAAATCCACAAGTTGTGACAAGGTAGGACTGACCTATCTTTCAGTTTTTTTGGACCGTTTTATGAATTTGTGTGGCTAAAACAAATGACTAGAATTCACAAACAAACAATGCGTGTGTACATTTTTGTGTAGGCACTGTTTGTGGTGTTCAAAGGGCTTTATAGTGAGAATAACAGTTCATGGTACACGTGTCTTGCTCAGTGAGCAGAAAATAGATTATGTGCTGTCTGTCGGTGTACTTGTTCAGGGGATTGCCCAGTTTTGACTGTGGGGTCACTGGGTGTCTGCACAGCCTATAACTGGCACTATGTGGTTTTACTTGAAAGTGATGCATGTTTCTTTTAGGTTTACTGAAAGTGCACACACATGCTACTGTACACTGGTCTGGAATGTCTGAGTGACACTACAGCAGCTCAAGATTAGCTGGAAAGGAAAGTGGCTTTAAGAGATTTTAACATAATTGAGGGCCGGGGGGGGGTTCTTGGTGTTTATATAACATTATAGACAGACATGGTATTTGGACCATGGGTTTGACAACATTAGACTTTTGAAGACATAACCTTAAGCTTTTGTAACAGACCAAACATGTAGTTAATTACTCAGGAAAATAATCAGAAAATTGATTCATATTAAAAACAACAGCCTAATTAGTTGCAGCCCTGACTGTTGAATAAAACAGTTTTTGAGTCATGAAATACTGCATGTTCCACATCTTGTTTTCTTGGGTGTTCCTGTCTGTTAGTGAACTTGTCACGCATCCCTTGTAGATCAGGCAAAATGTTCATATTTTCCTTTTGTGTTCCAGCTCATGCTGAGACTTGCCTGTGTGTGTGTGTGTGTTCAAATGTGCATTTAAATTTAACCAGAGTTGTCCCATCAATAATATGTAATTTGTCAGAGCAGAGACAGTAATCATATTTAACAGGTTGTTGTGTATTTATTCTGTAGTTGGCTCATCATCTTTATTTGCCTTACAGACCAGGGGTGTCAAACTCAATCGCACAGGGGGCCAAAACTCAAAGCACACTTTAGGTCTCGGGCCGAACAGGATAAAAATTTATTGAACAGACTAAAACTAAACGTTTTTTGATCATAAATATGAATCGAAACAGGCAGGATACAATATTATACCAAAATAAATAAACTTGAACTTAAAATCAGCAACCGTATTTCTGCTAAGGCACATGTGTCAAACTCAAGGCCCACGGGCCACATCTGGCCTGGCATACAATTACATCCGGCCCGCCAGTTTACATTTGCAAACACCTGCTTTTTGTCTGGACACAA
>NW_018128002.1:1299342-1311857 GCF_001952655.1 Monopterus albus
CTGCTCTTCATTCACGTTTTTCAGCTTGTCCTGATGTTTTGTCTCATAGTGCCGTCTTAGGTTATATTCCTTAATTACAGCCACATTAGCTCCACAAATAAGACACACGGGTTTACCGGTAATGTCAGTAAACATATACTCAACCTCCCACCGGTTTAGAAAGGCTCTGTTTTCAGAATCAGCTTTTCTCTTGGCCATTATTAGGGGCTAGCTTTGACCTGAAATTAGGGTTGTATACATCAACAGACGCTTGATTGATCTGACGTAATTGACGCGGGAATGTTCGCAGGTAGCCTATCGTTTGGTAAGGCAGCTGTTGTGCTGCATTATGGGATTTGTAGTGTGTGTGTTATCGGGGCTTTATATCGCCGGGCCGTTAATAAAAAGATATATAAAATTATCTCGCGGGCCCGATGTGGCCCGTGGGCCTTGAGTTTGACACGTCACCCAGTCTCTTCATTCTCCATTAGCTTAATGGTACATGTTGTTGCAGGCTTGAAGGCTGTACACACAGCATGTTTCTGAAGTATTGTTTTCAGCTAATTACAACTCTTCTGCATGTCAAACAAAAGGTGGCAAGCTGCTGTCATTATGATAAAAGAATAGTTTGTTTTAGTTCATCTGAGCTGGTAAAAATACAACCTGCTGCTCAGCTGGGGTGTGTTTTCCAGTGACTGTTTTACAACAGAGTGACACAAGGAGTGTCAAAGGTGAGCACCCTCCCACAACCGGTTTCCTGTTTAGGCTGCCGTGATGGAATACTGTATCACAGTTCATCAGCCAAGCTGCCCAATAGAAGGATGGGCAGGAAAACAGGCACCAAGCAGTCAACCGACCGACCAGTGACTCAACTAGCATCAAACCTGCAGACCTGTTAGTCAGCAACTCTGGTAAACCTGTTAGAGTTGGAGGAGGCCTCGCTCTTACAGTGCAGCGTATTGCAGTCATACAGATAAAGATGTATGGTAGAGCACAGGCCTCGCTCCAGCTGTTTGACTGGCTGTTCCCACGGCTTTTTGGATTTGGATTTGTTATGACTCATAGTGATGACAAAAGTGTGCTTGTCTGTACATGCTAGAGCTTTTACTTTGTTCACAGCAAGTTGTAGTGAGAATCTATCATAGGGTATCATAGATATGGAGACTCCGAATAGGTCTATAAATATCTTCATATTTCAAGTGGTTGGAGTGTCTGGAGCTGCTGCTGTAGGGTATCTTCGGTGTATTGCACTAGTCTGTGTGCAGCCTTTGAAGCCCATGCTGTTCCATAGGGTATCATAGATATGGAGACTCCGAATAGGTCTATAAATATCTTCATATTTCAAGTGGTTGGAGTGTCTGGAGCTGCTGCTGTAGGGTATCTTCGGTGTATTGCACTAGTCTGTGTGCAGCCTTTGAAGCCACTGCTGTTCATATTCTATTGCCTGATGAGTAAAAACCCAGCACAGATACAGTGCTGACCTTTTATAAAGGTGCATGTGGGGAGTACGTATTCACTTTTACATCTGAACCATTTTAGTCACTGTTGTTGTTTGTTCTGGTTTTGTGTAAGTTTGCATTCCCTGACTCTGCCTTTGTGGTAGCTATTTTTACATGCAACTGTTGCTTCAAATGCCAGGTTGCCTTTTAAGACACGCAAAAAAGAGTGAGTTTTATACTGTTCTTCATTGTGTGCAAATGCTGTAGTGTTTTTTGCATAAACAGCATCAGTCATACCGAAAGTCTTAAACTGTGGTGATACAGTAATGTACTGTAGGGACTTACAAAAGGAAAATATCAGGTTGTTCAGAACTGTATAATGGGATGTGTGTTCAATGACTGATCCTTGAGCAGGTTCTGCTTGCTATACTGGAATCAGCATCAATCCACTAAAAACAAAAGGTGTACCTGGATTTCACACCAGTCTTTCACAACGTACCCTTCATCTCAGTGTAAGAGAACACCTCTGTGATAGTGGCTTATTAATATTTCATTCTCTAAGGTGTAAAACACAACAGTGAATCAACCTGATAGAAGGAACAAAGATATGAGCCCTTAGCACCAACAAGAAGTTAAAATGTGCCACTCTACAATAAGGCTTGTTTAAAAAGGGGTTATTTCCAAACAGTTTGATACTAGTTAATAAATCATTCAACATATAAGAAGTTTTTATACATATAGCTGAAATCTACAACCCTTTATTACTGACTTACTAATCAACGAGTAATGAAGGTGTGTCATTAATGAACAACCTTTGTAATACAGTACACCGTCAAGTCTGTAGCTATTAGAGTAAGTGTGACCCCTTTCCCTTCCTCCACAAGGAAGGGGGTCAAAGAGTCCATGGGAAGGCATTTCCTGATCAATTAACAGCAGCAGCAGGCAACTTCCAGCACCAAAAGACAGACAGACAAGTTAGTGACTAGCTGGAGAACACCAGGGAGCATTTAGCAGGTAAAGAGCCACATTTCCTCCTGGGAAGCTGATGAAGGCATAAACAGAGTGAAAACAGAGAGAAAATATTGGAGTTGTTATACAGGTGACCAGACACCTATCTCCAAATTAATGCTAATGTTGCTTAGGATTGGCTGGATGTAGGCTGCTGAGTTGTCTGCCATAATACACCTACGCTGCGTTTCCACTATCAGAACCTAACAAGCAATACACCCCGTGCTTCCCTTTACTATCACCAAGCGTAGCCTTTGGGCTTGACATGGACCATCCTGCTTTGTTTGTCCACTACATTTTCTCTCTGTCGGTGTCTATTTAGAGGAGGTACAAACATAGAACCTATGATGAGCCTTACTCTGCGCAACACGTTTCAGCAGGTTTCTATAATAGAAAATCCCCTATATAGTGCAAAACTGTATTGTACTCTAGACTATACAACCACAGCAACATTGACAGTTATTTGGAGTTGCGTGTCTAGCTACATATAACTGTAGATAAATAATTTATGAACCATTGATAAAGACCTTTTAAAGATGTTATGCTGATATAGGACTTTGTATTAATAGTTAAATCAAAATGTCAAAAAACTGAAAAAGAAACCAAACAAAAAGGTTCATCTGCACATGAATATCAGCTGAGTATGACTGGTGACCGGTAACTTGTGTAAAAACTTCAGCCATGCATCCCTCCCCCTTTTGTCAACATGTGTGCTCCGGTGTTGTTCCTGTGTTGTAGCCATACCTGCTTGTCTGCACTGTGTGGAATGATCTGTCAGATGCTGTGAAAAGCAACCTACAGTCAGCCCATCCAGTTATAGCGCTGAACCTACAGCGCGCACACACATTTGTTTTCATTCCTCATGGTGACTCTACATTGACATTCATCCATTTGCTGGAGACTCACCCTAACCTTAACCATAGCCATTACTTGCCTAACCCTAACCCTTAGCCTAACATCTAAACCTACCTTAAACCAAGCTGTCACTATAATGTTCAGTGATTTACATGGTGGGGAACAGGAGTAAACAGGTTTCAGTCCTCACAATAGTAATACAATGCACGCACACGGCCTAGGGGTAAGTATGCAAGCCGTCGGTGCTCTGACAACACATGAGCAGTACTATACATGCAGCAACTTGTCTTACTGTGTCAAGTAACTACAAAGTGGGAGCATGGCAGTTTGTTGCAAAAAGCACATTCAAAACCGAGGCTGTTCAGAGGCACGGGCTGTCTGTCGAGGAAATCTGGATGCTGTCATTTTGGTTTCTGTCAACACATAATGACTCTGTGGTGTGTGTGTGTGTGTGTGTGTGTGTGTGTGTCAAAAGATGCACCTCTGTGAAATCTGCTGTATTTTATTCTTCGTGAACTAAACTCTAACAGTTGCAAAGCAGCAGTGTGATGCTGATGCTTTTGAGCAGTGTGCATTGAAGATGAGAGTGTAATTTTGACCTTGTAAAAGTATGCTTTGTGTGTTATTCTGAGAAAAATTGCCTTGATGAATTCTGAATCATCTGCACCACTCAGTCAAAACTGCAAAAACCTGCCAAACAAGTGGTACGTTTCAATTCAGCATGAATCCCACGCTAGGGATAGCACGCTACAGCAGTGAACTGCTGTGATCTGCATGCATGCCCAAACCTGAACCTGTGCTGCCTGAACCCCACTGAGCCCATAGGAAGCAGGCTCTCTTCAGGGAGGAGGACAGGAAGCAACACAGAGTGGAGGAGGAAGAGGGAGCGGGTGTTGGTGGGCAGAGTGGCACTCAGCAGATTTTCTCTTAACATTAGTTTCCTGTGAAGTGTACTGTTACAACCTTTCATAGCTGTAACTGGAAGTGTTGCCAGACTTCTCAGGTGTAACAACAAGGTCATATATATATATGTCCCTGTTTTACATACCGTCTGAGTTTTTGAAAAATATACTTAAAAATAGAAGCAACCAAACAGGTTAGCTTCATTCATGGCACAACACCTGTTGCTGCAGCTTCTCAGACTTTGTTTTTGTCATTTTCATAACACCTTTATTTTTAGGTAGTTTCTGAAGATTTGAAAATTTTGAAGCAGTTTTCTGAAGTCTGAGATAATGGAGTCTAATGAAAGATGCTTTTGAGCTGCATTATGGGAATTGTAGGAACCAGTGTTTATGAAACTTGACCCATACAAGTGACCAAAAGCCAGGTAGGATATGTCAACCTCTGCCTGCTTCAGTTTGAACCATTCTGGGTTTTAATCTCTTTTGTGAGTCCCACCAAGTCAGTGAGTGCCATGATAAATTGCTAGATTGGCCTTCAAGGAAACTTTTAAATGGTTGTTCTTTGGTGAAAGAGCTGTGTTCTGTCTTTCTTTCTTGCTTTCTGTCACGCTGTGTTGTTATGCAGATGCTACATAGTCAAACAACAAACGAGCAGCAGCTGCCAGACATCATCACATTCACACCACAATCTTTGAAAAGAATGAAGGGACATAATATTTTATGTAGCTCTATATAATTGTTATTTATTAATTCAGTTGTCAGGTAAAGTGTAAAGAAATGAAGTGAAGGAGGCAGACTAGCTGCCATTTTAATTTTGGAAGTGAATACATAACTTTATTATCCATTTAGGTCATCATTTAATGTACATGTTCCAATCCTAGCATGAAAGCCAGTTTTTCCACTTCATGAGCCTCTTTGATCATTTCATTCACAGATGTTTTTCTGTCTCTTCTAGAAGTTGTGCCATGAAGCCAATCTCCTCCAGCGTCCCTCAAAAGTAGCAGGGCGGCATGGCTTCTGCTCCTCCTTCCAGAGAGGACACCAGCAGCTCATTAACACTGCCCTGGAGGCTCACACCGACATAGATACACATCACGCAGGACTCAGACTTCAAACTGCACTCTGTAGGCCTGGCTAAACATCTGTATGAACTGCTTTAAAAACGCGAGTCGTGCCAAAGAGGCACATGTCCAGGACAGTGACATCAGCACAGTGTAACATCTGCACTGAGACCTTGGACCATGCTCTGTCTCTGAAGCTTTGTTGGCAGAGCTTCACTGTGCAGCTCCTCCACACTTCAGACAAACCTAGCCTCTGAGCCATGTCTCTTCTCTCAGTCCTGAGCATCGTCTGTGGATTGATGCTCCATTTTTCATTTAGTGCACTCACCACTCTCTACTGTGTCCCACGAAAGACTGTTCCCTACCAGAGTAAGTCACAAATTCTCACTATCTCAACACTTCAGTGGACCATATTCTTATTCTGTTGCAGCAGTGTTTCTGGCTGGACAGTAAGCACTTGAATTGGTATCAGTTTGAGAATGCATTTGAATATTCTGACCATGATATACAGTATGAAGAAGTAGTGCAACTTTACCTGTTTGATTTTTGTGCAGGGCTAGGACTAACTTATTAAATTTCCCTGAATTTGCATTTTGCCTTTGCTGTGTGAGCATTTTTCCATCTGCATGGAGTCACAGCAGATACGTAAGATGTAGAAGGAAATATAATTAAATGCAGTGTAGTAAGGCAGATGTTCTCCTGTTCAGATGATCAGAAGTTGTTCAGAGAAGAGGGGATATTCAACTACTCCACTATGCTAATGAGAGATGACCTGGGCCTGCTGCTGCTGGGGGCCAGAGAGGCCATATACGCTCTGGACATCAACAACATCTCTATCAGACACTCGGCGGTAAGAACACGCAAAGAAAAAAATCAGGCACTGTACAGGTCTGGCACATGGTGTTATGTTTGAAGCTGTTGTGAAACTCTGTTAGATTTTAACATGCAAATGCTATTTTGCTTCCTGAAGTATAGCTGATCATTAACTTTTTATTATTGCAGCAGTATGTGAAGTACTTAAATTTGTAAGTTTACATTAGATTCACCTTTACCAGCTGCAACATTAAATGTGATGTAGGCAGTAATGCATCAATAATGTGCTGTTCTGCATAATGACTACTTTTACTTCTGGTACTCTATGTATTAAGTAAGTATTTTCATGCTAATAGTTTTGTTTTGTTTTTTTATTTAATTTTATTTTTTGTATTTTGTATTTTTACTTAGGTAACATTTTGAATGCAGGACTTTTCCTTGTAACTGTGTATTTTTACACTGTGGCGTTACTACTTTTACATAAGTGAACAATCGGAGTACTTCCTCCACCGCTGCAAAAAGTGAAAAAAGCCAGAATAAAAATGTTGACTTGTGAAGTAGAAGTAATTTTTTGCGTTCTCATCCCTTGAATCATTTTATGATCTTCCAAACTGAACGATGGTTACGTACAGTAACCGATGCTTCTATGAGTAGTGTAGTCCTCTAAGAGCTGTTGCTCGAGGGTATATCCCTCTCACATGCGCAGTCCTGAAGGGATTTCTTTCCCTGGTTCTGTCTCCACTCACTCCACTTCTGTGGCCACATAAAAGCCTATGTGACTCGAGTTTGGCTCCCTGTGCTAGAGACAGTGGGGCTGCCAGCTTAGAGCGCTACGCTTATATTCATAGAAACTTGGGTTACTGTATGTAACCATCATTCTATTTTGTATTAGCTTCGCCCTCTAAGAGCTGTCGCTATTGGGATAGAAGCACAGCTGGATGTAGTCAATGCCCTGTTGGCTCACCGCTGCCCAAGAGCATTATAAAAACATCACAGCTCATCTTCATATCCCACAATAGTAGCCCAAGTACAACATCCTCTCTCCTGCAACAGGCCTTGTCGAAGAAGCAGATACAATCATGCCCCATATAGAACTTGACTACCACTGTGAGAAGGCAGGGATGGCCGTTATTTTTATGAGAAGAGAATAAGTGCAGGGACAGACGCACAGCCAGCGTGTGCACCAGACAAAAAGCACAGGAAAATAGCTTGTGCAAGCAGGCAGACGACAGTTACACATGATGCAGTTGGATGCTCAAGCAACAAAAGCCAAATATGAAAACCTAATGCCAGTTGCCAGTCACCCATGGCAGGCAGGACGGGCGGGGGGGGGAAACAAACGTACGAGAAGGGGCACACAGTGAGTGTGTGCGCCTTGGCGATGACACACTAAGATGGCTTGCGTTGTAAGGAGCAGGTAGATGTTAGCTACGCATGGTAACGGTTGGATGCTTGCTTTTCTTTCTTTTTCTCTTTTTCTTTTTTTGTGTTATCTTTGGAATGAAAAAAAATAACAACAAAAGGAACCAGATGTTGGCAGCCAGCCACCTTCAGACAGGCAGGGCTGACAGCAGGGGGCAGGAGTGCCGGGCAAGGCACACAGAGAGAGAGTTTGTGTGTGTACAATAAAAACACATGCATCAACAGCTTTGTGTTGACAGAACGGTCAGGCGATAGTTACCTAGGTAACTGCCAGACATCCGATCGAATAAGGTCAGGGCAATGCAGCTGCCGGCCACACATGCAGCATCAGCGCTCGGTGGTGTGTGCGCACTCACGCTCCGCATTAGGGGGAGCCTCCGACTGCACAGAACACCCAGAACCAAATGAGCCAGTGAACATTCGGATGTGACCCGAAGATAGAAATTGGTAAAAGGATGTGGGGAGGCCCAGGAGGCTGCTGTGCAAATGTCCTCCACAGCTATTCCCCTGAAGAGTGCTGTGGAGGAGAAAAAAGCCCTTGTGGACTTAACTCTGATGCCAGACAGGTGATCTCTCATGGCTCACACGTATGCCTGTATGATGGCCTCACACAACCAATGAGACAGCAGCTGCTTAGTCAGGGGCTTCCCCAGAAAGTGCTCCCTGTAATGCACGAACTGTTGTGTTTGACTGATGGCTGCCTGCTGTCTGGAAGGTGTCATCAGAATCAGATCATCCAGATAAAACAGGACTCTGATTCCCCTCCTGCACAACATTTCTAGCACTGTCTCTATGCATTTGGAGAATGTGCTGGGGGCCACAGAATAACCCAACCTTGGAAAAAGAAGCACAGGAATTTCCTGTGTTTGGGGATGGTGGGCACATGAAATATGCATCTTTTAGGTCAACGGATGTGAACCAGTCACCTGGACGTACACACCCTAGTACCTGCTTTATGGTAAGCATATAAAAACAGCCTCTTCACTATGTATGTGTTGAAGAGGGACAAGTCCAGGATGGGCCTCATCCGCCCAACTTCTTGGGGACCAGGAAGTAGCGCGGGTAAAAACCCCTCGAACTCTGGACCAGGCGAAACCACGAAGATCATGTTCTTTGTCAACAGCTCATGCAGCTCTGCCGTCAGCATGGCGGAGTCTGCCGGTAACACCCACATCGTCTCCAACACTCTGCTGAAAACAGGGGAATGCCTGGAGAATTGCAGTGTGTACCCAGTTCATATCAGCTTGTTCATCCAGCTGTTCACAGACAGCTGTCGCTATTGGGTTTATCCCTCAGAGATAAACCCAATAGCTTCGCTCTTAGAGGGTGAAGCGTACGTGAAATAGGACTTGTCCCACCCCTGAGTTTGGCAGCCACTGGTTTGTATCATACAAACCACAGCCTCTTTTTGCCTTTTACTTGCTATTTGAAAACATTTCATGCAGAAATCAGTCCATGCCATCATTAACTATAATATTTGTATGTCTTCACTGTTTGCTTTCACTGTTTTGTTAAGGCAGCGGTTAACCATAGTATTCGGGTTAAAATTTAAATTGCATACGTCAGCAGTCTGTTCAGCACTGTTATCTATAGACTAGTGCACATTTGTGTGAGGAATTTGAATGAATGATGTTCTTGTTGAACACTGCACTGTTGCGCTGTTATGTTGATTCAACTGTAGTTACACAGCTAATAGTCCACAGCTTGTGTCCCAAACACCAGGTACTCGCTTCCAGAGTGCACTGACTAGTCTTGATGTTAGACGAACAATGAAATGTGTGAGTGTAGCTACACTACAGCTCCACTGTCATGCGAGTTGCGACACCATTGCAGTGTTCTTTGACAAGACACTTTTCTCTCTGTTGGTGCAGGTGTACTGGCGAGTTACTGAGGACAAGCAAAGGGAGTGCACATACAAGGGAAAACACGCTGAGGTTTGTGTAATGTCTTCAAAAACTGAGCTTGTGTAGAGGAACATTTACTTCTATGGCAAATATGCAACCTTTAAGGATGACTGTGAACTGAAAGCAGTTTACTCCCCCATACCATTTATCTCTGTGCATTTGTAAATCATTTATATCATAATGTTCTTTACTTTTCAAGTCTTTGCATCAGAATTCTCTTTGAAGTGCTGTGCTGACAGTTTCACACTGAATGTTCAAATAATGGCATGAAAACAAGATGCATGCACACAGACCTGACCTTTTGGTCACCAGTTCAGCTCAGAGCAGCTGGTACAGTCAGTGTATGTATGTGGCATGTTTGTGTTTTTGTGGCTGAACTAACAAAGCTCTGACCTTGGCATTCTGCTGGATTTTGTTGCAGGTGGAATGTCGTAACTACATTCGAACCCTACACAGAGTGAATGACACTACTATGTATGTGTGTGGCACGAATGCTTTCAGCCCCACTTGTGATTATATGGTAAGTATGAAATATGGGATCTGTTTAGAGGAGTTTATAAACTGTTTCTGTAGGAGGAACCTTTGTTTATTAGCTGGTGGTGGCGGCTTTTATACCACTAACATAATGTGCAAACATTTGCTCTTTTTCCTTTGATGAAAGGCATCTGGCTTTCCCACATAAACTAATACTGTTGTGCCTTTTTAAGATTCAGGTTTTACATATTTCCAGGATGAGCTTGGCATTATTGTCAGTTTGTTATTATCAGTGAACCCCATGAGAAGATCAAAACTAACAATATGTTAGGCCATCTCTCAGTAATTTCTGACTTTCCTCTCCTGTTTGTGGAACTCCTGCCCAGAACCTTTGTATCAAATGTATCATTTAAAAAGTTTGGTAATTTCCTGAGCAGCCGGGCACTGACGTTTTTAGCAAATGTTACTCAAACAGGAGTAAATTGTTGCTTTGATGGGGACTATTTTGGGCAGCAGGATGGTGTATGTGGAGTCATATGTTCACTTGTGCATTGGAAGTGCTTGGTGTACAAACAATACACAGGGGAGCTACAGAAACACCTTGGAGAAGAAACCTGCATCCAAATCTCTGAAACAGAATACAAAATAAGGGAATTGCAGGCTACAAATAAAATGCATGTACTGTATATGTACAGTGTATCTGTGGTAAAACATCAAATACAAACTACACACACTTCAGTTACCTGTTGCATTTGCCTATATTTGGAGAAGTACAAATATTGCGCTTCATTTTTAGTTAGAAGTTTGCAAAAAAAGAGTGAGAGACAAAAAAATGTAAAACTTTAATAGTGTTTTATTTTTATTACCATACAGTTTATCTTTCATTAAAGAAAATTTACAGAAATATTTGTGTATGTTGTCAGTTAGTATTCTTAGAAAGAAAATCTGAATTGGCAGGTCAGACTTTAAAAAATCTGAAATTGGAATCAGCCCAGAAAATTGCAATTGGTGCAGAAGGAACCTAGAACAATGATGCTGCACAATTCATGAGGAGCAGAGGAATAAGTTAGTCAGACTTAGTTTGTGTCAATTTTCTCTGCAAGAGGTTGGCTTAGCTAAATTAACTTTTTGCATCTTGGTTGCAGTTTTAAAAAACAGTTTGAACTTCTCCCTTCAAAATGTTGGTGTTTGGTTGTTTATTGTATTTGTTGGGATTGATGTTCGTCAGCAAACAGTGCCTCATAAATGCACTTTATTTTGACATAAGGGGGGGGGGGCTTTAATCTCAGAGGGCTAGTGCCATCATTCCACTGCCATAGGGAACAGTTTTGTATGAAATTGCAGAACCAGGTCCCTAACCCAGCTATATTCATCACTACATTCTGATTGGCAGAGAGAAATCTTGAGCAACAGGAAATGTGTCAGCCAAAGAAAGAGACCCGCCCTCTTTAAAAAAAAAAAAAAAATGAAAGAAGAAGGCAAGAGCAGTGCATTATAAAGAAATAAAAGAAAGCCAAACAACAGCTACATTTGTCAAATCCAGATTTGCTCTGTCAGTCCTGAATCCCAGTACATCATCTGAATAATGCAATACAGTTTTCTCTTTTCCTTCCTTTCCTCACACTCTCCCTTTGTTTCCAGCAGATGTTTGCTAATGGACAGCTGAGGCTGCAGGGAAAGCAGGAGGAGGGAAAGGGGAAATGTCCTTTTGATCCCTTCCAAAGATACTCCTCCCTCATGGTCGGTGAGTCAAGCACATACTAGTGGAACATTCAAAGTGCACCAACAGAAAAGATCAGTTCCTGAGAACTAAGTGCTGTTTTGAGTGGCCACAAGGCCTCAGCAACAAATTGATTAAAAATGTCACCTAATATCTTTACTAGTGATACTTGCTCATTGAACACATGTCTGTCAGTTCAGTCCATTAATAGGCATATCAGCAAGATATTGCTCCAACTTTATATGAATAATGGAGTTCCAGGAATGCTTGTTCAACAGGAAGTGACCTGTATTCTGCTACATCCATCAATTTCTTGGGCTCTGAGCCTGTGGTTCTGCGCAGTTCAAACCTGGCTCTTCGCACTGAGTTTAAGAGCTCCTGGCTCAGTGGTGAGTTCCTCTCTTGCAAAACGTTGCCATTTAAAGTTTTATATAATGATGTGCTTAGTTTAAATGGAATCAGCTGCAGCAACAGAGATTGCACTATGAAGGTTATCTGTAGATATTCTTGCACTATACTGAGGCAGAACAGTTTTTTTTTTGTTTGTTTTTCTACATATCCTAAGTACGTATTTCATATTTTGTGATTTCAGAGCCAAACTTTGTCTACATGGACTTTGTGACTGAGAGTTTTGATAGTCCTGATGGTGATGATGATAAGGTGTACTTGTTCTTCAGTGAGAATGCCATGGAGTACGACTTCTACAGCAAAGTTAAGGTGTCACGAGTGGCCCGTGTCTGCAAGGTATATTATAGTAAAGAATAAGAACTCAGTATCTGCTAGACCTGAGTGTTTGGTCTGGCTGTTGTGGTTAAAGGGAATATGTTCACATGACAGAGTCTCTGTCTCTGTGTTTAGGGGGATATGGGCGGCCAGCGGACGCTGCAGAGGAAATGGACATCATTCCTGAAAGCAAGTCTAGATTGTTCCCTCCCTGA
>NW_018128002.1:1311950-1323214 GCF_001952655.1 Monopterus albus
TACAGTGGAATCCTGTCGTTTTAAGGCTCAGTGCGGGTGTTGACATAAGGTAATCTCTAAGCCTGCAGAGCAATCAGTCTGGAGGAATGAATAACTCATCTGTATTCACACAATATTAGATGTTGGGTTTGTTTCAAGATTCATTAGAAGATATCTTTTAGCTGTTAATATTTTTATTTGACCAATGATTGATTTATTCATTCAAGATTAAAATATATTCTCCTGACACACAAATAAAACAAATGTTTAGCAATTTGTTTGACTAAATGTGTTTTGATTTGTTCTTTCCAGGACCTTGTCCCAGGTATCTGCAGTGTGTGCATACAGCGTATCTGCCATTAGAGATATTTTCAGTGAGGGAAAGTTTAAGACTCCTGTTACTGTGGAAACATCCTATATCAAATGGGTGATGCACACTGGTGAGGTTCCAGTCCCCAGACCAGGAGCAGTAAGTCTCAAGACTTTAAGTGTCATTGTTGAGGCAAATCTCAGAAAACCACAGTTCTGAATTACAGTTTCGTTTTGTAGTGCATCAATGATGTGGCACGTAAAATGGGAATGAACCATTCTCTGGACCTGCCCGACAAAACCCTCCAGTTCATCAGGGACCATCCTCTCATGGACGAAGCTGTTCGCCCTCTGACTGGAGGGCCGCTGCTGGTAAAGAGTGGAGCACTACTGACTCGAATTGTAGTGGACAATGTGCTGGCACTGGATGGACAGAGATATGCTGTCATGTTCATCGGCACTGGTAAACCATAAGATATTTGTAATGAAACAGATGCTGTTTTATTAAGATTGAAGTAGAGCAGAACTATTGTTGGAATTGTCAGTAAATTAGCATCTTCCTTAGCTTAGATTTCCATATAAATATTCTGGTTAATTAAACTTAAAACCCCTAAAAAAAAATGTAGCATTTTTATAACACTTTTATTACTGAGGATGGATCAAGTTTAGAGAAAAATATCTAGCAAACTAATTAAATCCATGCTAATTTGGTTCATCATGATTATGTGGCCGTGGTTTGATTTGACTTGATTGACGGTGCTGGCAGCATGAGAAATATACAGTCATGTGAAAAAATTAGGACACCCTTTGAAAGCATGTGTATTTTGTAACATGTTTTAATATATGGTTATTTAATCTCAATTTTAACAATACAGAGAGATTAAAGTAATACAACTAAACAAGTAAAACTGAAGAAAAGTCTTTTCAAGATCTTCTGTAAATGTAATTCTACAAAAATGCCTATTCCAACTGAGGAAAAAGTTAGCACACCCTAGCCCCTAATAGCTAGTGTTACCTCCTTTGGCTGAAATAACTGCAGTGAGACGGTTCTTGTAGCCATCTAATAGTCTCTGACATCGGTCTGAGGGAATTTTATCCCACTCCTCAATGCAGAATTGTTTCAGCTGTGAGATGTTTGAGGGGTTTCTTGCATGTACAGCCCTTTTCAAGTCACCCCACAGCATCTCAATGGGATTCAGGTCTGGACTTTGACTCTGCCATTCCAGGACTCTCCATTTCTTCTTTTTCAGCCAGTCTTTGGTTGATTTACTAGTATGTTTTGGGTCATTGTCATGTTGCATGGTCCAGTTCCGCTTCAGCTTTAATTTTCTAACCGATGGTCTCACATGTTCTTCAAGCACCTTCTGATACACAGTAGAATTCATGGTGGATTCTATGATGGTGAGCTGACCAGGTCCTGCTGCAGCAAAGCAGCCCCAAACCATGACACTTCCACCTCCATGCTTCACAGTTGGTATGAGGTTCTTTTCCTGGAATGCTGTGTTTGGTTTATGCCAAACATGTCCTCTGCTCTGGTGTCCAAATAATTCAATTTTGGACTCATCTGTCCAAAGAACATTATTCCAGAAGTCCTGGTCTTTGTCAACATTCTCTCTGGCAAATGTCAGTCTGGCCTTGATGTTTCTCTTAGAGAGCAAAGGTTTCCTCCTTGCACGCCTCCCATGCAAGTTAAACTTGTGCAGTCTCTTTCTGATTGTAGAGGCATGCACTTCTACATCAACAGTAGCCAGAGCCTGCTGTAGGTCTCGAGATGACATTTTAGGGTTTTTGGAGACCTCTTTTAGCATCTTGCGGTCTGCTCTTGGTGTGAACTTGCTGGGGCGACCAGACCTGGGCATGTTGGCAGTTGTTTTGAAAGCCCTCCACTTGTAGACTATCTTCCGGACAGTGGAATGGCTGATTTCAAAATCTTTTGAGATCTTTTTAAATCCTTTACCAGACTCATAGGCTGCTACAATGTTTTTTCTGAAGGCCTCTGACAGCTCTTTTGCTCTCACCATGGTGCTCACTCTCACTTCAACAGTCAGGAGCACACCAAACTAAATGTTTGAGGTTTAGATGGGGCAAGCCTCATTCAAAATGCTGAGTAACGATCTACTAATTATGTGCACCTGGTGTGATATACCTGTGTGTGATTTGAGCCATTTTAAGAGGGCATACATGTGAGGGTGTGCTAACTTTTTCCTCAGTTGGAATAGGCATTTTTGTAGAATTACATTTACAGAAGATCTTGAAAAGACTTTTCTTCAGTTTTACTTGTTTAGTTGTATTACTTTAATCTCTCTGTATTGTTAAAATTGAGATTAAATAACCATATATTAAAACATGTTACAAAATACACATGCTTTCAAAGGGTGTCCTAATTTTTTCACATGACTGTATATCACCTTTTTACAAATGATCCCCCGACACTTGCTAGTGACAAAAGTAATGACTGAAAGAGAAATGCTGACAATCTTCATGTAAAGTAACCAAAAGTAATCTTGACTTAGGCAGAAACCTGTGTCCATATACAGCAGGAGCCCATTGTTCATAGTAAGAACTTCATAGAGAAAATATGTTTTCATGTCTCTAAAGCAAGATTATTTATCTTTGGAGAGAGGAAATATTACATTCCTCTATAATCTATAAGCAATAAAATGTACACTTTCTCAATTAAGTACACTAAACACTTTTGCTGCTACAACTTTATTTGGTCTGGCGTGACCGGTAGTTTACAGTAGCCATTGGTACTGGACTTTATTAAATGCTAACAGTGATTATTGTCTCCTGATAGAAAATGGTTATGTTCAGAAGGCTGTCAATTATGCTGGAGAGATGTTCATAATCGAGGAGATTAAACTGTACAAAAACCCAGAGCCTATCAGCATCCTGCGCCTGTTATCCAGCAAGGTAACTTATAACATGCCCAGTGTTGTTTGTTAGTATACTTTTTAGCTCATCATCATTGCCAGTGACAGTCAGCTAGTTTCTTCACTCAGTTTGTCCTGGCTTATATTGTATAATAAGATGCATTCTAAATTTGTATCTCAGTTTAAATGTCACCACATAATAGCCACAACCATGTGATACAGAGGCTTCAGTGGTAATAAAGTTGACACGCTGTGGTTTGTTCATGTGTGTGTATGTGTGCTTGCATGCAATTCTAGGGCCAACTGTATGCAGGTTCAGATTTTGCTGCTGTCCAGATGCCAGTCAGTAACTGCAGCTGCTATGACACTTGTGTGGACTGTATCCTGGCCCGGGATCCTTACTGTGCCTGGGATCGCTCCACTGGGCAGTGCTCCTCAGTTCACAACTTGTCCCTCTCCTCAAATACTGCAGTACAGAGTCTGATTGAGGGAGACATCTCACAATGTCCCCCGCCAGGTCCATTAATTTACACTACATTGCATTGTACTACATTGTATGAGATAGTGTTATTTACAAGTATGCAGAGAGACCAACCTTGTGTTTGTGTGTGTGTGTTTCAGATCCAGTAACAGCTGTGAACTTTATCCTTGTTCCAGAGAACAACATCCAGTTGCCTTGCCAGCTCCGCTCCAACTTGGCACAGGTCCTCTGGCGTTTCTCGGGTCAAGAACTTCACTCTAATCACAAATACTACATCAACAGCAGAGGCCTCCTCATCTTGAGTGCCTCTGAATCAGACACTGGCCGGTACACCTGTGAAGCAGTAGAACAGATAAATGGCAGAACTTACACCCAGACTGTAGCGGTTTATCATTTACAGCTGTATTCTGGCCCAGCAGTGGGGGACAGCACCACTCCTGGCAATGAGGTGATAAATTCCTCAGTCTCTCCTCACAATGTGAATACAGCTGCACCAGAGCTGGTGCCAACTCAGGGTAATGAGGACCTGCTGTCCCCTGAGACTCAAAGTGACACCGCCAGGGTAACTCATTTAGAGGTGGCTGTGGCCCTACTGACGCTGCTTTGTGTCTCCCTGATGGGGGTCATATTTTGGATCTGGAGCCGAGGGCGCTGGGAGTGCTTCAGGTTTGCACAGCGCTCTGGCGAAAATGAGGGGAGGAGGCAGTCAGCTGAATATATGCACATCCCGAACAGAACTTCAGAGATAAAGTTCTTGGGGCCTGAGGGCGGAAGACCTTGCAGTGCCAATAATAACCACCCTACTGTTGACTTCAAAGGAAATGGGGAGCATCACTTCATACCTATGGCCAACATTTCAAGTCTGGAAGGTCTGGGATACATAAATGACGAGTCAGAGATTTGACTGTGCTCAGGTATAGACTTCAGTCAGAGGCCAACACCAGAGCTCTAATTATCTTCCTATAGGTGTACTTCTTACAAGACAGACTTCTTACAGAAGAGTTTTATATTATAAAACCCTTGATTGGTGTCTTGTTTTCCGACCCTGCCTGTCATTTCCATACTGTGATCGAGTTCAGTGAAAAGATTCTTTTTTTTTTTTAGGATGGTGGAATTTTCACACCTGAAAACAGTTAAAAAGTAGTTTTATAAATGTAATTTTTGTATGACAACTTGGGAATGCATTTTGTGTAATATATTGTACAGTCAATACTTTTTTTTCAACTATTTATTTTTCACAATAAAATTTTTATTTCATCTTAAAACACTTGTAATCTACAGCAAGTCTTGTAAATATTTATTTAATCAGAAGTAATCCTATTGAGGTTGGAAACCTCATTTTACAGGGGAACCCTGGCCAAAATTGCAGTCATAAGCCTTCGCCTACGTCGATGCATGTGATGGAGCATTGTCCTGCATTAAAATCATGGTCTTCTTGAAAGATTGAGACTTTTTCCTGTACCATTGCTTGAAGAAAGTGTTTGAAGAAACTGACAGTAGGTTTGGGAGTTGATTTTGAGTCCATCTTCAACCCAGAAAGGACCAACTAGCTCATCTTTAATAATACCAGCCTATACCAGTACCTTGTCTCCACCTCGCTGGCATCTGATTCGAAGTGGAGCTCTGTGCCCGTTACTGATCCATCTAGTCCATCAAGAGTCACTCTCATCTCATCAGTCCATAAAACCTTTGAAAAATCTGTCTTCAGATATTTCTTGGCCCAGTCTTGATGTTTCAACTTCTGTGTCTTGTTCAGTGGTGGTCGGGTTTCAGCCTTCCTTACCTTAGCCATGTCTCTGACCACTGAACACCTTGTACTTGCAGTTCTGGAATATGACAGCACTGGAGGATAATGGGATCCTGGTATCTTCACGTTCGATTCTTCTCAAATCTTTGGCAGTTAATTTGTGCCTTTTTTTCTGAACACGTTTCTGGGACCATGTTGACTATTTGCATGATGGTTCTGTGATCACACTTCAATATCTTAGCAATTTCAAGGGTGCTGCATCCCTCTGAAAGACTTTTTATTTTTTTATTTTTTACAATTGTTGACTTTTTACAGTCAGTTAAGTCTGTTTTTTGGCCCATTTTGCCTGAGGAAAAGAAGCTACCTAATAATTGTGCACATCTTGATATAGAGTGTTGATATCCTTAGGCCACACCCTCCCTCATTACACATATACACATCACCTGATATGTTTAAATCCAATAAGCGTTCAAGTTTATACCACTTGGAGTTGGAAAATATGCATAAAAACGATGATATGGTCAAAATAGTCACTTGCCTAATAATTGTGCACACAGTGTATACCTCTGCACTTAAGCATTCAAATGCCACTCACAGGTGATACAGAGTGAACACCATACTTCTAAAACATGACTGTTTCACTCCAGTACTGTAACTGTTGTATCATCAGTGAGTGTGTAGTAGTGTAACCAGCTTTTGTATATTTTAGATTCCAGTCATATATTGTTTCTTACTGTGAAAATATCAAAAATGTCATTGGGATCTAGATGTGTGGGTGCATGTTTCTGTCAATGATTCAGCTCTTTGCATCAGACACACAGCTCAGACAAGGATTTGGGGATTTGATGTAAACCAATTTTAGCCCTGTTTCATAATAATAATAATAATAATAAACCTTTATTGAGAGAATGACTTGTATTTGCTGTAGCTGTTATACCTTTTCTTTTACACAGCTGAGATACAGTGGCTTAGGAAAGAAGACCCGAAGCTGTGACTGCTTCCACAGTGGCTTCTACCATGTACTGAATTATTGAATACTTTGTAAATGATATTTCAGTTTTTGATTTTTTTTATACATTTGCAGAATTAAAAAAAATGTAATTATGGACTACTGAATTGTAGATTGATTGGGAAAACATGGCAGTTTTATCCATTTAAAATGTAATGTACAACACAAAGTGAAGAGGTCTGAATACTACCTGAAGTGACTGTAATTAACTGAAAGTAATGCCAGAAGTTTCACCGGTGTGGTTGTTGTGTTGATGTTTCAAACAGATACCCCTGTGGATTGTATGGTGGTATATCAACAAAAACACACACTAGCTCTAACTAACTCAGACATCGTCTTTGAAAATGTCTTTCAACAAACTAAATTACAGGAATGTAGCCAGAATCGGCTGTGTTTTCTACTGTCATTAACAACAGCACTCAGTTCCACCTTCATTTCATCTGAAACACGTACAGTAGATATGAAAGGGCTGAAGTGGGTCTCTGCTCAATGATTCAACAGTGCAGTAAAAATGGTTGTTATGAACTGAATTAATGATATATATTGGTATTATCTTGTAAAAAATAAAATATTGTCAGTGCAGTTGCATAAATTAGCTTTGGCTTTTTGCTCAGCAAAGGAATATACACACTAGGGAATTAAGACAATCCTCATGCCAACTGTTGTTTTCTACTTCTTTATTACAAAAGCAGCCAGTGAGCTTACAGAGTCTCTTTAAGTTTCAGAAATTACTGTCTTCACTTTTTTTAGATACCCTCTCTCCTGTTTATCACTTCTACTTTTCCTCCCTATATATAATGAGGGTTTCTTCTCTTATGTTCTGTCTTGTGAGCTATTTTATGATGCTCACAGTCTTTTTTAAAATCCCACATCCCGTTTCTCTTCACCTGGGCTTCCACACTGAGTGGGAGGGATAAAGATTCTTAAAAAAACAAGGCAACCAACAGCGGCAAGCAGACCCCACATTGGTCCAATCTTATTGCCTGAGACAACAGGGCAATCATTACCACTAAGTCTTAACTGTATTTTTCCAGTTTGTTTTGAAATTATGTGAAGAATTCCAGAGGTGCCTAATGCCTTAGAAAAATCATTCTTCAACTCCTATAAAAAAAACTTATTCAAATGGCAAACGCATAAGTTACTCTGTCACACAACAGTAATGTTATCATGAGAAAAACTGTGGAAAAAAGTCAGTAAATCTAACCTGTAAATTTCAGACTGGCAAAATTCTTGTCTAGATAGAGGAACTCTTCTATGATTTTATGAATAGTCAAACCAACTAAGATTTTCTTATTAGCTTTATGCAAAAATGTACGTTTTGCTAATTTCAAGTTAGCTCAACCAAGAGTATCTGACTTTAGGTTTCAGACCTCTTTGGTGCTTATAAACAGGAGCTGTCCTGACTTGAAGTCTTTTGGTTTGAAATAATGAGCTGCTGAGTTCAGTATTTCAAGTTAACTGAACTTGTTTTCTCAAGGTCACTAAATATAACATTAGTTTTTCAAAACTCATAAAACCACACTGGATTATTTTATCTTTATAACCTCAGGCTGAGTTCAGACATGATGTAAATAAGAATATTTATTGAAATGTTGTGATATTCAAAAAGTTATTTTGACATATCCATAGTATTGCGTTATCAAAAGAACAGAAAAAACTGGCAGTTGGCCATTAGGAACACTTCTTGTAACAACAAAAATAAATTAGGCAGGCACCTTTTCCTTCCAGTTAGTCATTGTATTTCATATAAACTTTGAGGGGAGAAAAACTGTTATACTACCTGCATGAAAAGCACATTGATTTTAATTAGATCACTGACAAGACTTTGTTGAAATAAGCCCATTTCCAATATCAGACGGCATCTAAACAGACTAACTACATCTACATGCAAGAATTCACTTCACCACCGGTCCATAGTCAAATTTTTTTGAGTTAGTTAGTGGCTTGTCTGTTTAGATTGAATGTGTGAGGCCAGTTCATTTGACATTACAAACAAAAGTCATAATTAGACCCACACCAATGACAGGCTACATGCAAACATACTGCAGTCACTAAACAAAAATTCAGGCTGTCTGGGGGAAAGTGAAAGCGACTGGAGCAGTGACAACTGATAAGGTGCCTTCACGATAGGCACTGACCACTAAAAGCAAACAGTGCAGCTGTGGAGCTACAGAGACTGAGATATATGAGGTGAAGTTCAACGTATATCCTCTCTGGGTGTGACTGTCTATCAAAATAAAGTAAGTGTTTTGGCACATGAGCACTCAGTGAAAGATCAGAGGTGGGTTATACACCTTTTGAAATGTTTCCATACATTGATTCATTTAAGCCAAAGTCCAGCTGAACAAAAAAAGCAACATCTGTTAAGGCAAAGGTCAAGTAATATTTTAACATGCAATAGATTCATTTCAAGATCACAAGCAAAGCAAGCAAGTATGAGAATACTGAACAAAAACATATGAAAGCTAAACTGATGCTCTGCCAGAATACACAGAAACCAATTCTGTAAAATAAAAACCATGCACTTTGCAAATTTGTTGTTCAGCATACTATGGTTTCTAGCTTGCAGCACTGGAAACACTAAACAATCCTATCTTAAAGGTCCATAAGGCACACATCCTTCACATACAGCTATACTGAAAGTGTTCATACTCTTTTGTCCAACTGCATATTTGCAAGACAGTTCCTGTTCTCAGCAAATCTTTACATTAGCCTATAAACTGTAATCCTTTCTCATTCCTTTTAATAAACTATATGTAAACAAAGTTGAAATGGAATTGTGTATTTTGGCATCAAAAACAAGTGCAAAGCTTTACTGAGCTTGGCTGATAAAACTTTTTATAGCAATCCTCTTGTCTCATTCAAAAAAAAAACAAACATATATGCATTTTGTCATATTAGGTTGAAATGATATGGTGCTTTGAAGTGCTGTCTTCTGCACCACAGAAATGACCTGTCTCCATCTACAGGTGACTGTAAGCTATCACCTGTAACTGTTGTCAGGATAACTCGGCACAGCGGCAGGGTACTGGGGCAGGCTCGGGCCTTGAGCTGTGTGAGCAACAGCGTTGAGCCCTGCTTCTCTTGCTGGTGCACTCTTCCAAACCCCAGTGCTCCACTCTTCCCGAGTGCGCTCGAAACTCCCACCACTGCTGCGGTACAATCTGTGCACCTGATACGTGAAAAGAAAAAGGAAAAAAACTCAAAATGTGCATTTGTGTGCATTTCAATTTCATATGCAAGATGAACAAACCCTGCATTTAAATGTGTGTGTGTGTGCATTTTCAGCATTTGTGTTCACTCACCTTAATGAGGACCAGTACCATTAAAGCAGTCAGCACAGTGAAGAGCAGACATGTGATCAACATCACTATAGCGGAGCCCACATTTTGGCTGAAAAACATCACTGTTGCAATCCAGCCGCTTTGATGTGATGGTGAGATGGAGTAATGGTGTTAGTGTATCACACAGCATATAATTAGCAAAGTGAATTTAATTAATCTATAATCCAAAGTTACTTGTGAGGCATTAAGCAGTGAGGAAACAGGCGCAGTGACAAACAGCCTAATGATGATCAGTGTAACACTGACTGATTGTGGCACATTTTCACAAGTAAACAGTGCTGTTATTGTAAGTAAATGCAAAGATGTTGGACTTTTAAGCAGTTTTAGGAAGAGCATTGTTTTAAATAATACTTAATTAAAAAAAGCCCTTTTTACAGCAACTCTGAAGATTATGACTGAAACCTTCTGTACCCTATTTACATTCAGGATCAATAGGCTGGTGGGTGCAACTCAAAAACAGAAAACAATTTGAAATGAATGCTGACTACTTAATATGGTTATTATGTTGATAACAACCTCATCATGTGTTAATATTTTATTTTTGTATAAATTCTATATTTGAATCATCATCTGAACAGATGTGCAAATGCAAGTGTCTAATGGAAAGCACATTGTCCAAGGCTCCTTGATCATTTGACAAAAATCCTCATGACCAACTTTGTGACAAAAACATCCACACAGTCCTCTAAGCTCGTTTGAATCGACTCACCATGTTCCCCAGCCAGAAATGCCTATAGTCTGGATGAGGGCCAAGACACACTGAAGGAAGAAGATGAAGAAGAAGGCCATGAAGTTGAACGAGCTATCAGCCCTACAAACAACAAGAAAAAGGTACAAAAGGGATGATATAGTATAAAACAAATACAATTACTCTATTTTTGTTCCAATGTTGCTTCTTCCTTCTGGTTGTCTGCACATAGCTCAAACTGGCAACACAATGAAACATGATGCTTTCAACTGAACAAACACTGGAAAATTTTTCCCAGAATGCCATTCTATTATTCTTGCAATATGAAAATGTTTTAATATTCCCAACTAAATCCTGCTGTTATAACATTTCTAGCTGTATGTTTGTGATTCTTTTTTTTGTGTGTGTATTTGTACATACGAAGTCTACTACTTGTGTGTTTAATGTTATATTTTAACCTGTATGTCAGTGGAGATTCTCAGTTATCCAAATCATGGTATATCTGAAGTGCTAAAGTTGGCAGTTGGACTGGCTTCAGTTTTCTTGAAGACATTTCTTCTTTAGAGTTCTGACTGCATTTGGAATCTGTTGCTGTCAACTGTCAACAAATAGCACACTTGAAATGAACTCTGGACCTTTTATCTGCTCATTGTACATACAGGAGCTCACTTCAACCATTGTACATATTACAGAAGAGAGTGATAAGAGTTGTGCATAAGATGGGGTATAGGGATCACACCAATGTAGCTTTCATACAGTCTAAATTGTTAAAATTCTTTGATTTAGTGGAATATAAGACTGCTGTGTTTATGTATAAAGCCAGGAACGACTTAT
>NW_018128002.1:1323458-1356256 GCF_001952655.1 Monopterus albus
TTTTTTCAGCCTAATGATGGCTTGCTTCACTGATAGTGACAGCTCTTTGGATCTCATCTTGAGAGTTGACAGCAACAGATTCCAAATGCAAATAGCACACTTGAAATGAACTCTGGACCTTTTATCTGCTCATTGTAATGGGCATGAGGGAATAACACACACCTGGCCATGGAACAGCTGAGAAGCCAACTGTCCCATTACTTTTGGTCCCTTAACTGTTGTAATTCCTACACCGTTCACCTGATTTGGATGTAAATACCCTCAAATTAAAGCTGACAGTCTGCAGTTAAAGCACATCTTGTTCGTTTCATTTCAAATCCATTGTGGTGGTGTATAGAGCCAAAAATGTTAGAATTGTGTCGATGTCCCAATATTTATGGACCTGACTGTATATATAGTCTATGGTCATTGTCCCACCCAGCCATCATGTGAGTTGATAGTCACACCTTGACTCATGTGACCATAACTTAAAGTCCTGGAGGATAAACAACCCACATGCGACTTCAATAGCCCTCAAAGTGTTAATGTTAAGGGTTAAATAAGGGATGGGCTTATCGCTACTTTGATACCTGTTGGTTGATATTTTGAAGTCGATACTTTTTTAAGTATCGCGATACCACTGTGATAATAAAAAACGTGCAATTGTTTTCACTTCTGAGAGTTTTAAGTATTGAATTTATGTGTGAAAACCAGCCCGAGCGTATTTTAGATGGTCTTCTGTGTCACAAGATTATGGCAGCCAACCAGATGTCAGAGACGAAGGCTTACTGCGCAGTTCACCAGTCAGTCAAAACTGAGGAAGCTTCTCAGGTGAGGGGTAAAACATCTTCAAGAAAACTCAAACAAGTCCAGTTACCAACTTTAGCACTTTGAATATTTTAATTTGTCAAGTGTGCAGAGAGTCTTTAGGTGATATGCACCTCAAATAAACAGAAGTTCAGAAATAATTCTGGGTTGTGAGATTTATCATGATGACTAACCTGAAAGCTTTGTAGAGTGGTCTGAACCAGCAGACATAACCACAGGGGCTGAAGAGGATGAGCCAGAGCAAAGAAAATCCAAAGTTTGTGGCACTTCCCCCACCAGCCCACCAAGCAATACAGGCGATCACATTTATGCACAGCGTGCCAGAATACACTGCCGAGACGAGAGGGACAGGAGATGTGGGGAGGAGAGAAAAACAGCAATGATTATTTTTTGTTAAATAAAGTGCATCCGTTTTCAAAAAATGACAAACACAAATGTATATGAAAACACATACTCATCCAAAGCTTGTAGACTCTGCGCACCAACTGCTGGTGTGGTGCTGGAATTTCCTCCTCAATGTTCTGATAAAAGCATGGCTTTATTCTCAGAAATTGAGGCAGGGGTGGAAAGTTATTCAATGGCACTGAAAGAGGGAGTGAGAGTGTAATCAAAAAAGTAATGTGCTAAAATTAAAACTATGAATATTTTACACCATGACTGGATACACTGGAGAGGAGTGGGAAATGTGGAAAAGTGGAATGGATGAGGGAGGGAGAGAGAGATATAGATAGATAGATAGATAGATAGATATCTGACAAACCTGCCATTTTGAAATCCCCAAATCCCTTTTCTTTCCTGGATAAGAATATAACGTCACATAATGAGATATTAAAAAATACTGTATATAATACTTCTTATAGCTTGTTTTTACTTGATTCACGACTAAAGAGCATTGTCAGTAATGATCACAATTTACATGCAAAGTTATTTTTTTTAGCTTCAGCCAGTTAAAGTAGCGGGCGAGAAGAAACACTCTAAATTAGTGTACTCATATTTTTTTATCTTTTCTGTGGCTCTGTTTAATCAAATTTCCAAATTTGATCAAACTGTTAAACAGTTTTATTACAAATAGATTAAATGTGCCCGTTTTCGCTATAACTACGCCTATGTTAACTTTATGTCTGATATTAGACAGGAGAAAGTAGCTAATACGCGTAGTCAAGCCTGTTAGTCTCCTTATCTAACACTGTTGCTTCATTTGAATAGCGTTAACTGTTTAGCAGCTGACACGGGATGTACAAACTGTTAGCCTGTATCAGCTAACAAGTTTTCGTAAAGCATAATGTAAATATGTTAGAATTACCGAGATAACGTTCACCGCCTTACGTCTCCATTAACAAATGCAGAAACCTGGGAATTATTCAGGAACGAGGATGAGCTTCTCTTGACACCCCCGTCTAACGCACTGTGGCTGCGCTGCACCTTAGCGCTTGTAGTTCCGAACTGTTTAAAATCAACACTCTTGAGGGCAGGGGAACTACAATTCCCGGGATTCAAATGAGCAGTTAGCGGAAAACGCCTGACTCCACATGACACGAGTTCACATAATTCCGCCCTACATCACACTCAACAATATCAGTCTAGGATAATTCGGCTGACTCTGAAAACACTGTAGAACATGCCCTTAGCATCTTGGAGTGAGGCGAAACCCTTGGTGGCTTTATTCAGAGTAGACCTTTTTGTAATTTTCGTACACATTTGACAACTTTCTCACTGATAGCAACAAAACTGTATGTGGTGAGAGTGAGTGACAAATATGTTTTTGTCTTCCAAAATATATCAAAGCAACATTTAAAAAAAAAATATATAACAGACAATACACAGCACCAGCCTGGCATATCTCACTTCACTCGAAGTCCAGCTCTTTTCTATCATTTAAGTCTGCAACAACATGACAACCCTCTGCAAGTCAAAGTCCGCTGCCAATCACAAAGCTTGAAACATCAGAGAAAGGGCGTACCCTGTGAAAAGCCTTTTTGTTTATATCAGAAGGCGTTCCCATCATGCATTTGCTCAAACCAAACGTCTCAACTGGTTAGCAGTTATTTGAGCCTGACCAATCGGTGAAAGTTATTATTACACGTGACACGCTCCCGCCAATTCTGACGGGGCCGCGAGAGAGGCAGCGGAGTAAACTAACCAAGGCAGTATGCGGAAGGACAATACGTTATATTTATATAAAACAATTTACCAATATATTTCGTTTTAATAGCAGTATAAAACGCGATTCACTACCGAGAGCGTTCTTGATATTGTACGCCATCAGTGTTGTTGTTTTGAAGTAGTTTTGCCCGAGAATATTGCCAACAAGCGGGGCCCCGGCTCAGTGGCTGGGATGTTGGCGGCGGAAAACCCACTTGCGGACGCACATTTGGTAGCATCAGTTCCTAGCAGAAGAGGTAATGCTAATGTCATGTCTAGCAAGCTTGCAGTTGCTCCTTAAAAACTTGAGAAAATATTTACTGTTACAGTGTAGGTGGGGTGTAGGTTTGTTTGCAGTTTAGCGAGCACAGTAAGATGACAACCCTAGTAACGTTTGGTCAGCGTTCAGTTATAGCTGGCATCCTCTATTTCCTAAAGACCCTAGTTTACTTTAGCTATTGTCATTGTTACCAGGTAATTGTTAATTTTCCCACTAGCTAACATTTCAAATATTAAAACTAGCCGTGTATAGCTAGCTAATTTGTTACCTAGCGGCATTGCTAATGTTAACAAGAAAACCTGACCTACGTTAAGGCTAATGGGGAAACTTAATGCTAAATGTCAGATAAGAAACGGTGTCAAAGAAAATTTGGCCTCATCCTAACTAAGTCTATGTGTACCATCCACAAGCTTGTTATCTTGACTATGAACGTCTTTAATGTATTACCAAACCTGGCTACACGACTTGCTCTTTTAGTATTGCTTTGCTAGCTCAACTATTCCTGAGTGTCTAACAAGTTGCTAGTTGTGTTAGATTAGCAGACAAGCTAGCACATTACTGCGCATGAAATGGTCAACGTTAGCACCAAACATGAAAGCTGGTTGTTAGCTGGTTGGCTTGTGTTTTTCACACATTCATGGTTTTGTGGTTGTAATGCTTAATAACGTAACCATTCGTCGTAGTTGTGCTATGTTTTCACAAGGTTATTGTGACCCGGCGGGCATCCTTTGCTTGAAGTCCTAAGGAGCGTTCTCTTATTACTCGACCGGGCCTAAAGCACCGACTGACAAACCAGTTGGCGGGAGAGCAAACAAAACACAACCATTACATTAATCGTATAACTACAGCGTAAGCACACCGACGTTGCAAACTAATGTGATATTCAATACTCTCGGGGCGTTTTAGCTATTCGGTAGAGTTTAGTGTGCATTAGCTACACTGGGGTGTGGTTACATTGCTGTAACAAAGTGACTGTGTGTAGTTATTAATGTGGCAAATGTGTAGTAGATGAAAGTTATTTGCTGAAAGCTTTATTTACAGTGGTTGTCAGTGATAGCCAGCCATTTATCAAAACTGTCACTGTTACTAATATCTGTTTGTTTTCTAATCTCAGGCATGGACTGTAAGTCAAGTAATAATGGCAACAAGAAACTTATACAAGGTAAATTCAAAGCTGAATTTTTTTCAAGAATGTATGACACTACTCAAAGTTATTTTCAAATGCCACTGATGATCCAGCCTGTAGGATTGGTAATTATTTTAAATACTGCCCATATCTAATCACATCTTACTTTACACTGCCTATTAATGATTACTGCTTTTTTGTATTCTTTGGTCCCTTTGATTATTCTCCACTTTTGCATATATGTGAACAATGCTCTGTTTTGTTTAGTGATATTTTTACATATTAGCACAACTATCAAGCCTACTAGGCTAATACACAAAAGATCATCAGAGGTTAAAATTTATTCATGCTAGATATATTATATGAATATAATATTAGATAAACCTCTAAAACATTTTTGTTGCTCTCTGACAACATTTTGATTAACATCTTTGTGATAGCTTGATTACCTAATCTACATCATGCCGACAGATACAACACAGCAACCATAATGGTAACTAAGGTTTTTTGTTGCTTTATTCCTTTTGTAGCCCGTCTCCCATTCAAGCGCCTAAACCCTGAACCAAAAGAGAACCAGCCACCTAAACGCCCCTGTGCACATGCCTGCCCTGAACCTACAGATAGGGAGGATGTGTCCTCTTCACTCCTGGTGCATAAAGGACCACCCTTGGTTAATGGTCGTGGGCCCCTTGATGGCTTCCTGAGCAGTAGACACTCTGCAGCCTTTGATGAAAATGTGGTTATAGATCTGACTGAGGACAACACCTCATCTTCTGTAAAGTGCCTTGTGTCACATGCTTCTGCCTCTCCTAGCTTACTAACAAAAGACAAGTATCAGGGCAAAGACAAATGTGCCTCCTCTGAGAAATCCAGCAATGTTGATCACAGTCCTAAAACACACACTTTAGAAGAGGTGGATGAAAAAGATGGGAATGAGACTGAATCTAGCTCACAGCTTGACACAACACAGGATTGTGACAGTGAGCCAGAGGAGCAGAATGAATCAGGAATTGTTTCCAGTTTGGGAAATAAGTCCATGCTGTCAGTTTCATCAGTCAGCTCAATGTCTGAAAGCTCACCAGAGAAGTCCAAGACTGATGACCCTACACCCACTAATACACCAACAGTATGTATATATCCCATTGCTTACCTTTTGTTTAATCCTGCCAATGGCTGTTTAATATTAACAAGTGTAATGTCACACAGTGTGAATTAAATAGTGTTCCTAAGAGTTTGTAGTAGTGCATTATTGGAAATGTATCACACACAAAAAGAAAATTGTTTATTACAAAGTACAGGAAATACAATTTGACCAAAAAAAGATATTTTCCCTCCGGGTCATATCTTACATCAGGTATCTGCTGTATTGACAAAATCAAATACTTGTTAAATTGTGCAAATACCTCTGTTAATACTGTGACATTGATTTGAGGGTGTTTGTCAGTGCTTTCAGATGTATTGTAGATATTTATAAATATGATTTTAACACACCCATAGTATTGTGCTAATCAAAATTTCTTAAATATAGAACAGTATCAATATTAATTATTTGTTCAAGTTTAAATCTGTCAAATAAAATATTCAGTGGGTTGGATGTCAGGCAGGTTATCAGATGTTTTCTCCCCTCTCACCACAGGAGCCAGAGACCACCCTCAAGATACCAGCAGATCAGAAAAAGATCAAAAGACGCTCATTGAAGGTGAGGTTTCTGAAGTATAAGCAGCAAGCAGGGATTGATTGCCCCAGTTGTGAGTTTAAAAGATGGCCTCAAACAAAACTTGATTTTTGTGTCATATTTTTATGATTTATTATTAAAACTAAAATAAAATGTGACTTTTTAAATTGTAGAGTTTACAAGAACAAGAGGAGAGGTTTCGTCTGCAACAGGAGAAAGAACGCCAAAAGGAAGAAGCAAAGGCTGCAAAAGAGAAAAAGAAAGAAGAGGTTCGCAAACTAAAGGAGGAGTGTAAAAGGGAAAAGCGTGAGCAAAAAGAAAAAGATGAGCGTGAGAAACGAGAGAAAAAAGAGAAGGAAAAGGCAGAAAGGTTAAAAGCAAAAGAGGAGCTACGGAAATCAAAGATAGAGTGAGTGATGCAAAGTTCATGTTTGACATGTTTTCAGTGCCTTAAATAAGTGTTTATTCAAAAATGTGATAAAACTTGTGTTAAATGCCCTAAATACTTGCCTTAGGGCCAAGCTTCAAGAGAAACAAAAGAAAGAAGAGGAGAAACGAGTGAAGGAAGAAGAGAAACGGTTGAAAGAAGAGAAGGATGTAAGTTTGTCCTGAAATGTGTTGGAATATGCTTAAATATTTTTTGCTCCACATTTGTTAGAGTTGGTATTATCACCATTTTAACCCACTTTTTAAAATGTTTGGTGTATTTTAAAACTATCTGATGCCATTTTTTTCACCCAAAGTTGTTTAGATTTCTGTCTTTACAAACATTCCCCTTTGTCCTCTAACAGGCTGTTTCAGAAGGTATAGCATGAAATTTACGTTATTCATGAGCACTTACTCTGATTGGCTGGAGGTGATAATTCATTTTTAACAAAGGCCAATCAGAATATAAACTAATAAATAATGCTTTACATTGCATAATAATAGCTGCAGCTGGAAACACAAGACAGTATACAGAGATATATGAACCTGAGTCTGATTCTCAATGGGACGGAGAGGAGCCTGTTGTTGCAGACTTGGGATTGTGTATAAGTTTCGTAACAAAGTAGCATTTTTTTCATACCTAGCCAGAGGCAGCTACATTAGCAGTAGCACAGCTTTTCACTTAGTTAGCTGAGTAAACCTTATGATTCTGAATTGAATCTACTTTGTAGGTATGATGTAGGTCATGCTTAGCCTCATACGCTACACATTAACATGACACCTCTCCAGAAATGTAACTACACGTTGTGGCGACACAGACCTCACCAACTTTTATTGGTTGTATTGCATTTCCTCGTTCATGTCTCTCAGTGGCTTATCTGTGTTGCACATAATTTCATTAAAAGTAACTGCTGTTAGTTTTAACTCCAATATCACCATTGTTAGTAAGTGGTGAAGAAACACAACACAGTGGCATAAAAACCCTAATGCCAGCTAATATTTTGGTGGTGTAATTGCAGAGCGACGATGACTGCGCACAAGTATAAATGTTCACGATGGCGTAAGTCACTTGTGTAGCCCACAGCATAGGCCGTAAAGCAGAACTATAAATCAAGCTCAAGACTCTCTACGCTCTCACTTTCTGAGTTTCTCATTTTGGGTGTGGTGTCAAAACTGGCAATTTTAATCTCTTGCCCCTCAATTCAGGAGGTCTGTATTGCACTATTTTACTGAATGACCTGTTGACCAGTATGTCTGTTTACAGCGTCTCAAAGCTGAGAAAGCAGAAATTACAAGGTTTCTACAGAAACCAAAGCTCCAACAGGCTCCAAAGGTTAGTAGAACTCTTACTTTATAACACCAAAAATTGGTTTCATTTAAATTTTTGTTGTTGTTACCTGATGTACATATAATCAGAGTTGGGGGACTTGACTCAAATCAGACAAATTTGAGGACTTCAGACTTGCTTGACTGAAACTGGCAAAATGCTCGAATTGACTTTGACTTGGTGTTCATGACTTAAGACTTGACTTAGCCTTGAGACAGATAACTTGATGTTACTTCACCTTTTAAAATTAAATATTAGCATTTTTCTAGATATTGAAAAGTTGCGCTTTACTTTTGAAACATTTGGATGATTTTTAGTGCGATGTACACAAACCTGACAACCTACCAAAATACAGCAGACCAGCAGAGAGCAACACGGGTCACAGGATGTAGCTATCATGGAGGGGACTAGTCCAAAAATAATAATAATTTGGATTCAAGGATTATTTTGTCAATGACAATAGTAAGAAGAGAACAGCGGTCTGCAAAATCTGCAGTACAAAACTCAGCGGAACGATCACCGCAACATCCAACTTCATCTGTAACTACAAAAACTCACAAAGCTAAGTACATGAATGTGTCTTTTCAGCAAACGTTAGCTAACTTATTTGCTGGTCAAACAAAGGAAAGTTGTTAGACTTGGCTTTGAATTGATTATGCCTTTTATTGAGAAGAGTTTCTGACAGCAATGAAAGGCATATCTTTTTATTTTAATAGCTAAGTGTTTATAGCCTATGAATGCACAGTTAATAACCATAGAAAGGTTTGTGAATGTTTCACTTAAATCCATGATGTTCCCTTAACGTTATCAGATCATCAGAATTTTGTATGACTTGTGACTCGCTTGACCTAGAGTAGGGGCTCGATTTGCTTGATTTTCACCACAGTAGCTTGGGACTTGCCTGGGTCTTGAAGGTAAAGGCTTGAGACTTGATTGTCACTTGCACATGTGTGATTTACTCCCACCCCTGCAAATAATATAACTGCAGCTTGTATTGTCTCTTTGCTGTTTCAGACACTTGCAGCTGCATGTGGGAAATTTGCTCCATTTGAGATAAAAGAAAACATGTCTTTGGCACCACTGTGTCGGGTTCACTGTGAGGACTCTGTTCTGGAGGAGCTGTACCGGTATTTGTTAAACCCTGCTGATAACCTGAATGGACTGAAAGACTGGATTGGCCAAAAGCCCCGTCGGTCAGGACCCACCAAACCCAGACAGAAGGACTCACTCAGGTGAGGCAGGAAATAGTAATCAGGGCTCTAGACTGAGTGATTGTTTGATCTTGTGACCAAATTTCTATAAGGTGTGAATGACCTTTTTCAAATGTGACTGCAAAATAAACAGGTGTTAAAAAAATATTGTCTTAATATCACTGTAGAAATGCTAGATATATAACAAGCAAAGTGGCTCTGATGTTGGCATAGCAGGATTTGTCCGCATGTCTGTCACTCATCCATCTCATAGAATAGACAGACATTTTCTAGCACCCCCTATAGCAAGACAAGGAAATCCATATACAGTGGCCAGAAAAAGTATGTGAACCTTTTGGAATTTCATGGTTTTCTGCATTAATTTATCATAAAATGTGATCTGATCTTCATCTAAGTCAAGAGTACTGATGAATATAATGTGCCTAATATAACAACACAAATTTTTTTTCATGTCTTTATTGAGAACAACCATAAAAACGTCATAGTGCTAGTAGAAAAAGTATGTGAATCCTTAAGTTAATGACCTCAAAAAAGCTAATTGGAGTTAGGTGTTGGCATACCTGGAGTCTTGTGGACTAGAGATGCTTTCACTGATAAAAACCACTCAAACCTTTTGAGTTTGCTCCACACAAGAAGAATATGCTTGCCTTGCCAAAAAGAGGTTTCAGAAGATTTATGATCAAGAATTGTTGATTTATATAAAGCTGGAAAGGGTTATAAAGTTATTTCAAAGACTTGAAAAATTCACCAGTCTACAGTTAGGCAAATGATTACAAATGGAGACACTTTGGGACTGTGGCTACTCTACCAAGAAGTGGGCACCCAGTCAAAGTGACTCCAAGAGCACAACGAAGACTCATCAATGAGTTAAAGAAACAACCTCAAGTGACAGCCAAAGATTTGAAGGCATCATTGGAACTGGATAACATCTATGTTCATGAGTCTACAGTATGTAAAACACTGAACAAGCAGGGTGTCTATGGCAGGACACCACAAAGAAAGCCGCTGCTTACTAAAAAGAACATTTCTGTACATCTGAAGTTTGCAAAAGAGCACGTTGACACTAGGATTGAACTATTTGGAAAGAACACACAGCACTACATCTGGCGTGAAAAGGGCACTGCATATCATCATGAAAACATCATCCCAACTGTAAAGTATGGTGGAGGAAACATTATGATTTGGGCCTGCTTTGCTGCATCAGGGCCTGGCTAGCTTGCAATCATTGAGGGGAAGATGAATTCCCAAGTGTATCAAAAAATTCTTCAGGATAATGTGAAAATGTCTGTACGTCAGCTGAAACTCTGTAGAAGTTGGATGATGCAACAGGACAATGACCCAAAACACTGGAGCAAGTCCACAACAGAATGGCTTCAGAAAAACAAAATCCACCTTTTGGAGTGGCCAAGTCAGAGCCCAGACCTCAACCCAATAGAGATACTATGGAATGACTTGAAGAGAGCCATACACAGGAGATGTCCAAAAAATATGACGGAGCTAAAGCAGTTCTACGGGAAGAATGGGCTAAAATTCCTCCTGAACGATGTGCAGGTCTGATCCACAGCTACAGGAAGCGCCTGGATGAGGTTATTGCTGCCAAGGGGGGGTCAACCAGTTATTAATTCCAGGGGTTCACTTACTTTTTCCACTACCATTTTGAATGAGTGTCTTCAGTAAAGACATGAAAGATCAGTGTTTTTTTGTGTGTGTTATTTTAGGCACATTATATTCATCGGTACTCTTGACTTAGATGAAGATCCAATCACATTTTATGACAAATTAATGCAGAAAACCATGAAATTCCAAAAGGTTCACATACTTTTTCTGGCCACTGTATAACAATATTGCTGAGTTCTTCCTGATGAGCCTACGTAAATACAGTTGTTGTCTAGGACAGCCCAGTAAAGAACATCTGTCAATCAGTCGGTACAAATGGAACAGTGAGCCCTTATGTCATGAGGAGCTGCCTTTTACAAAGTAGGGATCAGAAATTTCTATAAAGAAGCAAAATGGGGTACAGATAAATCCCTTGTACACAAATGACAAAGGAGCCATCCAGTTCATTAGTAGACATCTTAGAAGCTGTTTTTACTTAAATCCAAATAAAATATTGTCATCATCTTTATCAATATGATGACTGATGTACTGTAGAGTGGTTTTTTTTGTTTGTTTATTTTTATTGAAACAAAGTAACACATTAACAAAACGGGACCGAACATGGGAGACAAGACAACAGATACGTGGCATTACAAAAAGATATAGAATGTTTTACACAATTGTAGTGACTTTGTCTTAATTATGAATTTTAGCTGATTGTACTGGAGGAACTGTTCTCTCTGAACTCCGTACTTCTGGATCAGTGTATTAAATGATATGAACTGGTTATTTTCAAACAGGTGATATACAGGTGAGTGATTCCTTTGTGTTGCCATGTTGGAAAATAGATAGGGTTATTATGTAGTTGAAAATCAGGGTTGTGCCAGATTGGAGTGTATCTACATGGTGCAAGTGATGATTTTGTTTGCTTTCCACCAGGCTGTCAGAGTTGAGAGGATTGTGATGTTCTTACAGTAATTTATTTACTTAATAGAGTTTGGTAGGAAGGGAAGGTCTGCAACTCCAGTTATTTGAGTTATTTTTGCAGTAATTTTGCTCTAATTCTATCCATGCACTGTTTGTAGCTGCCCTTCTGAATCCATTTGACTAAATACTGTAGCTGATTTGCCAAGTAGTAATATTGGAAATTTGGTGCTTCTAGGCCACCTAGTGACTTATTCTTAGATTTTGGGTTTCTTGTTTTCCCAATAAAATTGTGAAGTTATAGAATCAAGTGATTTAAACCATTTATCTGTGGGTGTTGTGGGAAGCATTGTAAACAGGTAGTTAATTTGAGGTAGAGTTTACATTTTGACAGTAGCTATTCGGCCGATGAGTGACAGAGGAAGATTGGACCACTGTAGAGTGTTAAGTCACTATGTCAAAAGAGGTGAGACAGGTTCCATCAGTGATTTTCTCGCTCACCCACATGAGCCAGGTTTCTCTCTCTTCTAATTTCATCATAAATATATGCACATTTGATGGTAAGGTAATTAAAAACAAGCTACAAATAATATATATTCTTTCTTGCATTGTAAAACCATAGCAGTGGCATCAAATCTTGCACTGGTGTTAATATCTGACAGTTGGCAGCACCGGTGCTGCCAGTATGAAAAATGTTAGCTTGGATGCCTGGTAATCATCCTGATTTGCTTACTTTGCTTTTATATTTGCTTTCACGCAGGACTGCAACTAATTATCATTTTCATTATGGATTAATTTGACAATTTTCTTGATTATAGATTTGTCTTTTACAGTGTCAAAAATAACAACAGGTGTTTTTTTTTTTATAATGTCTTTTAACCCAGGGGAGCATCATCAGATTGGGTTATCAGTCCAACTGTCCCAAAGACGCATTGCCTTTATGACATAGGACATAGAAAGCTGCAGATTTTCATTTTTATAGAAGCTGAAATAGCTTTACATTCACCATTACACCTTGGTTCACTCATTGCTGTTGTAACCTCAGCCACACAAGTTTGCATTGTTTGTACCTTGAGGCTTTGTGCTTTATAGTGCGATCTTGATTTCATTTGTTAATTTAAATACCTGAATGAGATGCTTTGGTGGTACATCATATATAGATTTGGAAAAAAAAAAATGAAGCCACTTGTAGCTTTATAGTTACCATGTGTACTGTGTCCTCAGGGGGTGTATAACATTGAAGGGGCCTAAACCAGAGGGTGTGCCAGACCGAAAACGTTATGGACCCATGAAATTGCTGCAATTCCATGAAAACTACCGTCCAGCCTATTGGGGTACCTGGAATAAGAAGAGTTCACACATCTCACCTCGCTGCCCCTTCAGACAAGACAAGGTAAAACTAGTGTGCAAAGGCATTTTTTAGTGTGTGTGATTTAGATCCCTGTGCAATCTCAGCCTCATGTGACAGTGATTCTGCTGTGTTTGCATTAGCAGTGAGATCCCTGGATAAAGGTATGTGCTCCCTTTTCCTCACTAAGCTGCATTAACTAATAACCACAAAGTGACTTATTTCTGCCTCAACTGCTATTTGACACTAGGAGTACAGGGCAGGTAGCACAGTGTTTGAAAAATAGTTGCAGGAAGGTACAGAACATCTTTCATAATGTCAGATATGTTGGATTTGTTTTTGAATTGGTCTTCTCTTTCCAACCTGCAGCTCGTCACATGATGTAACTCATTCCTGATATTGTTTAATGCACTTTAATGAGGAAAAGGGAGCGTGTGGTTTGATGCAGGGCATCTCCCTGCTAATGCAAACACAGCAGAATCATCGTTGTGTGAGACTGAGATCGCAGAGGGATCAAAATCATGCTCACAAAACCACTTATTTTGCAGCCTTAACTGGCATATATGTAAATGTAACAGCTTTCTGTATCTGCCAAAACCTCAGATTACATAGCTATACTTTTTGATGAGTTTTAAGAATTTATTTAATCCAGTACTTGATTGAAGCATTTGTTTGCTTAACTTGACACCAACAGCATTGTTCTGTCACCACAGGAGTTGTTGGACTATGAGGTGGACAGTGATGAAGAATGGGAGGAAGAGGAACCAGGAGAGTCCCTGTCACACAGTGAAGGCGTAAGTTTTAATTTGAAGGTAAAAACAGACTAAGAAAACATGGATATTCTGAAAAGGATGGTGAGAATTTGTTGGTATTTCACTGCTGACTAAAACTGACTTAAACACAACAAAACTAGTAAAAAGTTCTCAACGTAGTCTCTGCTCACATCTGCTTCAAATGATAATGGAACAAAAAAACAAAGGCAATTAAATGTTCACTTATGCGATTCTCATGTTGTGCATCTCAGCTAATGTTGCTTTCGTCAACGAAAATTATGACTAAATATCGTCGTCAACGAACCTTTATCACGTGACAAAAACGAGACGACGCAACGTAAATGCTGGTCATGTGACGATGACTATAATTAAATGTACAATGCAATATTGTTGACGGGGAAAAAAACAAGACTAAATACAAAATAAAAACTATGCTAAAATGTCTCCATTTTCATTGACCAAAACGAAATGAAATGTTATTTTGTCTCGTTTAGTCGCGTTATAATTATTTTGCAGTATTTGTTTCCTCTTGTCTCGCTTCCGGGGCCGCATCAGGTCGCACTGCGCAGACACAGGTGACGTCACTTCCTTATGCCCCACTCGTGGCATTATTTAGAAGACGACAACAAAGTTAAGTATGACACAGAGAAAGGGGCCGATGGCCAGCCAGCCGGGGTTCGTCTTTGAGAGAAAAAGAAGAAACGACATTTGGAAAATCTTTCATTACGTAGAAGTGGAAAAGAAAATGGAATGTGTTGTGGAAAAAGATGGGGAGAAATGTGGCCACAAAATGTGTGTTGGATGTATTCTTGAGTCTATAAGGTAACAATAATATAATAACCTTGTTTGAAATGGGTTTGGCTAAAAATAAGCTTTTGGTTTCCTCTATACTACTAGGTACTTATAGTATATTGACTGGGTTAAATAGAATTGCATTACTAAAAAGAGACTAAAATACAATTTTCATTGATTAACTAGACTAAATGTCGTCAGTTTTGAAAATAGATGAAAATAGTCATGGATAATTCTGACTAAAATAAGACTAAAATGCTCAGACTTTTAGTTGACTGAAACTTGACTAGACTAAAGAGTATGAACATGACTAAAACTAAAATGACAGCTTCACACAAAGACTAGACTAATACTAAAATTAAAACAGGCCACCAAAAACAACTGTAATCCCAGCTGTCAATTAAAGGACCCATGGCATGCTTTTCCTTCTTTTTTTTTTTATTTTTTTTTATCTTCAATGTTACAACAGTGAATTATCATCTTAGAGATGACCTAGTTCTAGTATTTCTATGCAGAAGCAACTCGATTTATACAAGTTTCATAAACTCTAATTTGGGAGACTTTTCTTCTAAAAAAAAAAAAAGTAAAGTATTGTGTGATAGTTTAAGGAGCTCCTTGAATGGTCATAATCTCCAGGCAGTTGTGTGTTCACGTGAGCTTGCCTGACATCCACCAGTGCCATTGTAAAAGCTGAATTTTTCAACTGCACCCTTTTACCTCCTGCTGCCTGCACTGTGGCCAGAGGATATGGAGAAAAATACAGGGCCTGCGGTTACTGCCTGTCCAGGAGTGTTCATGTACAGGGACTCACTGTTTTACCTGACCGGGTCTAGCGTGGCTTGAATGGAGTAGCTGGAAACCTACAGGCAGCCGGCCAGTTTAGCACCCTGGGGCAGTGAATGATCAGCTCATCAGTGCTGGATTCCCCCGGAGCACAGTACCTGCTTGTTTTGACTGCTTGTGTCTGCGTGTGTCTGCCGCATGTGATGCTGGTTAAGGAGAAGATTCTAATGATCAATGATGTTATTGTCGCTACCTTTTGGAATTAATTTCACTACTTTGGGACTGTATGTGGTTGTGTGGGGGAAGAGGCAGCGACCACTGGTTGGATTTACTGACCTTGGAGCTACTTTAAAGGGAGTGATGTTTCCAGTGCTTTGCGGGGCTTAATGGTAAGTTTAAAAAAAAAGACTGTCTGTTAATGCCCAGTTTCTGTAACAATAGAGAATTGTTGTAAGGCTGGAGAACTCACTATGTCTGCATTATGCCAATTAAAATATGGGGTTTCTCAATTACCTGCTTTGTTTAGAGTGTTACACATCTCTTTCATCCGTACATATACCGTTGTTTACCTATCTATGGAGGAGAAATTCCAATTAATGCCATTAAAGTTCATTGTACTGTACACCTTCGACGCAATACCAGCAACAGGAATTGTGTGCCTTCATGAACTATCCATTTGTTTTTAAGAAGAGGTTTTCTGGTTTTATTATTCTGAAATAATTAGACTATTTGGATTTAGGATGGGTGCTGAGCTAATCTAGAGGTACCCAAGATTAAACATTAAATGGCTGGAAATGAGCATGCCTTGGGCTTGTTTTGAGATTGAAATGGCCCCTTAAAGTATGAAGAACCACAAGATAAAACTGGTTTTACTGTGTGATTTGTGTATGGATTTGTACTCCAGGTGTAATTGACATTGTCAGAATCTGTACCATGTCAAAAGAGTACAGAACACAAAGGAAAATAAATATCTGAATAATCAAGGATTATATCATTAAAGGATAAGGCTGGTGATTTTCTCTGTTTTGGTAATTTTTCACATATCCCATTTAGACTAAAACGGGCAGTACTTAACACATAATGTCTGTGAATCCAGAGCCTCTTTTAGCTCATTTGGTTATGCTGTAAACCTCCATTATTGTCTGAAAGCTATTAAAATCACACCAGTGAGCCACACTGCTGCACTGGGTGACATATTTCTTCCTCCAGAAAAATGTCAGTCTTTTTTCAAGAAAAGAGCTCTAAAGGCTGAGAAGAACAGCCATCACTCTTAGAAGAGAGTCAGTGGGCAAGAGTGTGAACTGTTTACACCACTACTCTGCTAGATTTTCATGTCGTTATGTACTGCTGGTGGAGTAGGTACACGACTTTGCTAATGTCTCTAATGGAGATTACTGCACAGATGAATTATCTTAAACCAGGTTCTGGACTGACAGGCATTACAGTCAGGACATGAAAATCATTGTTGGTCTTAGTGTCTGTACTGGTTTTGTGGGAAATAACAAATCACTGTTTTTTGTTTTGTTTTTTAAATAGTTGGAATGTCATTTTTAATGTATTCGTGGCAACTAATGAAATAGGCTTAAATTTCCTTTCTGAACTTGAGCAAGAAAAAAAATGCTGTTTTTATATTTGCCTCTGACTTCACAACAAGGAATGTGGTATGTAAAGATTTTATTTTTACTGTTGATCAATTTTCAGGAAGATGAGGAGGAAGGAGTTGAAGATGACGATGATGATGATGGCTTCTTTGTCCCTCATGGCTACCTTTCAGATGATGAAGGGGCTCTAGAAGAAGAGGTATAAAAGGAGCTGCAATATTGATTTTTTTTAAGTACATTTCTGTCTCCTTAACCTCCAGTTTTGTTTGTATGCATTAAAATAAGGCAAAGTTTGTGCTTCCTTTTTGGACCACCACTAATACATCTGAAACCTCTTAGGAGGGTGGCGACCTGGAGAAGCAGAAACTACGTCAGAAACTGAAGGCAAGGGAATGGGATGAGCTGATGTCCACCAAGAAGAAGATGAAGGTGCTGGAGCCAGTGGTGAGGGGCTGTGTCTGGGATGGAGAAGGCCCTGGCTTGGAGCTCTTCCAGCCTTATGCTGTGTGTCTGTTTGAACCTTTACCTAAGACAGACACCAGCCCCGGCCCGGAGGAGCTGTCACAGAAGTGTCAGAGAGAAACACAATGTAAGTGTGTGGGAAGGCTGTGGCTCAGGAAGGAAGGTTGGAGGTTTGATTTCCGGCTTCTCCAGTCCACAGTCCTTCAGTTGAAGTGTCCTTGAACAAGACACCCAGTTGCACCCAGTCATCTCACGGGTGTGTGAGTGCTTGGGAGAGTGCTGCAGTACATAGAAAAGCTCTATACATTTATAAGGCCATTTACAATTCATGTGATTCACTGTGATGTATAGATTAATGTTGTAGAGTGGGCTCTCTTTAGATGATGATTACCTCCGCCAAGGACGTTATGTTTTTGGTTCCATGTGAATGTTTGTTGGTTAGCAGGATTACAGACAAACAGTTGAATGGATAATCAGCATACTTGGTACAGACATTGGTCCCTAGAAGTGATTAGACTTTGGCTGAAAAAGGTCACAGGTCAAGGTCAAAAAATTATGAAAAATCACAAAATTTCCCATCTTTAACATGGGGCAAAATTTTTAAAAATCGGCAAAAAAAAAAATTCCATCAAAAGTTATCAAATTAATTTTTTGTTTGAAATTTGACCAGTGTCTACCACCAGACCAAATTTCAGATTCTGGATCTGATGGCCATTTAACTTAACATTGAAAACCCCATTTAATGCATACTTTCTGCCATAACTGGGCCTATAGTGAAAGAATTCCAATCAGATCATTTTGGCAGCGGTTGTGTAAGCAGAGACTACTGTAGTTATAAATTTGATCTCTGACCATGTATGCAAGTCATCCAGATATGATTTGAAAAAAAATCCAATTTGGTTTGTCCCCACATCAATGAAGCAATCAGATCTGAGTGGCGGGGGGTGGGGTGGGGATGGATTTGGGTCACTTTGGCAGGTAATGTGAATGTAGCCTTAGTTAGCCTTGTAAGCAGGCCAAACCTTGCACAGCAAACAGCTTTATCTCTGACTTTTTATTTTGAGAGTATGAGGAGACTTTAATCAAAGTGATTGACAGGAATCTCAACATGTATCCCGTATAGCAGAAGGTACTGACCTACACTGGTAGGACAGAGCTGTTTTGGAAGTGAAGTTGTAGTACTGTACTAAAGTATAGTATATTAAAGGCAGGGTTGGCAATCCTGGAAAAACCTATAAGGCTATATGTCTTAAAGGGGAAGGCCTGGCTTGTAACGGGCTTGTATTTGTGAATGAAAACTGCTGTTCTGTTCTCTCTCATAGCTTGCTAGCTATGTAAAGCAGAGCAATAACACCTGCAAATGCAATACCTTGTGGGAAACTCCTGGCTCACACATTGAGTGCACAGGCAGAGTGCGTTTAAGTAGGAAATAGGTTGACAGGCAGGTAGGCAATTCAGTGGGTTTGTTTGGGATAACTAAAATTATTGGTAAGACTTTTTTTCAGCCCCACTGCTGCCACAGATGGTGGATTTTTTTTTCCTTCAAGTTGTCAAGAGTATTTAATGTTTTCATTGCCATCGGGATGAGAAGAGAATTTCAAGATATATTACAAACAATGCTTCTGAAAAGAATTGCCAACCATAGCTTAAATCTTTTTTTTAATTTTTTTTATTTTTTTGTGAAAACTCAAAAATAAACTGGTGTTAATTGTGTTAGTGGCTTTGCCATCAGCTGCTAGAAATGTCATTAGTAGCTGATAATTGCTTCTGTGTGCATGTTCTCTTAACTTTTTCTGGTTCAGTAATCATAACATTTATTTTAAGAATCATTACATAATTAGTAATTCTAAGTATACTTCTAATATCATATGTCATTAAGTAGTACTGTGTTAGTAAATGTTATGTTGATTGGTCCATTTTCTATAAGTAACTACTTCATGTAGTTGGTAAGGTTTGGGGTTTGTACCAAAATACTTTAATAATGAGTTATTCTTAAACTGTCTAATATTCTTTTTTTCACAGTACTTTATCAGCTGCTACCTTTGCTGCATGGCAATGTCAACAGCAGCAAAGTGATCATCACTGAGTTTCAGGAGCTTTGCCGTCAGCAGACCTCATCTTCCTCATCACCACTTCCTCCATTGTCTAGCCCTCAGAGCCCAGCAGAAAATATTCCCACCAGGTTAAAGAATATTTGAAACAGTTTGTGTTAATGTACAATTTTTGTTTCAAGTCATAGATTTAAATTATTGAAGTTGTACAGTCTTAGCCAAAACCAAACCACAGTATTAGCAGAATTTTGATAAATCGTCCTGTATTCAAACAAATGTATCTCCTAAAATGTCAAAACACTTTTTGTAAAACATCTAAGTATTTTTCAACAAGCCACTGTTTATCTTATTTAGAAATATATTTTTTGAGTTTTACATCAGTTAAAATTGCATCTTTCCCTCTTTCTTTCATCAGAATACAACTGAAGCGCCTCATCCGGACCAGTGCTGTTTATGAGAAGCGCTCTACCTACAGACGCTGCTGCTGGTATGTGCATCCAGAGGTCCTGTCCTGTTTTGGACTGGAAGCTCTGCCAGTGCCCTGCCAGTGGACCTACCTCACCACAGGAGCTCGAGAAGACTCCCGTGAAGAACCCCAGGCAGCCACAGGCTCTCAGGGAAGCTCTCCCACTACACCTCAGACATCATCCACCCTGTCTTCATCTAACAAAAGGAAGAGCACAGGCAGCATGTCGATCACCAAGTTCATGAAGAGATGTACTGATCCTGAGCAGGTAGAGAAATTCAACAAAACCTCTTTTTCTTTTTCTTTTTTTTTTTCCAGCAATATTTCATGGACTTCATTTGAGTTCTTGGTGTACTTTGATCAGTTGCCATCATCATCTTATGAAAATATGAATTTCACAATTTATTGTAGCCTATCACCTCTCAGATGGTCTTACCTCTCTGTCCTTGCCAGATGGAAGCAAGCCTCCAGGCTGATGGTTTTCATGCTGATACTGAGGATGATGATGAGGAAGACTGTGTTATAATCTCTGCACAGAGTGGTGAGTTACACAGGATGCATTCCAAGCCGTCACTGTCTATTTTTAATGTTTACTCAAAGATTCAGTCCGTCAAACATTTTGCATTATCAAGATTTTTAAGATGTGATTGAACTTGAAAATGATAGCAGATGATATTGTCACGCAGACCGCTATAGCCAGACACATACAAAATATGTTGACATTTTTTTGGTAAAGATAGTGTAGTCGTAGTTTCATTTGAACAGTTAAACAGCAGTAACTCCAAATTTTTGTAAAGGGATGCATTGGCTTTCTCTCTGGCAACGAGAGTTATTCCTCAAAGCTGCATGAAAACATTTCTGAGAACCCATGCACAGAAAGGGGCTTAGACTCCTCCACAGCCAGAGCTGACTTGCACATTTCCCAAATCTCAGTCTGCTGTGCTGATTTTAGCATCACGTAAGGATCAAAACAGAGAGAAACCCATTACATAGGTTCTTCATTATGAAGAGTACAAGGATAAACAGCCAGAATGCCACTCTCATGTAGCTGTAGCCTATCTTAGAATAGACTGGAAAGGGGGGGAAATGGCTATCCTGGCTCTGTACAAAGTTTACATGTGCACATTTTAAGTTCATTAACTGACATGTTGTTTGGTTGAATAGAAGACAAAACAGTTAGCAATGTTCAATATTCATTTAGAAACACTTGCAAGCTGTTGGTGTAGTTGTAAAATGGATGTTTTTTTTTTTGTTTGTTTGTTTTTTAATGAAAGCTTATTAAATAACACCCTCTAGGCCAAACCAGAGAAAGCTCTTCCAGGGAGGGAGACAACCTAATAGATGTCACCCCCTCTGACACAGCTGTTCTTCCTGTGGCCAGTGCTGCTCCTACACCCGCCACTGCCTGAGGACCAGATAGACTATCTCTCCCAGCCAAGCTACTCACAATTTCTCCTACCTGGTTCTGATCTCTGCTGTGTTGAAGACAGAATCAAGTCTTCCAGCAAGCTTGTCAAGAGTCGGGAGCCACCTTGCCTGTAAAGCGTAGTTGTGCATAAAATCAGTGTGTCTGACTTGATTGTGGAGGGCAGGTTTGTCCAGTGTTCATTAGTTATGTATCTGATTTTTGCATTGGCGTCTCAGTCAGGTAAGGACTGCTGCAGATTGGGTTGAACAGACAGAGGAAGAGCAGAATGAAGATGCCCAGTTTCATCCAAGACATCAAGAACAGCATTATGTACGTTTTTTGAAACGTTGAATTCATATCGTATTTCTTGTGGTTTAAATGTATATAATTTACAAGAAACTAGAGTTGGCAAATGAGAGGCTGGAAGTCCATCTTTGACTTCAATGAGTGCATTTATTCTGCTATTTCTAATTCTGACAACTCATTGGAGAAGTTGCTAGATTTGTACATAGTTGGGTCCAGTGTCACAATGTTTTATAAATGTATTTTTTTTTTAAGACTACTTGAACAGGATGCATTCATTAAACATGGAATTAAAGTACTGCACTTTTATATTCTGTTGATTCTTTGCCCCTTTATCTGGGTGTCTTTGATAGCATGATGCTAACGCTATCGACACATTAACACTTTAAAGCAATGACTACACTATTCTGGTTAAGACTGGGATGTTGTCCACGAAATTGCTCATCAGCAGTTGGAGTATGGCTTTTTTCCCCACATCTGGGCATTACAATTGTGGCAGCACTATTTCAGGTAGGTAATTTCCTATGGGGTGTCCTGAAAAGGACTTGGTTATTTGGTACTAATTATAAGGAAGATACTATAGATCCTTCCCCTTATTGTAGGTACCATATTGTATAGTTCTCTCCTAGAAGTTTCTATAAAATAAATCAAAATATGTCTGGAAGATGCTTGGCTAATACAGGACTGTAAACTACTGCACAAGGTTGTATCCAGGATTTGCATATTTTGTTGCAGGGCCAGCTACACAGAAGAACTTGCATGCCACAAAGCGCCGACCACCAATATTCGTGGTGGAGACTGTTTCTGCTTACTTGTAGAGTTACAGTATTGTGTTCTTCAGTGTGAAAAAGGTTCTCAAATTTGGGCTAATCAGAATCTAAACAGTTCACTTTTATAAGTGGCACTTAGGTTTTCATTTCCCCAAAATTCAGATCACATTTTAATCTTTGGTAAACAAGCTGTAATGCATCTGCTGTTCACTCCCTGTTACTTTGATAAACATTTGTGAAATAGCTAAAAAGCCATCCATTATTTAATCACATTCACATTTAAGGTGTCAGATGTTAATTGACTGCAGTTTAATTTGGCGGTAAAATATCTGTCATTGATAAATATTTTTTTAAATGATTGTGTTCCAACACTATCATGTTTTGGTGGAAATAACTTAATAGGAAATTCAGCCTTGTGTACACAGTATGTCGTGTCTATTTGTCATGTGTTGTAAAGTACTGTAGCTGCCCCTTATGCACAGACTTGCCTCAATCATTCTGTTTATTAAAGTTAGGGTACAGTGCAAGCAGTCTTTATTGTGGGCAGGTTAAAAAGCAACAGAACATGACATCTGGACAATCACAACTGGTCAATGTCACAAAGCTGGTAAAACATGTACACCCACTGAATACTCGCAGATAGGCTGAACACAGCGGCGTGCAGAGAGGTTGCTTATGGCTGACTTGGTCTTACAGTATGAACTCTGGCATTGTGCGTCAGATTCTGCATGATATGGATACTTGACATGTTTCTTTAACATGATTTTTGGTTTGCAACCAATATTCTTAGGAGGTGGTAGTAACTATCTTTTGTCTAAAAAACTAGCAAACAACCTTATAAATATGTTGTAGTTTTGCATTCAGAGCACTGTTTACATTTAGTGTTTTATTAAGTTTTGAATCCTTAAATGGGCTTAAAATCATATATATCACAGTCAGCACATGGCCTACACCAATAAAATGCTATACACTGGGGACTTCATATGTAAATGATATTTATCACTGGTTGACTTCTGTTTTCAAATTATCCATAAAAACATTTCATTTCTGATTTGGGCTCATGCATATAAGACTCAAGGAGTGCAAGGCCACTGCAGAGCAGAGAACAAACACACAAGAGAAGCTTATGTATGTTTACAGTAATGGAGGCATATACCAAATCTCATCTCATTTTCTATACCCAAACGGAGCCAATCCCAGCTGGCATCGGGCGAAAGGCGGGGTACACCCTGGACAGGTTGTCGGTCCATCGCAGGGCCAACACACAGACAAACAACCACACACACACACACACACACACACATTCATTCCCACAGGCAATTTAGAGACACCAATCAACCTAAGCTGCATATCTTTGGACTGTGGGAGGAAGCCGGACTACCCGGAGAGAACCCACGCAGGCAAAGAGAGAACATGCAAACTCCACACAGAAAGGTTGCGAACATTTTATTAGTTCAACAGTTGCACAAGCAAGATGGACTGTTGACTTAAAAAAAAAAAAAACAGGAGGAAGTGGTGACATTTAAAATAAGGTCTCTCAACATGCCACATGATGTATACTGGCTGATGGCAGGGTAGAGCACATATGACTACTGTCTGTCCACAGCCACATTCAGGATGCATAAAAAAAACAACAACACTGATACCTCTTGCTTTCTTCTGAAATCTGTTAGTAGGCTTCTTTCAGCAGAATGTGCTGTTGAGACCGGACTGTGGGGTGACTTTATCCTCATAGCAAAACAAGCACATTAAGGTGACGTTGCCCCTGTTCTATCACTGCTATTGACTTAAATAAGCATTTGTAAAAATACACATCACTTGTTACTTGGAAGGGCAATTTTACCCCTGTAGTGCCAGAGAGGGAGGTAGCAGGCAGAGTTCAGGGACAGAGTAGGTATGCTCAGCTCAGGGTCTGTATGGTTTCCAGCAGCTCTGGTTTCAGGAGTGTGGGGCTCTTTCCACCTGCAGCTGCAATATCTGCCTGCACAGCTGCATCCCAGGCAAAGGTGAGCAGAGCTGCAGGGACCTAAGAAAAAACACAGGCATAGTTAAATAGTAACTGACTGTCAATACCTGCAAATACAGGATTATATAAAAGATGACACTCTGGTATGCACAGGTATATACACTAGTTTATGTAGGATGGCTCATGAGCTGACTGGTTTCAACCCACCAAGTTACATTCTGCAAGAGCGACATCATCAGAGTCCTGTAGTTTTTGACCTCCAGGAGCGATGAGTTCAAAGGGCTGCCAGCCATCCACCAAAGACTCCCGTACAAATCCAAACAGTGCCGGCAGCCGGTCCCACGCATAAAAGGTCCCTGTGGTCACACATCATCTTTACTAACTACCATTTCTATCAGGGCTATCAACAAAACTAATCTGTATAGGTTTGTGACAATGAAAACTATGACAAACGTTTTTAGTTAAATCATCTTAAACTCATTTTGTATTGTTCTGAATAAAGAAGGTCTTGCCTTGTAGCAGGTTTCCATCAGGCAGCCTGATCCTGAGCAGGGTGTAGTTGTACTTCCTTCTCTCCCTCTGCTCCTCTTTCTCCCTCATGACTTTAGTGCGCAGCATGGCGCTCTTCTCAACCAAATCGCTCCTGAAAACACACAAGACACGCTGGTCATCAAATCCATACACTCTAAAATGTTATCATTCGCTGATGGACAAACACTAACAGACCACAGTGTTGGGAAGTGTGTGTGTGTGTGTGTGTGTGTGTGTGAGATGGACACTTTTTGTGGTGATACATCACTACTATAATCGGAGAGAAATGTAGTTGTTCTGTGCAAGTAGATGTGTCCCACAACTTAGACTACAGCATCTCATATTAAGGAGTTTGTACCTCTGCTGTTGCTCCCTCTTGAGCTCCTCTGATGTCAGGTTGTAGAACTCTGGTGGCAGCTCAAAGCGCTGGGCATTGGGTGAGGGTCTGAAAGCTTGAGGCTGTCTGTCCAGCTGAGCTCTGACTGGCTCTCCTCTCTGTAGACGATCCCTCCTCTCCTTCATCAACTCCAGGGCATCAGGACTCTGCTCTGGTAACATCAGGAACTCCTCTTCCTCCTCTGATCTCCAGGAAAGGTGAGCACAAAGATATGACCAAATATTAATGAACAATTTTATTGGCCAGGTTTAATTTTTAATGGATCTGTTGACTGGGATATAGAAATGAAAAACCACCGGCCAATGCACAGAATATACTGTGGCGATATTTTTAAAAATTGTAAGGATGAACTTACCTTGACCCTCTACAGGAAGCATTACGCTTGTGAAACCCAGGGCCTGCAGAAACTCTCTACTGCCCTCAACAGAATGTACTTTCTCCTGAAATAAAACAAAAAGAATGCTACAAAAGAAATGCAAACTGATGTTCCTTATATTTCTTTTCACATGGTCACCATAAAGTTTGTCCTGAGTCAAAAAAAAACTGGGCAGGAACGCTGACAGACTCTAGTTTCATACCCACCTGGAACACCTTGTTGCTAAGTTTAACCTTCCTGTATTTCTCCTCTGTGGGATTCTTACATATATTTTCCACATACCTGTTGGCAAAATGATAAAGAACCATGAAATAAGATGTGTCTGTGCAGATTCTCACTCATCCAGGTCATAGTTAGCTGAAAAAACCTCAGAACTGATGAAGCCTCTTGGATGAGGATGAGGTGAAACGTCTTCAACCTAGAAATCTAGTCCAGTTGATTTTTTTCTATGTTTTTTTCAACTTGCTATACACACTGATTACAAATTACCGGAATTTGAGATTTAAGATTACAAAATAAATCTGCATAAACATCTATAATCCTATAATCTGTAATTACCTGGCACTTGTTTGTTTGTTTTAGAATGCATTTGTCCTTGTGTGAGCAAGTTACAGGTGTTATTGACAGTAGGCACAATCAGTCAAACTGCTGCATAGCCAGTGTACCTGACTTGGCTTAAGTGAATGAAGACATTTAACTCTGAGACAATACTAAAAAATGCTAAAAACATCAAGAACATATTACATCTGCCACTGATATAATTACTGCCAAGTTTTTACTTGCTTATGATGTCCACAGCAGCCTTCACTTTCTCTCTGTCCTTGTTAAATGTGTGGATCATCATAACAGAGGCCTCAACCGCATCCTCCTCGAAACGCTGATGGGGAAAAAAACCCGGCATGTTTTGTTGACAACACCAACTAGGATAATCTTATTCTAATCACATTATCGAGTTGCAGACACATTCCAGTTAGAGATAAAACAAGAACAATAGACGGTATCTTCAGACATACCATTAAAATGGCCTCTTTAATGTGTACTTCCCTCTCACTCTTAGTTAAAGTGGCTCCCGTTAGTGGACAGGTGAAATACACACCTGACACGGAGAGACAGGCAGGATCTTTCACTGGCACTTTGGATCCCTGGAAAGAAATTGTCGGGCTAAATACTCATCACTGTATGCCAAATATAATCTTAATGGTGTCACTTCAGAAACTTTGATTTCACCTAACAGGTTAGAGTAATACATACATCTGCTGTAGCTGCTTTATTTTTATCAGCCAGTGCAGCCGCCTCTGCCTCCAGTTCTCTTTTAACTACAAGCAAATGCAGAAAGTCGTGCAAATTATGTCTTTTTTATGTGTATATTTAGCCTACCAACAGATCATGAACAATATTAAACGTAACTCTTTAATCAAACTCATATCTCACAGTGTAAAAAAAAAACAAACAAAAAAAAAAAAAACTGGTGACTGAAGTAACTTTTTAATTGTTGAATAACCATTACTTGTGAACACATTCAAATGCCATTGGTTCCTTATGTATTATACTACTGGGGGCAGCTGTGACTCAGGAGGTAGAGCAGGTCATCTCATAACCAGAGGTTCAGGTTGAAATTTGGTTCAACAGAAGTATTTCAATAAACAAAATGAAACTGGCCTGGACAAAAATGAAGGTACCCTTAACTTAATATTTTGTTGCACTACCTTTTGAGACAATCACTGCAATCAAGCGATTTTTCTGTAACTCTCAAGGAGACTTCTGCACCTGTCGACAGGTATTTTGGCCCATTCCTCGTGAGCAAACTGCTCCAGCTGTCTCAGGTTTGAAGGATGCCTTCTCCAGACTGCATGTTTCAGCTCTTTCCACAGATGTTCAATAGGATTTAGATCAGGGCTCACAGCTCATAGGGCTCATTGTTCTGTTCTTAGTTATTCTTGGGTGTTTTGGGTCATTATGCTGTTGAAGGACCCATGACCTGCGACTGAGACCAAGCTTTCTGACACTGGGCAGCACATTTCGCTCCAGAACACCTTGATAGTCTTGAGATTTCATTGTACCCTGCACAGATTCAAGACACCCTGTGCCAGATGCAGCAAAGCAGCCCCAGAACATAACTGAGCCTCCTCCATGTTTCACAGTAGTTACAGTGTTCTTTTCTTTGTATGCTTCATTTTTTTGTCTGTGAACATAGAGTTGATGTGACTTGCCAAACAATTCCAGTTTTGTCTCATCTGTCCAAAGGGCATTCTCCCAGAGGTTTGTGGCTAATGTACCTTGACCTTGGAGTTCACCTCTAATCTCTTTGGAAGTTGTTCTGGGCTCTTTGGTTACCATTTGCATTATCCGTCTCTTCAATTTGTCATCAATTTTCCACGTCCATGGAGGTTAGCTACAGTCCTGTGGACCTTAAACTTCTGAATAATATGTGCCACTGTGGTCACAGGAACATCAGGCTGCTTGGAGATGGTCTTATAGCCTTTACCTTTAACATGTTTGTCTATAATTTTCTTTCTAATCTCCTGAGACAACTCTCTCCTTAGCTTTCTGTGGTCCATGATCAGTGTGGTACACACCATGATACCAAACAGCACAGTGATTACTTTTCACCCTCTAAATAGGCAGACTGGCTGATGACAAGTTTGAAGACACCTGTGATGCCAATTACAGGACACACTTTAGTTTAACATGTCTCTATGGTCAAGTTATTTTCAATCTTTTCTAGGGATACCATCATTTTTGTCCAGGCCAGTTTCATTAGTTTGCTTTTTAAAATGCTTTTGTTGAACTGCAATTCAAAAGCAATGTCTGATTTTCATTAGTTAATTTTCAGTAAATTTTTTATTTATTATTAGTTTTCTCAGTTTCATGTTATTTCAGTGACCTTTGTGTTTCTCTTTCTTTAACAGAAGGGTACCAACTATTTTGTCCATGTGTGTAACAACAGATCTGGACTAGAGGCCAACCACTACACTTTTGCTGCATGTAGCACTCTGGCACACCAAATAATGTGACATGAACAAAGTCACTAAGAAAAACATCTTAGAAAAACCTGGTTCTGCAAATAACCATAAGAGATATTTTAAGCATTTCAAATACACCCTATACAAATAGAACCAGAAAAACAGTACTGACGTGACACTGAAATTGACATGGTCCGATGATAATAGCAGCAGGCCTATAAACGGCATCTTAAACCTTCATCACCACATTCCCCTGCCCAATTCTGCTTAAGGGCACCATAAACCCCCAAATTCTTGTGACTTAAAGCAAAGCCAACATTACTCAAAGCATGCATATGTTCCATTATCTACAAAAACAGTAACAGTGATTCGGTTCCATTTGATTTCAGACAACACCCAGAGAGTGAATCACTGTAAGGTTAATGTCATGGTTCTGTGACTCACCCTGGTTCCTGATAGCATCCTGAGAAGTGTGGACCTTCGGACGCTGCTGCTGTTCAATCCTGGCCAGAGCTGCAGCCCCTGCCCTCTGGGCTCCGTCACTGGGGGCATGGCGGTTAGGCTTGGCAGTGGAGCTGCTCTGCGCCACTTCAGGTTTGGTACTTTAGTACCAAAGCAAAATGAGTTGACATGTTGAGAGTTCACGCTAGCAATCAAATGTCCTTCTCCAAACAGCAACCAAATATAGCTAATCTAAATTATTCCATACGCTAATACTATCAAAACATCAGTGACACAACAAGCCTAAGACTAATGCATAGCGTTAGTTAACAACTAGGAAAGTTGGGTGTTTTTGCTGACGTTAGGAGTAAAACTCACTTCACGATACTTAAACCATCGGGTAAATAAGATAGTTCGTGGATTAACAGATAGATTGAGATGGTTTGGACATGTGCAGAGGAGGGATAGTGGTTATATTGGTAGAAGGATGTTGGAGATGGAGCTGCCAGGCAAGAGGTCAAGAGGAAGGCCAAAGAGGAGATATATGGATGTGCTAAAAGAGGACATGAAGTTAATTGGGGTGAGAGTAGAGGATGCCGAGGATAGAGTGAGGTGGAAACAGATGATTCGCTCTGGCGACCCCTAATGAGACCACCCGAAAGTAGAAGAAGAAGAAGATGACGACGATGATGATGATGAATTAACAGCTAACTGTTAGCTACCCTTAAAATAGAAGTACGTTTTCCACTCTGCTGAGTATTATGTAATCTGGATGATAAGGGTTAACGTTAAACACTACCCAACTAACTATCAACTAACATCAATAAAATCACTTATCAACATTGTTCTATTTAGCTTTACGGCATGCTAACAGCGACCCAATAATCTTTAATGATCAACAAGTAACGCTAACTAACTCAATTTTGCAAATGTTAGCCACCTAGCTATGTAACTAGCTACAGCCAGCGTTTGAGCATTTGAGAAAAGTCTGCTATTTGCCTGGTGTCTTCTGTTAGCTTTTTCCCAGGTCCAACGGATTTAAATTTAAGGTCTCTCTTAATGTCATCGAAAAACTTCTTCATTTCCGTAAGCCGTCAGTACAAATATCGCCGTAGAAACGGAGACAACTGAGCGACAAGCACCGAGATAACCTTAGCTAGGAGAGAACCAAAACAAAACGGCTTCCCCCTCTTAATTGTCGTAGCGCCCCCGTGTGGTGGTGGTGGTTGTTGTTGTCGAAGAAGAAGAAGAAGAAGAAGAAGAACATCTTCTTTTTCTGTTGTCTAATGGCGGTTGGCAAACAGCTTTAGGCGCATTACCGCCACCTTCTAGACTGGAGTGTGGATCAGAACGGCCCCTACCTACTACTATAACAAAATAACCTCACTCACTTAGCCAGAGATTTATCTCTATACGGTAGAGTCCTACTCAGCAAAGCAGAGGGCCTGTAAAGAGTGTCATATCTTTTTTCCTCAATCAGTGTCACCAAACAGAAGACATCTTGCTTAGACAAACTTCTTTTTGATTTCATTTGGAAAAATAAACCACACAAGGTTAAAAAGAAAATTATGTGTTTACCTCTTACAGAGGGAGGGCTCGATGTTTTAGATTTTTATTCATTTAACCATATTATAAAAATCATTTGAATCAAAAGATTTCTAAATGTCATCCCAAATTTCCTATTTAAAAAGGTTGGTGGTCTTAATTTCTTATTAATGTGTCCCTTCACTGTGGGCAAGCTCCTAGTCAAACTTTCCAACTTCCATAAATCAGCCCTTATGAGCTGGTCTCTATTGTTTAAGCACAACTACTCTCCTCATAAATATTTTTTTACGGAATAATGCCATAAACAACAAATCCTTTTTTTTTGAAAACTGGTTTAAAAAAACCATTGTACTTATAAAGCAACTGTTTAACTGTGATGAAGTTCTGTTGTCATATGAGCATTTCATAGCTAAGTACAGGGTTCCTGTCTCCCAGCATGAGTATAATACTGTTATTAATGCACTTCCATCTGGCTTTCTCTGTTTAACTCTATCAATTTAGATATTACTGTTAATAGCACTTCTATCTTTGATAAAAGATTCAACAACATCTTTATAAGAAACTCCCTCATTCCAAGAACAACAACAGCTGTTAAACATAAATGGGCATGCCAGAGTCTTGATGGAAGAACATGGAACACTGTTTTTACTTTGTGCTACAAATTTGTCTTGCCCAACAAAGCTAAAGAACTTTCCTTTAAAATCTTACATACATTTTGCCCATTAAACTCTATTATTTGTAAATACATTCCAAACATAGAAGAAAAATGCTCCTTTTGCAACAATGAGCTAGAAACTCGAGCATCTTTTTTTCAATGTGCATGTTTTGATCTCACAAATTATCTTGGTAAGGAAATTGTACTTAAAGAATATGATATACATATTATTAATTTTTGACAAGCCTAGTTGAAAAATTTGCTATTAATCTGTTCATTATTTTGCCCAAATTCTCCATCCATAAAATGAAATTTCTGAAAAAATCACCATCCTTTTCAACTTTTAAACAATCTGATCTCAACAATTACTTCCAAACACTGTCACAATTAAATCACCCTAACAAAAAACAAACCAAAACCATTGACCTCCTCAAACGTTTTAATTTTATCTCAGAATAGCCTTACCTCTTTGTATTTTCTTTTCTCTGTTCTCACTTGTTTGGTTCTGTCATTCTTTTTCACTTTGTTATTATTTGCCTACTTCTGTCTTGTTGTGCTCTAAATGTACACTGTTATACATCTGTTGCAACAATTTGTGCTGAAAAATCTTGTATTGATTTGCATTGTTGTTTAGTCAAAACATAAAAAAATCAAGCTTTGAGTAGTGAACTAGTTTTCATTACAATGGTACAAAAGGGTTCAAAGCTTCATGGAGCCCCGTTTGGCCATCACTAAATGGGTGGAACGTGTAGGGGAGGATAACCTTCTCAGAACGTGGACGCCCGCCGTTCTTTCTAAAGAAAGTGAATTGTTAAATTTACGAGGAGAACCTGAAAGCAACATCCCTCCTTGCGCCACACCCACTATAGTGCCGGTAGTGCCACGTAAAACGTGACGTAGCAGGAGGTATAGTCCGGGTGTTAAGCGTCGAAACCAGGACGAGAAATTACACAGTCATTGTCATTGATGGTCTTGAAACCAGGACAGGGACTTACGCGAGGTGAGAGTGTAGTCTTTCAGTTATGATTCGTTTTATTTTATTTTTTTTAATTGTTCCCTCCGGAGTTTACCGGCTAACTATTAGTGTATGCTCGGCTCTGTTCCCGCTGTCACTCTTGTGCTGCTCTGCTGGAGACAGCGGCTAACCACCATGACTGATACATGTAACTTGGCTAAACGTTACATCGTAAAACATTTTTATTCTGAATATTTAACTGTCCATTCATAACACCATGCTATTTCTGAATTTGTCTCTGCTACGACTTAAATGAGTTACCTGCTGTGTGTTAGTGAGGAAACTAGCCTCAATTTCAAAATGTTGTTAAAGACTTGACACAACCTCTTGAAAACGTAAAGTTTGAATGTCGTATCAGTGTTTTATAGTAGAATAATATAGTGACTGTGTATGATAGCTGTCAAGAGTAAGCAGGTAAGTCGACGTGTGTTACTGTAGCCTTGAGCATCCCATTGAAAAATAAAGTGGGGTGATTTCCTGGTCCGGGAAAGCTACTTGTTGTGGGTGTGGGTTCAAAGAAAGAGAACAGTAAAATTAGAATTTCCTCAAGGTTTTGCTCACTTTTCCGGTTCAAAATGTAAATGTCATGCTAATATCACCTAGTCTTATCAGTAGAAGCCAGAATTGTTAAAATACTT
>NW_018128002.1:1357884-1381844 GCF_001952655.1 Monopterus albus
ACTCCTGCACCTTCTTGACCTCAGCCCCCTGTAACCTCACTGTTCCACTTCCCTGTCCCTCTCATTCATACACGTATTCTGTCTTACCACAACTGACTTTCATTCATCTTCTTTCCAGAGCAGACCTCCACCTTTCCAGGTGTTCCTCCACCTGCTCTCTGCTCTTACTACAGATCACAATGTCATCCGCAAACATCATTGTCCACGAAGATTCATGTAGAATATAAACTCATCTTCATGCCATTATAATTCCCCAAATTTCTAGAAATTTAAACAAGGATATGGCCTTAGTGTGTTTGTACAGTGCCTTGCGAAAGTATTCGGCCCCCTTGAACTTTGCGACCTTTTGCCACATTTCAGGCTTCAAACATAAAGATATAAAAGTGTAATTTTTTGTGAAGAATCAACAACAAGTGGGACACAATCATGAAGTGGAACGAAATTTATTGGATATTTCAAACTTTTTTAACAAATAAAAAACTGAAAAATTGGGCGTGCAAAATTATTCAGCCCCTTTACTTTCAGTGCAGCAAACTCTCTCCAGAAGTTCAGTGAGGATCTCTGAATGATCCAATGTTGACCTAAATGACTAATGATGATAAATAGAATCCACCTGTGTGTAATCAAGTCTCCGTATAAATGCACCTGCACTGTGATAGTCTCAGAGGTCTGTTTAAAGCGCAGAGAGCATCATGAAGAACAAGGAACACACCAGGCAGGTCCGAGATACTGTTGTGGAGAAGTTTAAAGCCGGATTTGGATACAAAAAGATTTCCCAAGCTTTAAACATCCCAAGGAGCACTGTGCAAGTGATAATATTGAAATGGAAGGAGTATCAGACCACTGCAAATCTACCAAGACCTGGCCGTCCCTCTAAACTTTCAGCTCATACAAGGAGAAGACTGATCAGAGATGCAGCCAAGAGGCCCATGATCACTCTGGATGAACTGCAGAGATCTACAGCTGAGGTGGGAGACTCTGTCCATAGGACAACAATCAGTCGTATACTGCACAAATCTGGCCTTTATGGAAGAGTGGCAAGAAGAAAGCCATTTCTTAAAGATATCCATAAAAAGTGTCGTTTAAAGTTTGCCACAAGCCACCTGGGAGACGCACCAAACATGTGGAAGAAGGTGCTCTGGTCAGATGAAACCAAAATCGAACTTTTTGGCAACAATGCAAAACGTTATGTTTGGCGTAAAAGCAACACAGCTCATCACCTTGAACACACCATCCCCACTGTCAAACATGGTGGTGGCAGCATCCTGGTTTGGGCCTGCTTTTCTTCAGCAGGGACAGGGAAGATGGTTAAAATTGATGGGAAGATGGATGGAGCCAAATACAGGACCATTCTGGAAGGAAACCTGATGGTGTCTGCAAAAGACCTGAGACTGGGACGGAGATTTGTCTTCCAACAAGACAATGATCCAAAACATAAAGCAAAATCTACATTGGAATGGTTCACAAATAAACATATCCAGGTGTTAGAATGGCCAAGTCAAAGTCCAGACCTGAATCCAATCGAGAATCTGTGGGAAGAACTGAAAACTGCTGTTCACAAACGCTCTCTATCCAACCTCACTGAGCTCGAGCTGTTTTGCAAGGCGGAATGGGCAAAAATTTCAGTCTCTTGATGTGCAAAACTGATAGAGACATACCCCAAGTGACTTACAGCTGTAATCGCAGCAAAAGGTGGCGCTACAAAGTATTAACTTAAGGGGGCTGAATAATTTTGCACGGCCAATTTTTCAGTTTTTTATTTGTTAAAAACGTTTGAAATATCCAATAAATTTCGTTCCACTTCATGATTGTGTCCCACTTGTTGTTGATTCTTCACAAAAAATTACAGTTTTATATCTTTATGTTTGAAGCCTGAAATGTGGCAAAAGGTTGCAAAGTTCAAGGGGGCCGAATACTTTCACAAGGCACTGTAGCTGTGACCCTGCTTACCACTCATCTCATGTTTTCATCTGTATTTTAGTGTGGCATAGTTAATCAAAAGCACTGCTGATCATGGACCTGAATGCCAGTGGACTCACTCAGCGGTTGGCTGAAGCTGGCCAGTCTCACCTCCTGCAGTTCTGGGCTGAGCTGAGCCCTGAGGGGCAGGCTGACTTGATCAATGAGCTGCAGGGGATGGACTTTCAGGAGATCAACGGATTCTTCAGAAATGCCATGGAGACATCCAGCAGCAGCAAACACGAGAAGATGGATGCCCGCATGGAGCCTGTACCGCGTGAGGTGCTGGGTAGTGTGACGAGGGACAGGGAAAATCTCAAAGACTGGGAGCTAAGAGGTGAGCTCCATTAAAACTGTTGCTGTCCCCCAAAAATATCTTCATGCAGACAGTTACTGCCTGGACCTTTATTTGGACAGAGTGCTTTATGTTATAAAGAAATAAGAAGAATTGTTTTGTCAGTATTTGAGTTTATTTGATTTAATATAGAAATACACTTAGAGAACATGTGAGTGCATCTTCGAAGCAGCATCAGAAACTCTCCATTTACCCTCAGTGTGGTTGTCTAAACTCACAAACTGTTCCCAGTCTCATTCTCCTGCAGAGTTTTGAAATATATGTAAATCAGCTTTCATTCTTCATGATGCGTTGCGCAATCTCCCCTCACAGTAGTAGGGGTTTGGCCATTTAGTGAATCTGTTAGGCTTTTGTTTCTGGGGGAGGATGACTGTGGAGGTGGACAGCTCAGGACATCTGCTTTTGATTAGGACCTGACGTAAACTGAGTTACTCCTAGAACCTCATTCATGAGGTCAGCCTGTCCCGTAGAGACCAAATCTGCAGGGTGTGGTGTGTGTTTTTGTGTATGTGTGTTGTATTTTGTAACCTACAAGTCGTAAAAGTGTTTTGTATCAAGTCACGTAGCAGCAGTTGTGTAAAATAAACTGAAGCTATTATAAACCATTGAACAAGCGATCCATAATAACGGCAGTCAGAGGCTTGAGTAGGGTTATTAAATATTCATTTAGGGCTACTTTAATATGCCACATTGGCAAAGTCGGGTAGGACTAGTCCTATAATCTAGGGCAATGGCTTCATAAATTTTGTTACTACATTTTATCAGGATTATTTTGGTTAGGATTGTTACTGTTCATCTAAGATGTTATTACAAAGGCAAAAAGGATGCACTTGACCTTCAGTACAGATTAGATACTATACTAAAAGTTTTGATTGTGTACCATAATACAGGGTTTATGTTTATGTCTATGTTTAGGCCTCAATGTTTATCTTAAATACCCAAAAGGACACACATTTTTGTAACTGTATATCATTTCAGACTGTCCTTCTCTGTTCCTCAGGTCTTCAATGCATCTCTCAGAGTAAAGTGGCAGTCCTACTGCTGGCTGGGGGCCAGGGAACCAGATTGGGGGTCTCTTACCCCAAAGGCATGTACAATGTGGGGCTGCCGTCTCACAAAACCCTTTTTCAGATCCAGGCTGAGCGCATTTTGAAGCTACAGTGGCTGGCTGAGCAGAAGTTCAAAGTCAAGTGCTGTATTCCCTGGTAAGACATTATGTTATTCTTAGAGAGGTTATTTAGGAAGAGATGACTTAATGGACTTTAGGCTGAATCTGTCGCTTTATTTGAGAAAAATAAGCAGACCTAAGCTACCAAATACTGCCTCTTAATTTATAAAGAAAGCTGCATTCAGTTGGCAGGTTTATTGACGCAACTGTATGATCATTTTGGAGGCTATAGTTTGTGCTGCTGTTGAACTGTGCTGCATTACAGAGATGTGTTTCTCTTATTTAGCCTCACTGATGTAAATGGCGTGCATAAAATAACAAACACCTGGCAAACACCTGTAATGTGATGCAGTTCAAAAGCAGAACAAAATACATCTTCTTAAATGGCCTCTTGGATAAACACCTCTCTAAAACAGTTTCAGCAAAAACTGAACATCATCACCTGCATGGAGAGAGGTTTTATCACAGGACAGTTGGATTAGACTGCATTAGTTTTGGCCTGAGGTACCTACTAAACAGGGTGTATAACCAGTTGTCATAATTGTGTTTGTGTAATAAATGTATCATTGGGTCACATCACTCTGAGCATTAAAGGAAGCTCAGTCGTGTTGGGACTAGGGACATTTTAAAAGGAAGGAAGGCAGTGCACAAAGTCTTCACTGTAGTTACAGTTTAACATTCACTGAAGATTATGTAATGAATGCCAGAATGATATACTCTTCAGCAGGTCTGGTTCTGTAAGTAAGTTGTTACTTTTTTATAGCCTGACCCTTGAACTTTATGTTGTATGCCTTTGGCTTGTGCTAACATCAGCTCATTTCGGTGAATAGTCACTGAAGACGTTTTCTGCAGCACTTCAAAAATTAAAAACAAGGATTTTTGTTTACTTAGAAGGGTTTTCCTAATGATAAACCCTTCTTCGCACATCTATATTTCATACACTTGTATAAATGATTGAAACTAGAGGAAAACAAATAATGTATGAATTGGTACTACATTCCTTCTATGTTGCCTTCAGGTACATCATGACCAGTGGCAGGACAATGGAGTCCACAGAAGACTTCTTCTTGCGGCATAACTACTTTGGCTTGCACAAGAACAACATCATCTTCTTTCAGCAGGGCATGCTACCAGCCATGGACTATAATGGCAAGATCATCCTGGAGAGTAAAGGAAAGCTGTCCATGGCTCCTGGTAAGCCCGAGGGTTTGTGATTTACGGCTCCACTCACAGTGTTGTTGTGTCTTATTTGCCAAGTATAGTTTGTGCATCGCATTTGAAACAAATGTGCTTGTGTTTCAGATGGGAACGGGGGTCTTTACAGAGCTCTGGGCAACCAGGGCATCATGGGTGACATGGAGCAGAAGGGAATCGAGTTCATCCATGTGTATTGTGTTGATAACATCCTGGTCAAAGTGGCAGACCCCGCCTTTATTGGCTTCTGTGTGCAGAAGGGAGCAGACTGTGGAGCGAAGGTTGGTCACACTTCTCTGTCTGTTTTACACCTGGTTCAGGACATCTGCTGCACTCTTTAAAGGTTTCAGTTATGTCTTTAGATGAATTCATAGTGATACTTTTTAAACGTGATTCATGATGCTGTTTAAAAGTCACCTTTTACATTTACTTTTGTCTTTAGGATTAAGTAGAACACAACTAAATTGTCTTTCATATCAGATGCTGAAGAAAAATGAACGACAGTTGATATAGCACTAGACCTATTAAACGGTTAAATTCAGAGTTATATTTTCATTATAGATTACCAGTTGAGTTTGGACACACTTTCCTACTAAAATGAATGGGAAAGTGTGTTGCAAAGAGACATGCATCAATGATTGTGTCCTTTCAAATTAGGCCAAGAACCACCCATATTCAAGTGTAATAGGCGTATAAGAAGTTTACAAGTGAACAGAGTACATGAGTGGTTGAGCCACAGTAGCTGAATGTGGTCCAGACTGATCAGCCAGTTAAATTCCAGGAGATCCTAAAGGCTGACGGGTGTAGAGTAAAATCTTTTGAGTGGGTGTTTGACTTGTATAACAGGTGTGGTCAGTTTGTTTGTTACAGCAGTTTGTTTCCAAACTGCTAAACCTTCCACAACCTACCACTGGGTGGAGCTAGAGGACACTGTTTGCTCCTGTGGTGGTCTTGATGAATTCCTTACCGCTTTCTAGGAAATTTGAGGGTTGGGCCCAGAATCTTTCCACATTTTTCACAGTGATCTCAGAAAATGTGAGTGTTTTGAGAAGATGCCATTTTTTCTACACTGTTTTTTGGACAAAGTGTACCTTCAGTTAGGGAAGTGTTGTACCCGGTACTTTTTACCATTGCTAACTCTGAGAGACGAGGCAGTCCAAGTAACTACAAAACAGTGCTGATTTATTCCATGAACGCAGGTAAAAATTAACATTACACGCTCGGGTATCTTGCACCTCCATACTGCACTCAGGCAGATGTAAGATGAAAGACCCTGAACCCACCAGGCCTATACATTATATCCCCTCGGTTGGGCTAGCCCCATACTACACAGAAACGTCAAACCGTGACGTGTCCCTGGTGCCAGCTTTGCAGCTGGTCATAGCAGTAGTCAAAACATGAAGCAAATCAATGTGTGTGTGTGTGTCTGTTGATTAAGTGGTGTGTAGCTAAAAACATTCTCACACGACCTCTAGTACATGTCGTGACTTAAACATAAGAACATATTATGGCTAAGGCTACAGTTATACACGTCATAATAATAATATTAAACACCCTGTCTGCTGACAGTCATCAACTCTTCTCTCTAGTTATCCTTGACCAGATGTACCCTGTAGAAACTCATAAGCATGCCTAAGCATTTAACAGTCTAACTAGACATCCTATCTCCACTAAACATTTCTAATACATAAAGTATTTATCCAATTTCTATCTGACTAAAAATACCTAACAGAAGGAATAAAAGCTTTTCAGGGTACAGAGGTTAACTAGAAATGAATACAGCTAAGTCTTAAATACATTTTCAACTTTTCACTCATTTTTGTTTGGCTAGTAATGTACATCAGTACAACCACCATACTGTACATGGCATAAAAGGAATATTATGAAACCTTTTGCTGTCATCTGAAACACTCAGCTAGGAGTGTTTGACTATGCACATGCATTTAGCAGTGATGAGGATGTTCATGTAAGCAGAACTGGCCCATCCTAATGTGATGTTGAAAAAACTGCACTGGAAGCTGGAAGCCAACAGTTGTTTGCCTGGTAGAGTAATGGTCAGCCTTGAGTTGGGGCTATGTTTATATAATTGATATCAAGGTCCACACTAAAAGGAGATTGAAATAACAAACTAGAGGGGTCAGCCCTGTAACTATCAAGAAACATGCTTTTGTTGACTGATAACTAAATCAGTGACCTTACTGAGGTTTTCCTGGTTAAATAAATAAGTCTTAAGAAGTCCAAGTATGTTGTGGTGGTCTTTTGACTAACCGTTACAGCGTCAGTTAGGCCCTCCTATGTAATTTTTGAAATAAATGAACATACCATGGCAACTTCATCAAAATACACAATCACAGTTCCAGTTATTCTGAGTTCTTTTATTGTAATGGTGCTTTATTTCTTAGCAGTACCACTTTGAAATAAACTTTCATCCATACTGTGTTTTCCAGCTAACATAGAACAGATACAGTATTTAACTGAAGATCATCCAGACACCGCTCCTGTTTGATATTATAAGTTGTGTGGTGCAGCAAAGATGGAAGGCTCAGATCAGAGCAGTCCTACCCTCCCATCATAAATTATTAAGCTCCACTACAGTACATGTGGCTTGACCGCCCCCTCCTACCTCTCATCCCGCCCTGCTCCCCAACCCCCTCATCAGGATTACAGTCTGTCATTAGGAACAGATGGGAAAGGGGGTTCTTTTAACTTTCATTTTTAAAATTTACTCTAACTTTGACTCTAGAAACTGGACTTGCTGTGTAAATAGTTCAGTTAACAGTTTTTGTGACATCAATTTTCCAGGTGGTGGAGAAAACCAATCCAACAGAGGCAGTGGGGGTGGTCTGCAAGGTGGATGGACGTTATCAGGTGGTGGAGTACAGTGAAATCACCCTGGCAACAGCTGAAAAACGCAGCACTGATGGCCGATTGATGTTCAATGCAGGAAACGTGGCCAATCACTTCTTCAACTTTTCCTTCCTCAAGGACATAGTACAGTAAGACAAGTGCTCACTGGTCCTTTTGCATCAATATCTGTCACAAAGGTTTTTGGTGGTTGTGGCTTCCTCTAGTGTGAAGAGTAACTCAGCATCATTACACAGTGCATGTGCAGTAATCTCTTTGTTTCTTTCTGTCAGGAAGTACGAGCCAAAGCTGCAGCACCATGTTGCCCAGAAGAAGATCCCATATGTGGATGATCGGGGTCAGCTAATCAAACCAGACAAACCAAATGGAATTAAAATGGAGAAGTTTGTTTTTGACATCTTCCAGTTTTCCAAGTGAGTTACTGGCTTTGTTATTCTACGGAGGGCACAGAGAGTGTGTGTGTGTATGCGACAGTGTGCGCAGATGGTGTTATTCCTCAAGTTAAAAGGCCTTAAAGTAATAAGAATATAGTCATATGCTCCTTATGAGAGCAGATCACATTTGTTATTCTTGTAGGCGCCCAGCTTTTGACTGGTCCTCAATCTGTTCTTCTAAGCATGAACCCCCCTTTTTCCATTCCGAATCCCTATCAACCAGTCCCAGTCATGCCACTGCTCCGAGATCTGCTCCAGCAGCCCAGGTCTGCCAAGCTCTCTGCAGGAGGATGAAGGTTTATGAGCTATTCAGCTATTCCATCTCGTCCAGTGTTACATGACATCAGCTCTGAGACATGCCACTACTAATAGACTTTACATCTAATGAAAGGATTCCTGTAATGATTAACTGATGGAAAAACTGTGCACACGTCCAGCTTCCTACAAGGTTTATACACTATTTTTCAAAGTAGAAAGGATTTAAAAAAAATAGAGCTTGGTTTTGCGAGGGAGATGGATCACAGTTGCGTCTGGACTGACAGCTCTAGCAGAATGCAGATGGGCTGACTCATTTTGCAGGCTGGATTTTTAAAAGGTTCTACTATTTTCTGTTATTTCTCAATTCAGTTTGGTCTCGGCTCTCATAGTCTGTTGTGCGGCCACATGTGCCTACTATTATTATAGAGGAAAACCCAACAAATCCCCCTTGAGCAGCACTTGGCGACAGTGGGGAGGAAAAACTCCCTTTAACGGAAGAAACCTCCGACAGACCCCGGCTCTTGGTGGGCGGCCTTCTGCCTCAACTGGTTGGGATGAGTGGATAAAGGAGAGAGAAAAGAAAAGAAAAGCAACCAACACAACAACAAACAAACACTGGTCAGGTTGATGTGGCCAGTGACTGCTCATCAGAAGCGTAGAGCTCCAGAGCAAGGGCAACCTGCAAAAAGGTACAGGGAGTGAGAAAGGACACACTACGGGAAAGAGGAGACACACCGTTAGTGATGTGTAATGGTGGCATATAGATGAGAGGAGAGAAACTCAGAGCATCATGGGGCCCCCAGCAGCCTAGGCCTATAGCAGCATATCTAAGGGAAGGCTCAGGGTCACCTGATCCAGCCACCTATAAGCTTTATCAAAAAGGAAAGTTTTAAGTCTAATCTTAAAGGTAGAGAGGGTGTCCGCCTCCCAACCTGAGACTGGGAGTTGGTTCCATAGGAGAGGAGCTTGATAGCTAAACTTTGTATGTTAGGAGAAGGATTTTAAATTCTATTCTGAATTTTACAGGGGTTCAGTGGAGAGAAACTAATATGGAAGATATGATCTCTCTTGCTAGTTCCTGTCAGTACTCTGGCTGCAGCATTTTGGATTAACTGGAATTATTGGGACATCCCTGATAGTAAAGAGTTACAGTAGTCCAGCCTGGAAGTAACAAATGCATGGACCAGTTTTTCAGCATCACTTTGTGACAGGATGCTCCTGATTTTTGCAATATTGCGCAGGTGAAAGAAGGCAGTTCTAGAGACTTGGTTTATGTGTGATTTAAAGGACATATTCTGATCAAAGATGACTCCAAGGTTCCTCACAGTAGTACTGGAGGCAAGAGCTATGTCATCTAAAGTAACTATATGATTAGACAGCAGATTTCTAAGGTTTTCAGGCCCAAGCACAATAACGTCAGTTCTGTCAGAGTTTAGAAGTAAGAAGTTGCAGGTCATCCAGGCCTTTATGTCTGTAAGACATGCTTGAAGTTTGACCAGCTGACCTGATTCATTTGGCTTCATAGATAAATATAACTGAGTATCATCTGCATAGCAATGGAAATTTATGTTGTGCTTCCTGATAATATTGCCTAAAGGGAGCATGTATAAAGTGAAGAGAATTGGACCTAAAACAGAGCCCTGTGGAACGCCGTGACTAACTTCAATTTGTGTGGAACATTCGTCATTAACATGAACAAATTGAAATCTTTCTGATAAATAAGATTTGAACCAACGTAGCGCAGTTCTTTTAATCCCAATAACATGTTCAAGTCTCTGCAGTAAGATGCTGTGATCAATGGTGTCAAAAGCAGCACTGAGATCTAAGAGGACAAGTATGGAGACAAGTCCTTTGTCCAAGGCTAGGAGAAGATCATTGGTGACTTTCACCAATGCGGTTTCTGTACTATGATGGACTCTAAATCCTGACTGAAAATCCGCAAACAAATCATTCTTGTGCAAGTGGTCACATAACTGCTTTGCAACAGCTTTTTCAAGGATTTTGGAAATAAATGGGAGATTGGATAGTGGTCTATAATTAGCTAGGACACCTGGGTCAAGAGTAGGCTTTTTGAGTAGAGGTTTAATTACTGCAAGTTTAAAAGCCTGTGGAACATAACCTGTTAATAGAGAGAGGTTAATCAGATCTAGTATGGATGTGTTGATTAGGGGAAAGACGTCTTTGAGCAGCCTGGTCGGGATGGGGTCCAGGAGACATGTTGATGATTTAGATGAAGCAATTGTTGAGGTCAACTCAGAGAGATCTATAGGGGAGAAGTAGTCCAAGTATAAATGAGGTCTTACAGATGTTTCTAAAGCCATTGTAGTAGATGGCACATCTGCGAGAGCTGTGGGAGTGGTCCGACCAATTTTTTCTCTAATAGTTGTGATTTTATTTGTAAAGAAGCTCATGAAGTCATTGCTGCTGAGATCTAAGGGAATGTTAAGCTCAACAGCACTGTGGCTCTTTGTCAGCCTGGCTACAGTGCTGAAAAGAAACCTGGGGTTGTTCTTATTTTCCTCAATCAGTGATGAATAAAATGCGGTTCTGGCACTATGAAGGGCTTTCTTATATGTTATTAAACTATCTTTCCAGGCTATGAAAAACTCTTCTGACTTAGTGGAGCGCCACCTCCTTTCCATTTTTCGTGATGCCTGCTTTAGGGAGCGGAGCTGCAAGCTGTACCACCTAGACAGCCAGCGGTTGAATGACTACATGCGGCTAAACATGTCATCATTGGTCAGATTGGGCAGGGGCCCAGAGAAAACTACGGAGTCCGACATCGTTTACTCAACATTAATCTTAGTGACCTCCGACAGAAGGCCATCCATTACAATGTCTGACGAGACTGGGAGGACGTCTGTTCCTGTGACAGAGACAGGGGGGACCTGGTTAAATGAACAGAGAGACATACCTGGTAGCTCAGGGATGGGATGGTCCTCTTCAGCCTCAGCATCTGTGTTTTCATCTGTCGACCCCCCATATGGATCGTCCGCCTTCACTTCTGCTGCTGCTTTCTTCTGTCTGCTCTCCTTTTCCACTCTTTTTACGAAGACAAAGAAAGAAGTCATTACGTCTTTTTTTGCTAGTGTGTGTTTCCACGCTCATCACTCAAAAGAAGAAACATCCCTGTCCCCGATTTTCTAACCTCCCTACTTTGCCATATACGGTATTTAAGTAAAAAAATGACTGTTTCTTTGTCCAATATTTCAATATAAATACACTCCTGTGTCTAACTAACCTCTGCATTTCAGTGATCATCTTCAAAGTGGTCATTCTCAGCGACTGTCTTACGAAGGAAAACTACAGCCTAACAAATTTAGTGCTATTATGTGATTATTAATGAAAGGTCGACTACAATCAAAGTGGAATTATGAAATTTACATCAATTTTTTGTACAGGAGCAACAACAGAGCAAAGATGGACTCAACGACCATCTTGTCCACGTTGATATTATAATCAGATCACTGACATTGTTTTGTTTACCTCTGCAGCTCGTCCTCCGTGTCCACACCCGATTCATCGTCATCATCACCTCCTGTGAAACAAAGGGTCAATTTGTCGATAAAGTACAATTTAATTGGGAATCTGATATGTCTAAGTTAATTAAAACTAGGCTTGTGTATGGATTATGGGCAGCTAGACAAGAACAGACAGACAGGGCCAATGTAATGCAACTTAAATTACCAGCACCTCACTGTGGCCCTGATCATAAAACTAATTAAATATGATAATCAAATGTCAACAAGTTCAACATGCTTTAACTTTCTGGTCATATAGGGGGAGAATTTTATCTTACTGCCAGTTTTATGCTTTCTACAAGATACTGTGGAGCATAGTTCTGATGCAAAGCAGGCAGGCAAACATAATCGTCAACTATTCCCATTTCCATACAATCCTGTGTTGCTGAGGGGAAGAAAAACAGCCCTAGTTAAAGTGCCATGGCCCCGTCAGTGTTTGTTGGGTCAGTGTTGTGTCGCCTCAATGATGCGCCCCAGCACTTTACATCCGGCCTCGCATTAACATAGAAATGAGAATCATGCACAAGTCCCTTCACAGCGATTTTCCTCCATTCTTGCTTCTCTCATCAAACAGCACCACCAGTAGCCTATGCATGTAGTTCTTGTCCTTTACACAGTGATGCTGTCAACTCGTCCTTTTCCACTTGCTTCATAAAGGTGATCTCTTGTGTCTAATCCCTGGGCTTTCACAAGGTCTCCTGCCCCCTCTCAGTTAGCTCCACTGCTACCCCAGGCCCCCATTCAGTTATTGGCGCTAATGGAATGAATGAACTTCACTCTCAGCCACTTACAGTTCAGCTTTTGAATCTTTACAGTACAGATATGCATATAGAAAGTGACCAGAGCTTCCAAATTGGTGAGCCTCGCCCCCGATGCGGCTAGTAGTGATGGTCCTGTGACACCTGAGGCTCTGATACATGCGCGGTAGCTCATGAAGCAGCTGTATGGAACCACTGTGCCAAGGCATGGTTTGGTCACATGACTAGTGACGTTTGAACCACTTTACTGCTTCAGTCGGAGTGGAAACCCTGTCACTGGTTTGGTTGTCTTGGCTCTGTGGTAGAGCTGAGCTGAGCCTTTGAAGCAGATAGAGACTGACAGTGTTGCATTCAGTACTAAAGATTCTATAGCACTACTAAACCATGACACTCGGAGCAAAGGAACACAGTGGATGTAAGCGCTGTAACAGGCACATTGGTGGGGGTTGATGAAGGATCATGGAGTGTAGTAGCTAACGTTACTCAAATAGGTGAAAGTAATGTGATTGCAACTTGTGGTGATCATGAAAACCACAGTCTTGCAACAATGTAGCGTGGGTTCGATTCCCAACAGAGCTGAGTGGTCTTTAACTCATCAATTAAACATTTGAAATGAGATCACATTTGCCATCTAGCCTACTGAACACCCACTATTCAACATCTTTTAAGCTATGGGCTATTTAGACTTATTTTAGGATAGAATATGATTCATAGCTAAAATGTCAGGCAAAGTATCTATATCTGTAGCCTACTACAATCAGATGTGCCAAATAAGAAACATGGTCTTCAACATGAGTCCATGTTTGTTTTATATTTTATTATGTCAGCTTGAAACCATACAACCATGTAGTGTAGTCAAACAGGAATGTGCATGGTGAATCAAATCCCAAACAATCCATGAACCAATAAATGACACGTCTTGATTGTATTGCAGGATCATTTGATATACACTGGCCCAAAAGGGAGCATCGTTAACACCCTGAAATGACTAGGATGTATGATCTGAATTTGATTTCTTGCAAGTTTGCTTTAGGACAGAGTGTTGACTGAACTTTTTTTTTAATCATAATCTGTGAAATATGCTTTTTTTTGGTGCCAGCTTTAACCAATTATAAATTTATTTATTTAAACAAGATAGTTTAAACAAGGACAATGTTCCTATTTCAGGAACATTTTGTTCCACCTGTCGCAGGTACACACACCTGAACACTGCGCAGCACAACCACAGTCTGATCTGCTGGCACCTGATCCAGTGGAGCAGCTGGGGACTAGATGCCTTGCTCACTGGCACCTTAGTGGCAGTAGTGAGGGAGGGGCAAGTGCCCTGGTGATAATTAAACCTTTTAGCCATGCTACTGGCATGACTTGAGTGACAGTGTTGGTCTGACTGTTGGTGGGTCAACCGCATCCAGTTGGAAATATCTCCGCCTCTACATTTTCTATTGCCATGAAGTTTTCTACCATTCATGATCCCCAGAGGCTAATTCCTAATAATTTTGGTGAACCCTTGACATTTCCTCTATCACTCACATGAGAATTTGTGTACCCTCAGGATAAACTGTAGTAACTGATACTCTGACTCTTCCCCTAGTGCTATGATTGGTTTATGGTTTAGGACCCAATACCTGCAAAACGAATGACATTCCTGCCGACTTGTACCTTGTGTTTTGTGCTAATTAGCAAGTGTTGTAACATGATAAAATGAGATGGTGTACATGGTTTAAAAAAAAAAATTATATCTAACTAATTGATTATCAACATTTTTTCTGATTATTTTTGTGTGGATGACTAATTGTTTCAGTGCTAAAGCAAACCTAAGAAACAAACCACAATACCATTGTTTCTCTGGTGCCCAACAGAACATTTGTTGTGTACGAGGTACTGAGGGAGGATGAGTTCTCCCCGTTGAAGAATGCAGACAGTCAGGATGGAAAGGACACACCCACCACAGCTCGACACGCCCTCATGTCGCTCCACCATCGCTGGGTGCTCAACGCTGGGGGTCACTTCATTGATGAAAATGGCAGACGTGTGCCTGCCATCCCCAGGTGACACACAGCATCATGCATGTCATGTCACTTCACTTCAAGAAAAACGCACTCTAGGTTTTGCATGAAAACAGAAACAGGTCCTCGCGGTCGTTCCCACCTTCCCAACACTCTGCACACTATGTGTTCAAACTGTATGCACTGGCTTTTTTTTGTTTGTTGGTATTATAGATATATTCTTTTAGCCTCACACTCTCACATCCCCTTCTCTCATGCTTGGACTTGCTCCTGTGTGTCCTGTGCAATGTGTCCAGCGACGGAGCAGCAGGCAGTGTCACAGATGATGGCCACAGAAAGTAATTATCCCCCTGGAGTACAGAGTGCATGGTGATGGGGTTCTGACTTTCTTTCCCTCTTGCTAGGATTTGTTAACACCATATAACATTACTTATGATTCTTGGTGTCTCCTTTCCTGCATTACCACTGAAAAGAAGAATGTGTGTGGACAGAAGGCAGTTGGCCACCATTTTTCTGTCTCTTTGCCATCAGTCGTGATGAAGGAAATGACAGAATCATTTGAGACAACTCAAAATGCAGTACTCTTAGCTTCCTGATCAGGTGAAGTATAGTCAGAACGACATGCTGACAGATCATTTTCTCCTTAGATGGTTGCTACTAATGCATTGTGTTGCATGCTGGGTAATGGGCACCAGTCACACTTTCCAACAAACGGCAACAACTGCAATAATTGATTTGTGTTTAATACAGTTAGAACAGGGGCAGCCGTTTATTGCTTGCTAGTTGGCCTTTGAGTTCAAATATACTGACTTATTTATTAATAAGATTCAAGTAAATCAGCATGTGCTTCAGTAACATTCATGGCACCTATAAATGTTATTCAGGCTCTTGAAAGGTGTGCTTCTTCCTAAGTTATTCAGCTTGTCCTTCATTCTCATAATGCAGCTGTGTGGGTAACTATTCAACAGAATACTTGAAACACCTAATGTGCAAAATGTCTGTAATGAAGAGCAAGCTGAGTGATAGTAATGAGGTGCAAAGTTCCTCCAGTGTTCAAAGGCACTCGGTGGAGATACCTATACTTTACCTGTCATTTGCCTGTTTTCTTCTTCTGTAATGGGTCAGAGGACTAATCACTGGTCATGTTTGGGAATGATGAAGCTCTGATTCTCTGCCTTTCAACTCTAATCACAAGCCAAATACAAGAACAAGGATTCATAGCTGCTTCTCCGCTACAATCCATCTGTCTGTTTCAAGGGACAATTACTCTGTTTTTTTTCCTTCTGATCTTCTCTGAATATGTCCTTTCCAACAAAGCCTGAAGGATGGAACAGATCTGCCAATCAAATGTGAAATTTCCCCACTGGTTTCCTATGGGGGAGAGGTAAGGAAGCAAGGCTTAACACATGAAATAGGAACTCCAGATGATGTTCTTTTCCTGCTGTCGACCTGAAATAATTCTGTGCACTCAATAACACTGTTCTGGTGGTGTCTGTACATCTTTAAGGGTCTTGAAGAATTGGTGAAGGGCCGAGAGTTTCAACCAACCCTGATGATCGACGAGCATGGAGTCCATGAGCTGGTGAAGAATGGAGTTTAGTCAACGGAGGAGAGAGAGAGAGAGAGACAGCCCCAAAGACCAGCTCCCTTTCTGTCTCTAACCATTTTCAGGGAGAAACTGTGATGTCATCACTGTGCAATAGCAAATGCCACATGCATGTGTCCAGGAAAGAAGCTGCCCCATCCACAATGAAGGAATGAATGATTGAATGCACAAGTTGAAGTGTACAGTTTACTTTTCAATGCCAAATTTTCTTTGCTTTGTACATTGATGTCACAGATTATTCATATTTGTTTTGAGGACACAGCATGATATGAAGGATGGCATCCCTGTTGCACTAAACTATATGAAGCATTACTCAAGTGCATTTATTTATTTTGCTTATGAAACTTATTTTTATATGTAATGATAGATACTCTCTAGGTGGGTATAGCCATCTACTCATTTTACCTGGTGATTTTTATACAACATTGGACTGAAACGAAATGAGCAGAAAGATGTTTCCTACTAGCATGTCATCAAGGTCCATGGTATGGGCTGTGGGGGGGTATTTATAATATCTGCTTACTTTCTGTTTGTAATCATTGAAGATCAGTTATTATTAAGCTTTTGGACAAGCTGTGACTTCTGTCATCTTTATTAAAGAATTTCCTACTTGGAAAATATCCTGAATTATCATTGTCTGTGCACCTGGTATTACTTACTACGGTGGGGAAATCTGTTTACATACTCAAATTGTGGGGACTGATGACTTGGTGTAAGGGTTAGATGTTAGGCAGTTATGGTGGTTATGATTAAGGTCAGGGTACATCTCCAGGAAATTAATGCAAAGTTCCCACAAGGAATGAAAATAAACGTGTGTGTCTGTGTGCATAACAATGTGTTGGTATGTTTTCTTTAAAATGAGTGTAACCTATGTGTATGTATGAGTTTCACTTGTCTCTGTCTGCTGGTAGTGTTTTTTGCATTATAGCCCCTGCTGTCATGAATCAGAGTTTCCAGCACATGGTATTTGTTTAAGATGGGCCAGAGCATGCAACACTGCTGCAGCTGTTCAGAAAATATTCTATGTGGCTCCTTTCTGACTGGTTTTCCTTTGTTACTGTAGAGCCATAAATACATTCTGCTGCAAAAGACCGAGTGATTGTTATTTTACCAGAAAAACACATAGTTTGACAGTGATATTTACAGATATATGTATACAAATTTCATATCATTACTTTTCTGAAATTTAAAAGTGAAGTTCCTCTTGTGTTTAACAATACAAGAGTGTACTGCCATGCTACAAGAGCTCTGTGACGCTATACAGTTGTGTTCTGGGCTAATGCCTGATGTTTGTTTAATTTCTTAGAACGTTAAAATGCTAACACACAAAGCACAACCTTTGCACGTATTTGGTCAGTTGGGTAAATTTCAACAGTTTAAAAAAGTTAAAATTAAGGAGTCAGTAAAGTTATCGCAATTCATCCTACATGATACTCTACCAAATTTCAAGGCAGTCTATCCAAGAGCTGTCGGGGTATTTTAGTAAAAACCACAAAGGTCATCTTCAGGTGCTAGAAAAGTCAGGCAATCACCAAAGTCATTTTGATTTATTCTCTGGGAACCATGAACATCTGTTCAAAATTCACAGTAATCTGGCCAATAATTAAGATATTTCAGTCTGGACCACAACAATATACCTCTGTACCCCTAGAGCACTAGCATTGTTAAACGCAACTGAAAAAAACAACTTCACACAAGGAGACTATAAAATTTCTAAAATTCTTAAATTCTATTAAAAGTCTTCCAGCAGTTGGAGTCAACTTTGCTGCTGGATAGCATAGCTTCCTCATCAGTAAATACAGTGGGTAACTTTGTTAATTAGAGAATCAGAAAACCAAGTGACTGTTTTCATGCAGGGTTCAGGCCACATCATCAGCAAAACACACACATTAGAAGATGACCTCTTGCTGACACACTTCACGGATCTGGTTTGACTATTAAGCCTGTGACAAACTGCTGTGTTAGTGCTACTGAATTGAATACAAAAGCAGCTTGTGTGTAGCAGAGTCAAAGATCAGTATTTTACTTTATATGATCACACTCAAAGGTCTTTAGGATAGTTTAATGCTAGTCATGTAGCCTAGTTAGAGGCTTTTATAATTGCACAATTAGAAAATTTGTAGGCTAATACAGCACCACCATGATTTTGTCCTATAAATTTGTTTTAAAATGACTTCAGAGAATAGCAGCAAAACCTTAAACTCTAGTCGTTTCAGCCTTTAGCTGTCAAAACAAAGGCTCTTTTCAGGAGGAAGGCATTCTGAGTGTTGGATTTGGTCTTAATTGAAACCTTATGTGTGGTATGTGGAATTCTGGGACTTTGGCATGCTCCCAAGAATCCACAGAATGTGAAGGGTTTGTTTTTTGCCTCTCTCTCTTTTCCTATGTGTCTTACAGCAGCCCAGTGAGTCTGCACGAAAGCCACCGAGAGTGAACAGGCGAGTGAGTGTGAAAGAAGGGTTTGGGTTGTAACAGCCACTCAACTCATGGGAATAATTTTAAATCTCTGAACAAATGGTCTGAAAGGATTAAACATCTTCAAAGTAAGTCATCTTTTTCTTTTACACTTTCACCTTTAACATTATGCACTTTCATCTTTTTCATAGCCTGAGCACAAACTGGTTTCCTTGAACAGTTCAAGTTCTCCTTGCATGTTTGAAATCCTACCTTTTGTGTGAAATGGCTTCTGTTTGCATTGCAAATTTAAAGAGTGAACAGCAGAGCAGAGCGATGCAGTGCCACATTCAAACTCCTCTGCTGTAGATCCCGTTCAACATGTTTTGTTTAAAATGTGATTAAGCCTGATTTAAAACCTTTTTACTTGAAGAATGAACAGGCTATAAATGGAAGCCTCTCTTTGTAAATGTCAACTCAGGAGGAAGCACATCTCTAATTTTGAAACAATACTTGATATTCACATAATGTAATTTATTCTGTCTAGAGTGTTTCCTGCAGCATACAAATGACAGCAGAAAGGCACCAACTTTATTTCCCCACAAGTAACAAAACACTTAAGGGACTCACATCCTTGCATTAAGCTCACTTTTTCGCTTTTGTGGCAGAAGTGTTTTGGAAAAGTTACATTACTGACTCATGATTGCTTGGCTTCTATAAAAGCTTACCGTACTCAGCTGATTAAATGTTGAACATTTAAATTACAGCTTTGAAAACGATCCCCCACCCCACCCCAAGTACATGTCCTGCTTTTGTGTCAGGTGGTGTGCATGTTCTTAAGTGTTACATAGCTGTATGTAGGCATCTCCCTGTAGTCTGTGGGTGATGGATGTCCACACAGAGGCCTCTTTTCAGTCTCACTGAAGTGAACCTAAATTGACATAGAAGTGGTATCTGAACAGTTAAGTTTGTGACATTTGAAGCAGCATTGGATGACCCGAACAGTCAATGGTGGAAGGTGACACTGATAACATGGTTGTTTGAGAGGTCAAGGTGAAACTAAGGACATGATGAACTAGTGTTCATCAGCAATCAGTGACAAGTTTCAGGTTAAGTGTGTAGCATATTGTCAGGGTCAGCGCATAAAGCCAATGATGTCACAGGGTGAACTCAATTATAGAGCCAGACAAGGATCAGTAAAACACAGTCTCTTTAATAAGCACACTGGTCAGACACAAACAATGACAAAGCCAGATACTGATTCAGCACGTAACACTCTCAGGTCGTTAATACAGTCCAGGGTCAGAGCCAGCAAACTTACACAGCCGAGGGATCCAAAGCGAGAGGTCAGAGAGGGAAGTCCGACAGTTGAATTCACAGAACACAGTCCGAATCAGAAGGGCAAGGCAGTACCCGGTGGTCAATGGCAAGCCGGGGTCAAAACAGGCACAAGAAAAACCGCTGGAAAACCTGACATGGATTAGAACGATCTAGCAGCTTCTCACAAGGTGAGAAGCTGCCTATATGCTATTGTAACCAGGTGTGATTAATGAGAAGCAGGTGAAGCCAGTGATGAGAAAAAGTTCCCAGGGGTCAGAGTGAGCTGGTGACAGGAAGTAGTATAAAAAAAAAGTATGAGACAGGAACCAGATGGAACAGAATTATAACACATATAGGATAAAAACATCTTAAATATTTGATGTTTTACACTAGCTTAACCAAATGCTGGATAGTTTGACTCTGATAACTTGTAATTGCATATAGAATTCAAAATGTATTATATCCCTTAGATAAAACATTTGATTAATAATACCAAAGATAATGCAATACCTATATTAATTGATGATGAACATAATCATTTGTTGAAAGCCAGCAGGCAGGGTGTAAAGCAGCTAGTTATGGGTGGTTCAGAAGTGTTTACTGTTTCCTTTTGTGCTAAGATTAAGAGAACTATAGTTTCAAATGTCCAGAATACAAGGAAATGCACATCAGTCTTTTAGCACTGTCATTTAAAGGGAAGTTCTACCTTAAAAGGCTTAAACACTGTTAAAACCTTTAGATGTTCTATGCACTATTGAGACGATTTCAGTTTTTATGTGCTTTTTTGCTGCTTTCTAGATCACAGTGTTACATATACATATCTGTATTTTCTTCATCTACAACATGTGAAATATTTTGGCTATCTAAAACATCGCTATCAAACATCAGGGGGTCATGTAATTTGTTTTGGGTTGCACTGATGTTCAATATTCATGTCCATTATCAGCATTTAGAAAGAAACCCATGAGTGAAGAACAAGGTTGCAGTGCTGGTAAAGCAGAATGGCATCTTATAATTAGACTCAGGAATGTAATATGTTTTTTCTTACTTAAAATACCTTGCTGCTCTTATTCTACAATCCATTCTCCTATCTCTATCAAATTTCAGCCACTTTCTCTGTGCAGTGCCAACTGGGGAACAAAAGAAGTAATGGAAGTACAAGTAGACAAAGGAAGCTGTGGAAAACAAACAGTAACATTACAAAACCTGACCACAAATTAAGTCCAGAAATGCACTGATCACCACAGATTGACAGTGTTTGACTCTATAAGCATATCAGGGTGTGGGGTTTTTCTTTTAAGTCCTCTTTGTTGTGTTCTTACTAGGCTGGATAGGGAACCCTCTTTTTCAGGGTAAATAAGTTCTTTCTCAAAGCAGAAGTGAGAAATGATTGTTCATGACAGGAAAATATATGAATACCTGCGGTGGATGGCAGAGGGGAGAGGATAATGTACTCATAGTCAATATTTTTTATTTGTTCAGACAGATGGGAAACAGAAAGGAAGAAAACATTCAGGGGGGATTTGATCCCACACTATAACTCCATCATCTGGCTGTAATTTGATACATATAAACACACAGAGGCTAAAACACACACACAGGAAAAGATAGAATGAGTGAGAGTAGAGAAGGAGCCACATGAACATGTTATCACTGCACGTTACTAACGTCAGTTAGCAGCCCTTCCCTCAAGTGTTCGGGGGCTGACATCCTCATATACAGACCTTAATCACACACCACAGTAAAGGCTGCAATTTCAACCACTCATTCAAAACACTGCACTGGAGGCACCCTGTGCTTATAGTCATAACTCAACGCTGACGTTGTTTGATTGGAAGTCCTTTCAAATCAGTGCTTCTGGCAAGAGAAAACCAGCTGTGTGCTCCCTTGCGCTGAGGTGCCTGCTGTAATTTGGTATAAATAGCACCGTTTCAGGGAACATCACCCGTAAAATACTGTGCTGTTGACTTTATACATGCTTGAACTTCGACCCTGCCCAAACCAACATCCACCTTGTCATCTACCCTTTGAGGGGGATTAGGTTACATGTTGCCTAAAGACGTTCTCTATTTATTCCTCTTATTTTTGAGTTTAAACCACTTGTTTGTCCATTTCCAGACTCAGCTGTGATTTAACTCTAGATACAGGAAATTTATGACATAAATTGGATTGCTTCTGTGGTATTTCCCATTGTGGCGTCATTAATAAAGTGAATATAAGGTTGCTTCTTTGATCCAGACTACAGAGGAAGATGCTCGAGCAGGCGGATGGTCAATGATGGAAGCAGGTCACCAAAAATGAAATAATTGTGAGGAGCAAAGATAAATGTACAACCCAATGTCAGAAAAAGTTGGGACTGTATGTAAAGTCATATGTATGTAAAAACAAACATTAAAACTTAAAATATTGATAAATCATCTTTGTCCCGTATCACAGTGAAAACAACACAGAAGAAGCACCTTACTTGAAGTGATACCTCATCAATTTTATTTTTTGTTCAAAATAAACTCTTATTTCAATATAATACACAGATAATTTACACATCACTATTTTTAATTTTATTTTTGGATTTTACATACCACCCCAACATTTTCTGATTTGGGGTTGTACTATAACACATAATATTCAGTGGCCACATCCTCTGTGTTTGCACATGTGGCCTGAGTCTTTCTTCCATAATTTTTCATCCTCTCTCTGCTGTTTACATGTGGTGCCTCTGTCTGTTTGTCTGATGCTCATTATTGGGCCCTCCACCTCGCCGTCTCTCGGTTCCCATCTGTCTTAATTGCAGGCTGTCAGGGAAGATCTGAGGTAATACATCAAACGAACCTCATGACATGCTGCAGGCTGCCAGTGTCTACAAATGACAGTCTGAGCAGTGAGTTGTCCCTGCTGACGTAGCACAGAGAACTACTTCTGCCTGCTTTGTTGTTTCAACTAATGTTGTATGGTTATAGAGCAGAGTTGTGTGTTTCACTCAAGTAAGAATTGGAAGGCAGAATATTTATTTGTAAGGGAGCTTTTATTCTTTCTTTCATTTATTCATACTTAAGAGAAATATCTGGCATGGGCTGTTGTTTTTCCACACTGATAGTGTAGCTGTAAAGTTCAGGGCCTGGATAGTCATTCGAGATGGGTTTCCAGTCAAAGGTTTTCAGGTGCTCTCCTTATATAATAAACACAGTCTCTGTCATAGCAAGATATTTACAGTGAACAGTGACCTCTTGTGACCTCTAAACACCAGTTGGTAGCCTATACGGGCACCTGTGCACTGTCTTAAAAAGTTCATATCCTCACGCTACCAAAGGTCCCTAATGGCACCATCAGTTAGGTGTGACAGCAGGTGTGCTGCGGCTTGAGCCTACGCTAACAGCTGCAATGTAAAACACAGACTGAGCTTTAACTTTACTGAGCTTAAATACATAGTATATGGGTAGGAGAAAGTCACTACAGAGAGCGTGGCCCTCATGTCAGCGTACATAAAGAGAATCCAGAGCAGCTCATGCAGTGGTGCTGGAATAGAGTTTGACGTCTGATTTCTTTAGAAATGAGAAATTTCTAAACAGCAACAAATCATTCAAAAGAGGATACAGATAAGACTTGGTAATGTAAAGTGATGACATTATTGTTATGCATCCCAACTTGTAAAGCATATTAGCATTTTAGTTTTTGGTGTTATATTATTGTAAGACTGATGAATCATAAAGCAATGCTCACTTTTATATTGTTACATGTGCATATGCGGTGTTAGATATCCTATGATTAAATGTGTAGACTGAAACACATCCCACACTCCCCCAGTTTCACATCTTACCTAGATCACAGAGGATTGTTTTCTCTTCCAGTCAAGAAAATGCAATTACATATGGTGTGTGTTTGTGTGTGTGTGTACGTCATTCTCAGATTTTACTGTTATGTGTTTACTTGGCTCCACCTGGGTCTGACTGGGAAATGTGATTCAGATTTCACACATTCCTATAAAAATGAAGTAGCCTTAAGGGAGAAACAAGAGGCCATAATAGAAAGCCTATGTGGATGGTTATGGTGCGTGGCATACTGGCTCAATGTATAGCAAAAAGGCACCAACATTGCTCTTAAACACATACAAACCCTATATCTATA
>NW_018128002.1:1381857-1387026 GCF_001952655.1 Monopterus albus
TTAGCGCCGTTGCCTCACAGCAAGAAGGTTCCAGGTTCGGGCCCCACCTGGGACCCTTTCTATGTGTAGTTTGCATGTTCTCCCCGTGCGTGGGTTCTCTCCGGGTACTCCGGCTTCCTCCCACAGTCCAAAGACATGCAGCTTAGGTTGATTGGTGTCTCTAAATTGCCCATAGGAGTGAGTGTGTCTATGTGTTAGCCCTGCGATGGATTGGCAACCTGTCCAAGGTGTATCCTGCCTTTGCCCGATTGCCGGCCGGGATTGGCTCCGGCCGTGACCCCGTTCAGGGACTAAACGGTAGAAAATGAATGTTTGCCATTATTGTTTATTTTTAATAAGGGACAACATGTTTTTCAGTCATTTCAAATTTTTATTGGACAGGACAAACAGAGAACAATGAGAGACAGAGGGTTATACAGAATGGGCCACTGCTGAACAAGAAAATAATTTAAAGCAAATTTTCATGTAATCCCTCTTAACAGATGTAAGTAACCATGTGGCATATGTTTATAATGCTTCAGCAGTCCACACACTGTTCACCAAATGTAGGGAATTGCCAAGGTATTAAATTGGCTGATGACTTATAACTCTTAAATATGTAAACCTGTGAAACATAATGCAGTACATTCATATGGTGAAGTTGAAGGGCTTTGGTGATCCTCTGATCATGGATGGTGTATGATGCATTGAGCCTTTCTATCTCAGTAGAAACAATTTATGTTCCTTTTTGGATGATCTGAAATAGCGTTGACGAACCTCTGACTTTTCATCTAGCATCACCATGAAATCATCGTTTTGGTTTTTCATGTACTTTGGTTTACAACCAAATACCTGAAAAACTCAGTCTCAGCTGCACTTTGTTTATTGCTGTTTAGCTAATTTTAGCATGCTAACATGCTAAAGTCAAAATGGTGACTATAGTAAGCAGACCTGTAATCAGTAATCAGCCTCTTCATTTCATCACTGTGGGAGTGTCAGCAGAGCTAAGTTAGCTTTCAAGCTGCAGTTACAATTATAAAGATGGACCAAATCATTTCTTGACAGCTGCTGCAGTGTAACAAAGAATGAGCAAAATTATAATTCTTGCATTTTGTTTTACTGTGAAAATTTTCCTATAACTTAGTCATTAAGAGTTCAAGTCCTGGATAAATAAAAAAAGCAAGAATCCAGAGTTATATAATATGTCTAACTTGCTAATTAACTTGTCACATTGTTATTCAATTATGTTAAAATACTATCATAACATTTCACATTTAAATGTGCAGAAAGTCAGACAGTTTTACAGAAATCAGTACCTGCATTTGAGATGTGGGATTTTACAGGCATCAGATCTCATGCCTTGCTTCTCTGGTGGTAGTTGACTCAAGCCGGATTTTGAGGCAGGGAACAGAACCAAGTAAACCTGTATGTTGACTTTACAGACTTTCCCAGGGTGCAGGACTTGGTGGTACAACACAGTTACTCTGTGTGCTGGGCTTGATCCTCCCAAGAAAATCTGCCTGTTTACACAAACAACATAGCCTGGGAAAACCAAACCAAACCACTGTGCTGTTTGCAATGTGAGGGCCCTGCAGCAGGACATGTCAGTGAGCTAAGTGCATGAAAGTATGAGTCAGTTTCAAGTTTCTGGGGTTGCATGACAGGCACCCACAGAGGTGAATGTTGGTGTGTCCGGCTAGAATAGTTAGTTATGACCTTTCCTATGAGTTTTACACATTTCAGAGCTCATTGGCAAATGTTAGGCGAGCAGTATCACAGACAATCAGGAAGGACTCAGGAAAATGTAGGACTCGCACTCACGTTTGGAAGAGCAAAAAATTTAATGAATAATAAAAATAAGGAGTCGACGGGGACCGGACACTGCTGCAGGTCTCGGGCAGCTGGAGACGCTGTATTGACTGGACAGCTAGAGGAGCAACCCGGGGTTGAAGGAGAGGTGTGGCACGCTGTATTGGAGTAGAGGATGAGAGTGTGAGAGTGTGCCTGCTGACGAGGTGCTGGGAAATGCCCGATCCACGGACGTAACAGGCAAATCTCTAATGCATTTATTCATCTAATGAAAAAAATGTGGGTACAATGTGTGTGTTGGTTGAGATGTGTTTGCTCATGGGTTTCTGAGTGTGTACCTGTCCTTCACCATTTCTGGCACTAGTCAAAAGGGAGCTGACTTTTGGAGGGCATAGACAGTTTCTCCCCTAGAAGTTGAAATTCAATTCAGTAGTCATTCTGGACGTTCTGCTGAACTGTGATACAGTAAATTAGTGTGGTGATGGAGAGTTATTGGTGAATATATCTAGAGAAAGTTATTAGTCTGAGTAACTGATGTAAAGTGACATGCCATAACTCCCATTGGGAGACTAGATTCACTAATTTGCCACCACATTCGGGAACATTTAGCACATATGGCTTTGTTTCTGTACGATATACTGGGAAGAAGTCACACTATAGCAAATGTCACGCTATGATATATTGTTAGTTATGAAGGATTAAAAAGATATTTGTCTCTAAATTATTGACTTTGCATGTATTTTTCAATACATGCAAATTCAGTCCATCGAAGCTTATATTGCCAAATACAAACATATAAAAGTTTAAATGGACTATAACATAAACATATTTACCCTAATTATCCACAAGTGGCCACCTGACCACAAGAGCCTCAGTCTACTTTACTGACCTGAGGGTGAGGTCCCTGGTGGTCAAAGATTTCTGGACACAACAAATGCATGTGTACATTTAACACTCAAATCTGGGAGACTAAATGGTACATTGTGTAAAACTTGTACTGTACGAATTTTGAGTTGTTTGAATACTGGAATACAAGCTTATGTTATAGTGTATCCAAAGTGTAAAATGGTACAGACAATGGCAAGAAAAATCTCCAGCTGAGTGTAATGGCAACTTGTACTCTTTTTAAGACTGATCACAGATTGAACCTTGAATATATAGTGTGTAGCTTGTGATAGAAATAATACTAATGTTTGCTATGCAAATAAAAACAACCCCTCTCCATGGATTATGCTTGTAAATTAAATACTGTAATATGTTGATAATAGGAGTGGATGCATATGAAATCAGACAGGTAGGGCCTATAAACATCACCATACTGATGGTTAAAAAGGACAGATTAGTTCTCTGGAGTTGGAGTTTGAATATAAGGTCATTATTCCTTAATGTGTTATTGCCTATATATTTATAACTCAAAATCTAGAGGTACAGCACAACAAAGCCTTTACTGCTACAACCTGGTGATGTAATCTTCTTTTCCTTTCTCATTTTTGTCTGTTTCCTCTTGTCCTATATCTTTGGTCTTAATACATTAGGATGCTTTCATGGAACAGTCTGTCAGTGGTGGCCAGCAAAGCTACCAGCAATGCTAATGGTGGACTCAATTATAATGCCAGATGAGAGTGAGTGGCTAGTTCTCTCTTTATACTCAGTAAAGAGCAGACACTGCAGTAAAAGACACACTCCAAATCAAACAACAGTCCAAGTTCAATGCCGGCAAACACACACAGCCAAGGAATCCAAAAACGAGAGGTCAGACAGGGAGGTCTGAAGGTCAATACACGAGACACAATCAGTCCAGGAGGGCAAGGCGGTAATCAGTGGTCAAGGCTATCTGGGGTCAAAATCAGGAATCACAGGTATCAAGAATAAACGCTGGAAAGTCTGAATGGGAGTCAAGAACAATCTGGCAACCTTTTTTGGTGATACAATTCTACCTCTGGACACTTGAAATGTGTTAGACATGCTATTCGACTATTCTGGTTTATTTTTTGATCCTATTCGCAAAGCATTTATAGGTGTCAGTGGACCTGACCTCTATTTATTTTCATAAATGTGACTCTGGAGTGAGCTGTGTTATGGATTAGAGTTTTCGGAAGGTTAACTGCTCAGTATAAAAGATAGGAGATAGAATGCAGTTTTGATTGGTTCATGTCTGACTGTAGAACCTGACTCAGAATGAAGCTGTTCTTAGGTACTTTGAGTTAAGTGCTAATATCAAATAACAATGCTAAGCTGATGTTAAGCAAATATAATGTTTACCATGTTCACCAGTATATACAGTACTGTATGAGCATGTTAACATTTCCTAATTAGATCCAAGTGTCGGCCAAACAACATGCCATACCTAGAGCCACTGTGCCAGCATTGCTAAAACATATATTGATTGTCTATATATAGTACTTTAAATCCATGTTATTAGCAACATTTTATTACTAGGACTCTCCAACAATACTTATGATGCAAGTTGTATCCCTGAGTAGATACATCAGAGCAGGGACACTTATGTTTGTGTGGTTCACAAAATTGAAATGCACAAAAACAACAAGGGGAAATTTTGTTATTATTGCATACATGTATTCACTCTCACTATGTAATATCCAGTTTCCACAATGGCCTTTCTCACTACAAATTAAGATCCCAAAGCAAGGTCTCTAGATTTTACTTGTATGAGTGAAGCCATCTAGCTAAAGCCCAGAGAGCAACTATTACTTTCTCCTCCACCTTAGGCCATTTTGGCACATTCATCTTGACCCTCTCACATTCTACACACATTTTTCAATTAGCAGTAAAAGATCAGGTATGCAATGCCTGGAAGGTATTATTTTTCCAAAAATTCCTCTCAAGTGAAAGAGAATTTCAAAAGTTTTTAGTAATAAACACTTGTTATTCACTGGTCGATAGTATACTCTCCAATATGCTGAATAACAAGGGTCTGTAGATGAACCTACTGTCTATTTCTGTTTTCTCTAAAGGTGGGGAAGGCTACAGTGTGTGTGACCTAGATCTCCTCTCTCTTTCCTGCTCTGTCTCACCGGAGCTATGGGAATATATTCACCACTGAAGAGTTTGTACAGCTGGTCTTTGCTGTGGGCCTCTGTGCCCATTCTCCGTTGCTTGTACTTGAGAGGAAATTGTGTTACTGCAAGCTGTAGCTCTTGAAATGAATTCTGAAGAGCAATGTTCATTGTTCAAACAATAAAGTTACTCATGGGAAATAATTTGTCATACAGTACAGTTCAATATGAAATTATACAGCTAACGTGTGATGACAGCAAGGCCATGATCAATAAAACCTATGAGGTTTATAAACAGTAAATTGAAATGTAAACATTGGATTGACTAGATAGTGCTTTACAGTAAAACTTTATTTTTACACAA
>NW_018128002.1:1387066-1388023 GCF_001952655.1 Monopterus albus
TGGTATAAATGGTGGGCAACAGTGCAAAGTAAATGTGATTTTTTTGCAAATGGGCTAGAACATGCAAGCACACCAGTATTTTCTTTTGACAGTCTTTAAATGCAGAACCAAAGGTAAATTCTCCTTCCCTGTAAAACAGAGTAAACTTTTAAATAAGTGTTCTTGGGCACAGGGTAAACATAATTTTGGCTTCCAGATGCACACAGGCCATCAGGTCTTTGTGTTTCATTAGCTATGAAAAGCCAAGAGGAGTTATTAAACTTAATAAAGGAATCTCAGTGAAAGTGGCTGTACCCTGAAGCTACAGGAAATGAAAGCACTGAGAGTATTAAGGCACAATGAAAAGGTTGTAATTATTGTCACAAAATTTGTCAACACTGACACTGAACATATGAACACTTTGGCTCTTAATTAAAAAAAAAAAAAAAAGACTGGCTTATGATATTTAGTTTTTATATACAGGACTTTTCTTTGAGCAAAACTATAACTATTAGTGTTGCTGTTTACAAAAGATTGTCCATTATTTCCCAAATTCACATGTCCAATCATTGTATCAAGGCAATGGAAATGTTATGGTGCTCTCAAACACAGAGTGAGCGAGCAGATAAAAAGTGGACCCAGGTGGCTGGCTTCGGTGCAAGCAGTGAGGTTTATTTACAGTGAAGGTAGTGACATATATACAGGAGGAGTAATGAGGTAGATGACCGGGTGTCGATCAGCAGCAGCAGAAAAACAGTCAGTGGTATGGTGGATGATGATGTACCGGGCTGCGGACGCAGAGGTCACTCCTGGGCTGGTCGAGGTGGAGGTGATGATGGCTGTAGACAGAAGAGCAGGGATAAACTGGGTAAGGGAGACTGTGCATCGACCTGGGAGGCGGTGGCTGGTGGTGTAGATTAAATCTAGGGGGGTCCAGAGGAGAGGTCTGAAGAGGAAGAAGACACTAGAGACGGCAGG
>NW_018128002.1:1388043-1456694 GCF_001952655.1 Monopterus albus
GTGGGGTCCAGAGGAGAGGGCCGAAGAGGAAGAAGACACTAGAGACGGCAGGATAACGACTAGGGTGCTAACAAGGACTAGATAGAACAAAGACAATCTTAGCATAAACTTGACAAAACAACATAACAACCACTGACCTGAAGACAGAGAAAGAACTGGCAGGGGAGTGACTGGTGAACAGTGTATAAGTATGGAGGAGACTAATGAGGTGCAGCTGGTGAGTAATCAGGGAAGCGGGGCAGGTGTGTTGAATAGTGTAATCAGTGCAAGGACTAGTGTGAGGAAAAAGAAGAGAGGAAGGTGTAGCTGGGCAAACCTGACAGGAAAGCTAGAGAACAGTTTAATCATTTAACATCAGGTATCAAGAAGAGATTAAATATGGGCATGAACTCAAAGTCAACACACCTGGATTTGTTTTTCATAGACAGAGTGCTGTATATGTAAGACTGCACTTGATAAACATCAGAGGATAATTTGGACAAAGGGTAACTGGAGCATTAACAGGCAAATTTGCCACTGGTGGAGATCCCCTCTTGACCATAAGCAACAATAAAATAATCACAGACATGTTGTTACAACACTCACTGACCGCAGGCTGAATCCCATGTGTCCTGTAATCCAATCTTATCCCATTGACCACAGTGAAACACTGCATTCTGCTGTTCCTTGTGTTATTTTGATGGGGATGTATCAGGAAAATTGAGTTTTTTTGCCACTGATGAAGACCAGCAACTTTTAACACGCACACACACACACTCATATTTTTCTGTGAAAATTCCCACAGTGCTTTGGTGGTGTTTTGCCTCATGTGCCTGTAGGTTTAGATAACCCTGCTTTGGTGATGTATTGTAGTATTTATATTGGAGTTGTAGCACAAAGCCTGACACTTGTTCAACAGTTAAAAACAACAACAACAAAAAAGTTAGATAGAGGCTAAAACAACCAGAAAGCATCAAAAAGCTTTAAAGAAAATTCCCACAGTGCTTTGGTGGTGTTTTGCCTCATGTGCCTGTAGGTTTAGATAACCCTGCTTTGGTGATGTATTGTAGTATTTATATTGGAGTTGTAGCACAAAGCCTGACACTTGTTCAACAGTTAAAAACAACAACAACAAAAAAGTTAGATAGAGGCTAAAACAACCAGAAAGCATCAAAAAGCTTTAAAATTAAAACTTTATATGTTTCTGTCTAATGTAAGAAACCATTTTATTATTTGTTTATCCATTTTTGTGCATTTAGATTTGGGCAGTCAATCATAACTGAAATGTGGCTAAAAGCCAGTTGTTTTTCTCCGCTGCTGGACAGAGTGGTTAGCTGGAGTCAGCTTGTTGGTGCTGCATCTGTCCAGCTGAAGTAATGTCTGTGACTCAGTGTCTCTGCTTTTCTTTCTCCTCTTCCTCCATCATTTGCCCCTTCATTTGTTCCTACAATCACAAAGTACAAAATTTATGGAAATTCCAATTACTGTCTTTTATTGTGTGAAATAAAAATGTGCTTTTTTTTTAGCCTTGTGGTCATAATGTGCGTTATATTAAACCGTGTAACCTGCTATTTCTATCTTGCCTTGCAGATTGGAAGCCTGTGCATGTGTTGGGGATGAAGCACCTGTGGAACATTCACTTATTCCTGCTCATCCTCCTCTGCCTGTTAGGAGCTGTCACATCACAAGTCAACCCAGGTAGGTGGGCAAAGTGGGTGTCTGTATTTAAGTCTCTGGCTGCAATGAGATCATTCCATGAGTTTGTGAATATTATAAAATGATTTTTGTGAGTTTTGGGTCATGTTTTTGGGTTTGGTGCTGTAGTCCACAAGGCAATAGTGGAACTGATTGAGATTTTTGGATAAGTGCTATTTTGTGGGAGCCATGCGGTCCTCTCTCTCTGGTCTGGACCCTTTGATCCCAACATCCAGCTCTCCCTGCACTATAGGGGTGGTTTTTGTGATGTCAGTGAAATAGGACCAAGGAAATAGAGTATCAACACTTGGTGGGCAGAGACAGAAATATATAGGGGCTAAAGAGAGTAGTTTGATTATTGTTGAAATAGTAGAAATCTAGCAGATATTTGCCAGTAAAACCCTGAATTGACTCCTGCTGATGATCCCAGTCTCAAACTTTCCATCATCAGGCTGATTTTAATTTATTGTTGAAAGGATAATGAATGACATGTACGTAGGTCTAAAAAGTTAATGATGTTTTTTCCCCCCCAGAAACATTCAGCACAGAATTTACAGGTCACACTGGCCTCTGCCAAGCAGTGCTTAAAAGAAAAGAAAAGAAAAGAAAAAACAGTGGAAAAAAGCTACATCACTTCCACATCCTCCCGCCTTACTCCACCCCACTTCCACTTTCAAAATAAAGCCTTTTACTTCATATTCTTCAGAATAAAACTAAACAGCTGCTTTTTCAAGTTTGTGTTTTTATATTCATTCATTATTAATTATTCAGCAAGAGCTGCAGGCACGTATTACACACACATATACACAACACATGTAAACAACTTTTTCTTAACCTACAGCAATACTCTACTCATTCACACTTTGTGCCAAATATAACAGAATAAAAAAAAAAGAAGAGTTTTATTAGGAGTTTAAAGAAAGTGAGGAAAGACAGAGAATTGGTGAGATACAGGTCATTGTTAATAGAAGGAGTTATGAAGTTCAATAGTGTGCGTATGTTTTGGTTACTTTCAGGAATACGTCTGTTTACACATACAAGTATCTATTACAGTAATAGCTACATTTCTGACCTATTTAACCAGATGTGAATGTAACATAAGATGCTTTATATATTTCAGAATTTCTCCACAATCCCAGATCTTCTTCTGTTTAGCACTGAGCTCAAAAATGTCAAGGACGGATTATTTGTTTTCTCAGCTATGCATAATTAAGTGAGACTTGTCTCTCTTGTCTCACTTCCTTTGTGTTTGTGTGTGTGTATGTGTTTTTGTGCACCCGCTCATATGCATCTACCCGCATGCACACATATGCAGTGGACTCAACTATCCCACTGGAGTCTGTGGCTAATGCATACCAGACATTCTGACAGCAGGAAAGTACATTGAAATAGGCTCTGTCTTCCTCACCAGCCCTTATGTGTGTGTGTGAGCGCGTGCGCATGAGCGTGTGGGGTGCGCTTTTCTCTCTATCTGACCACTCAAAAGTCATGGAAAGAACTGTTTGTGCATCTGATTATGGTTAAGGTTCAACAAGTTCAGCATTCAGGACAAGGTTTGATATCTTAAGCGTGACCCTAAGGTTATCTCCACTCAGAAACCACCAGTGACTATTTAAGAAAATCACCTCCAGTGTGACTAGAAGCTCAAATCTCAAATATATGGAAGGAGGATATAATGTATCCACCTTTAATTCTCCCCAATGCTTTAGTTCTGCTGCAATGGGAAGAGGGTCATTTTTCCAGAGCCTGGAAATATTCATGGCTGAATTTTGTAGAGCTGAGATGTTGAGTGATGCCAACTTTCCCCTGTTTAAAATTCCCAAGCAATGGAGTTATACCATCCCTGTCTTTCCCATTTTACTCCTGAGTGGGCGAACTTTTTTCACTGTGGAGGGAGAAGGTGTGGACATGAGCATAACCCTGAGCGGAACAGTTAAATATCAACCAATATTATTATTGTGTGGACCTCTGAATGAATGAACAAGTGAATGAATTAATGCATTAAAACTTCATATTTTAATCATTAAAATCACATATCACTCTAATAACATTAAAGTGAAACTATTAAACTTTTGAACAAAATCATAATTTTCCTCTTACCAATGCAAAGTTGACTCAAAATGCAGTTTTGTTCAAAATGTTTTGCAGCTAGATCCTTAGTCTGGACCTGCAGTCTGTGGTGGCTAATGTTAGGTTAATATTCAGTTATTCATTCATTCATTCATTCAGTTTCTACTGTTTAGTCCCTGAAGGGGGTCACGGGGGGGGGGGGCCGACAATCGAGAGCACGCAGGGCAGGGTACACCCTGGACAGGTCGCCAATCCATCACAGGGCTTATTCAGTTATTATAAAGTAGAAATAAATTCATATGCAACACAACCAAAATAGCCCTGACATACAATGGTCAGATATTATGTGGCAGATCATCAACTTGTGTGAGTGCACTGTGTGTGTGCACAGTTAGAGGATGGACAGCAAACATTACAGAACAAGCCTGCCTTTCAGTAGTCAGGGTGTGGTAGAAATCAGGAGGAAAGAGAGAGGTTTTGGTCCATTACTCCTTCATCTCGCTCTCCTCTACACAAGACTGGTATTTTTCCACCTTTTTCTGGGGTGATATTTTTAGATACTGTGGCCAAATGTGAAGCCTGGTGATGGTGGTGGTGGTGATGGTGTGTGTGTGTAGGGAGGGAAATCTGTGTATGTTTGTCTAAATGCACATACTTGACTGCCCTCACAGCTTACCCAAGGGTCACCTCTGAGTAGGTTGGGTAGGTAAATAAACACTGCAAAAGGCAACATTTGGAAGAGTGGTCATACATCCGGCATGATATACTAAAATCCCATTTCTCTCTCTTTCTTTTTGACTCTCTCTAGGATGTGGTTAAAGACTCTGATAATAACTCCTAGTTCCAACAATGATGTCCCAGGCAATTGCTGTGTTTTCCCTAACTGGTGATGTTGCACTGTCTGTGGTCTGTGTCGCTGTCTGGCAAGACAAAAATAGTACACATCCTACCAGCTTGTGTAACTTACCTAATGAGCCCAGCATTTGTACTAAGACTATGTTGTCTATTTGAACTATTGCCTGTTTGACAGTGGTTCATCCTGGTGTGGAGGTAACTGGAATTAAAAAGGAGATGCTGCACTGTGCTCATCTTTTTCTCTGTCTCACTGTCTGTGTACACTCTTCACCTCTGTGTGAGCAAGGCTCTGCTGGCTGTTATGTGTGCAAGGAGGCCAACTAACTCAGTCCACTTGGACCCCTTCTTTTTTCTCTTTATCTCCTCCCACTCGGCTCTATACTTAGGAAACATGGCATCTCCCTTCATTGCTATGCAGATGATAGCCAGCTTTATTTACCTGTTAAAAAGACAAACGCGTGTTGTGTTAGGCCACTACTTCAGTGTTTTGAGGACATAAAATCTTGGCTTGCACTTAATTTTTTGAAGTTGAATGAAGAGAAGACAGAGGTGATGGTCTTTGGTGATACTGCTGGGTCTCCCTCCATTGACTTGGGCTTTTTAGCTCAGTATAACAAAAACAATATCTCAAATCTGGGGGTTAAGATGGACCCCGACCTTAAAGCTGATTGCCAAGTTGCGGCTGTTGTAAAATCTAGTTTTTTTTCACCTAAGGCAGTTGGACAAAGTAAAGTCAGTGGTTTCTAGACGACACTTTGAGACCCTTATTCATGCATTTATCACTACCCAGTTGTATTATTGCAATGGATTATATCTGGGGATTAGTGAGTCTCCTATTACTTGCCTCCAGATGGTCCACATGCTGCAGCACAACTTTTAACTAGTATGAGTAAATATGAGTACATTTCTCCAGTTTTGGCTTCCTTGCATTAGTTACTTGTTTATTTTAGGATCCACTATAAAATTTTGTTATTTGTTTTTAAATCCCTTCATGGCTTTGCACCTTCTTATTTATCTGATTTGCTTCACTGGTATACACCTACACGTTCTTTGAGGTCAGTTATTCAGTTTCTTTTGAGTGTGCCCAGAGCAAAGTATAAGTTTAGAGGTGATCGTGCTTTTGCAGCTGCTGCTCCCAAATTGTGGAATGATCTACCGCTGTCCATTAGACAAGCTTCTTCTTTGTCTGTTTTTAAGTCCCTTTTGAAAACTCATCTTTTTTCATTGGCTTTTTGATATTTTATATTGGTGTTGATTATATATGTACTTGTATGTTATGTTTATCTTTATTGTATGTTGTTATTTACAGAGGATATAAAAAGTCTACACACCCCTGTTAAAATGCCAGGTTTCTGTGATGTAAAAAAACAAGACCAAGTTAAATAATTCCAGAACTTTAGCCACCTTTAATGTGACCTATAACTTGTACAACTCAATTGAAAACAAACTGAAATCTGTTTTTCAGTGGGAAGTAAAAATAAAAAACTAAAATAATGTGGTTGCATTAGTGTGCACACCCTCTTACTGTGGGGCTGTGACTGTTGTCAGAATGAGGCAGTCACATTCAAACTCATGTTAAATAGGAGTCAGTACACCTGCCATCAATTAAAGTCCCTCTGATTAACCCCATATAAAGTTCAGCTGTTCCAGTAGGCTATTCCTGACGTTTTCCTAGTCGCATCCTACAGCAAAAGCCATGGTCCGCAGAGAACTTCCAAAGCATCAGAGGGATCTCATTGTTAAAAGGTATCAGTCAGGAGAAGGGTACAAAAGAATTTCCAAGGCATTAGATATACCATGGAACACAGTGAAGTCAGTCATCATCAAGTGGAGAAAATATGACATTACCAAGAGCTGGACGTCCCTCCAAAATTGATGAAAAGACAAGGAGAAAACTGGTCAGGGAGGCTGCCAAGAGGCCTACAGCAACATTAAAGGAGCTGCAGGATTTCCTGGCAAGTACTGGTTGTGTAGTACATGTGACGACAATCTCCCGTATTCTTCATTTGTCTGGGCTATGGGGTAGAGTGGCAAGACAGAAGCCTTTTCTTACAAAGAAAAATATCCATGCCCGGTTACATTTTGCAAACACACATTTGAAGTCTCCCAAAGGCATGTGGGAAAAGGTGCTATGGTCTAATGAAACCAAGAATCTGGCCATAATTCCAAAAGGTATGTTTGGCACAAAAACAACACTGCACATCACCAAAAGAACACCATACCCACAGTGAAGCATGGTGGTGGCAGCATCATGCTTTGGGGTTGTTTTTCTTCAGCTGGAACTGGGGCCTTAGTCAAGGTGGAGGGAATTATGAACAGTTCCACATACCAGTCAATATTGGCACAAAACCTTCAGGCTTCTGCTAGAAAGCTGAAGATGAAGAGGAACTTCATCTTTCAGCACGACAATGACCCCAAGCATACATCCAAATCAACAAAGGAATGGCTTAACCAGAACAAGATAAAAGTCTTAGAATGGCCCAGCCAGAGCCCGGACTTGAATCCGATTGAACATCTGTGGGGTGATCTGAAGAGGGCTGTTCATAGGAGATGCCCTCACAATCTGACAGATTTGGAGCGTTTTTGCAAAGAAGAGTGGGCAAATATTGCAGAGTCAAGATGTGCATTGCTGATAAACTCATACCCAAAAAGACTGAGTGCTGTAATAAAATCAAAAGGTGCTTCAACAAAATATTAGTTTAAGGGTGTGCACACTAATGCAACCACATTATTTTAGTTTTTTATTTTTACTTCCCACTGAAAAACAGATTTCAGTTTGTTTTCAATTGAGTTGTACAAGTTATAGGTCACATTAAAGGTGGCTAAAGTTCTGGAATTATTTATCTTGGTCTTGTTTTTTTACATCACAGAAACCTGGCATTTTAACAGGGGTGTGTAGACTTGTATACAGTACTTTGGTCCACTTTGGTTGTTTTTAGTGCTTTATAAATAAAGTTGGAATGGAACCTCTAGCTGGACTAGCCTCCAATACTGCAACACAAGAACAACATTTCAGCTCAATGCCAGTAATTATCATTCCACTTTATTTTCAAACACTAACACCCTTTGTCATCTTATCCTGGACTGATTTGAACTCAAATTGTTTATTGGCTGTTTCTCTTTAAGCAATTTGTGTTTTACTACAGCTATTATATGAGTAGTTTGAGCACTGAAATGGTTTTCTAATTATGTGGCCACTCATATGGCTACTATATGGAGAATATGAGAAGAGTTAGACAGTTTTCAGTTGATGTGGTCTCCTTACAGCCAAGGCAATCTGGTGCAAAGAAAGGAATAAGAGTTGAGTGTGGGAGAGGAGTTTAAAGAGTGGGCAGCATGGAACAAGGGTTAGAGAGGACAAGATGAAAGGAGGGCAGAGGAGGCAAACACAGACATTTGGAAGAGTTTATGTTTGTACCTCCTTCAAGCTGTCACTGTGTCACTGCCAAGATGAAGTCTGCACGAGTGTGTGTGTGGTTGTGTTTACTCTTCGTTTTTGTGTCTGGAGTATGTAAGTGGTGTATCAGTTCCAGTCCCAGGCTTTCAAACATCTTGATTTTTAAGCAAATATTTGAAGGAGATCAGGAAAAGAGGAAGATAGAATCACAGGGAGAGAGAAAAAAAGGAAAGAAAGCAAGAGGGGGACAGAGAATCGCTTGAACCTCAGGGTTTGCTGTTACTGGCATTTTATCAAAGGTTTTTCTGTGGACAAGGGGCCTGGCTAACAGGGTCAAGTGCCATTTTATTTAGTCCACATTGAACCACCCAAAAATCACTAAATTCATTCAGCAGATACCATGTTGGTTGCCTCACACTCACTTGGCCACCAGTCTTAATGAGATGAAAATTTTCTAAGCTGCATTGTTAATGTTAATCACCTCTCACCACTGAAAGGAGCAGAAGAAAAGAGGGAGGGGAGAGACCACACATGAGGAGAGACAGAGAGGAGACAGAAAAAAACCAGGATGAGTGGGTGGAGGGCACACAGGAAACAGAGGGCATATTGCTTCCATTGACCGCAGAGTGGGGGCGTGATGGGCTTGAACCAGCCAGTTTTACCACACAGCTAACTCCTGTACATGTGCTCGATACCAGCACTGTTTGGATTGGCAGAGACAATAAATGGACCCAGCTTATTATTTCAATAGGGCAACCACAATATTTTGTGCAAGGAGTGTATAGCTGCTGTGTGTGTGTGTGTGTGTGTGTGTGTGTGTGTGTGTGTGTGTGGAGTCCTCTTACCCTACCCCACCCCTCTCTTCCCTTTTACCCAGCAATATCCATCACATTTCTTAGGTTTCCTGACAGGAGCTGGGAGTCAAGTACTTCTGTCTTAGAAATGTCTGAGACCGACTGAATGAATGTTTGAGTATGGTTTTGAATTTTCAACGCCAACAGCACTGCGGTTGAAAGAAGAAAGCTGTATGTTTCACAATGTGATCACCCTGGTAAACACCAGAGGTGGATAGACTACTAGATTATCTTTTTTAAATGGAAGCATTGTTATAAACTTGATCATTTGTCAAATAGAAGTAAGAGGACTCTCACTAAAAACTACTCAAGTGAAAACGTTTTGAAGTAGCATTAGCACTTACTAGTACTTTGCTCCATGAAGTAACTGTTAGTGCTAATGTTAAGGATCCTGACAACAAATGTTTCAGTATGAATATACTAGATCAACAGGCTGTAGTGGAAGAAAAAGCATTTGAGATTTTGGGAAATATACTGCTGTGCTTGCAGGGTAGAAGACTGATACTAATGCCATGACTGTTCAAAGTCTCAGCAAGGACATAGTTATCTTAATTTAGCATTCATGTAGCAAGAATTCTCAGCCAGGCAACCTCATGGTGATGAGACTCATGGAAGACACTTTGTCTGACCAAGAAAACCACATCTTGACATTTTACACTTTAGATTAGTAAATAATAAATAAACTAGACAGCCTATAATATGTTAATTAGAGATGTTGGTAAATGGGTCTCTACCTTGGACCAGAGCAAGCTGTTTTTCCCCACTTGCAGTTTCAATGCTAGGGTAGCATTGACAACATTAGTATACTGACATGGAAGCAGTACTGTATAAATCTCCAGAGTGACTGGTCCATTGTTGACAAAAAAAAAAGGGTATTTCCAAAAAAGCTCAAAGCATTCCTTCAATTAAAAGTAGCAATAGGTCTACAACAGTGTCAATATGTTGAAGTCACTTGCAAGTAGCTAGTTAAGTGTTGTATTCAAAATATTATTCAAGTTAAAACGGGCTGTATAAGTACAGTAAAACCTTGAATTGCGAATATAATTCATTCCGGCAATGTGTTTGTAATCCAAAGCACTCGTATATCAAAGCAAAATTCCCCATAAGAAATAATGGAAACTCAGCTGATTCGTTTCACAACCACTTATTCATGCAAAAATGATAACAGTAATACAAAATACAGTATAAAATAAAATAAAACAAATTAACCTGCGCTTTACCTTTGAAAAGAATCATGGCTGGTGTGAGGGAGACAGAGAGAGGAGCTATCTGTTGGCTCGCTGAAATCTTTTTCTTTTTGTGTGATTTTAACAAGGAACCTGTCCAGTGACACTTGCTTTTGCCTCTTTTTGAGGATTTGGCAGATTTTACACATCTGCCTTATAACATTTTGCAATGTCAGCCACTTGCATACCTGGTTCATGCTTCTCGATGATTTCCTTTTCAACCATAATCATCTCCTTTTTCATATCGCCTTTCTTTTCAACATTTATTTTTTCTTCATCGGGGCCATTGTTGCAGTACAGACGTTGACTATACGAGTGAGGCGCGAGAACCATCGGCTTGTGACTTGATGCTCGACAGACAAAGCATACGTACTACTCGTATTGCAAGACCTTGCTCATTTATCAAGTTAAAATTTCTAAGAAAATTTTGCAAAACACCCGTAGACCAGATTACTCACAATCCAAGGTTTTACTGTATATGAAAGTAACAGTAAAATGCACCTAAAATATAAAGCATTCATTATGAGGGCAAATTGCTCCCTGTCAGTGTTATATTTTATTATTATCATATTACTGACTTACTGTGATGCATTAATCTGTAGTTGGATGGTTTAATTTACTGTTTATACATATACTGTATATCGTATAAATGCAGTTGAGTAAAAAATGAAATGGTGTAGCAATATTAAGAAAGATGAAGTTATATCACTCAAGTAACATACAAATACGGTGCTTGAGTATGTGCTTAGGTACTACCACTGGTCCAACTTGCCAACTGGTCCATGCCAAATCTAGAGATACACACCAAAGTGATGGCCAGTTCTTACTTACATTTTTTATTAATTTTTTTTTATGACAAAACAACAGTGGAACTGAACAGAAATGTCATATTTTCTCATGTGTCACATTTTCCAAGTGCTGTATAATCAAAACTGGACTGTGTTAAGAATGTACTTCAAAAGGTTCTAGTAAACAAAAAAGCTACTCTTTATTGTCATAACTTTTAGTCACTTTCCTGTTTTGGTACATAGTGTTTATTGCATAGCAAGTATCAGGCCACCAATTGGGTTAGGGGTTTTTCACTGACCTTCTTCTTACCTGTTTACTCCTTTTATTGAAATATGTTGTTGTGTCGCAGGTGTGTGTCGGTATCCTCTGGGCATGTCAGGAGGGCAGATACAGGACGAGGACATCTCTGCTTCCAGCCAGTGGTCTGAATCCACTGCTGCTAGATATGGCAGGTAGGCATCTCACACACACAGACACGGACACATATACTTCACAGTATGTTTATACTGATAATTAGTACGGGGGGGTGTCCTGTGCCTGTTGTATGAAGGTCACGATATGCTAACCCCTGGACATAGGAATGAAGCTTAACCTCTCACACTAAGGTGGCATATTTGAAACATATTAAAGCTCCAAACACTGCTTGAGGTTTTTTGGCAGAGATATATTCACTCAGTAATTGACTACCATGAACAGAGTTCCCTGCAGACCTCCCTCTTTCATGTTATTCATTCAGGATAAGACCCCAAAACCTCCCAAATAACAACAACCTGCAGTTATAGGCAGCTACCTCCTTATACCCTCAGATGTTACTGTACTGAGAAATTTTTATAAACCAGTACACTCTGGCTCTTTGAGGAAGTGCTACATTTTGTCTGAAATAACCATTCAGCATTTCCACTTTTTATGATTTAAATTCTGAATGTACTTTAGACTTCTAAATGTACCTTTTTCACTACAATCCTTTCTCATTTTATTCTTACACATTCACTAATGATCATTTCAAACAAACACACACATAAATCATCTTATGATTATCCTTACTTGCTAAATATCTTAACTTTCTACTTTATGCATTTTGCCATAGCATTTTAATTATTCCTGTGCAGCTCCTCTTGCTGTTTCTTATAAACATTCTTGTTGTTCTTGTGGGAATTATAACTGAAAAGATACAATTTGTTCAATAGCCTCCTGCAGCTCTTCTTGTAAATGACTCCAGATCATCAGAGGCCAGTTTTGCTGTTATGGCTTGTGTTTCTTGTGCTTTTTGGTTCTCTCCGGGACCCATTTTTACAGGCTTGCCGACACTGTTTATTTGCAGTAAACAACAAACTGGAGTATCAGCTGTACTTACAGCTACATGATCAATAAGGTGTGCATATGTGTGTAGCACTACTTGGATGGCCTTCAATAAGAAGCACGTTGTAATGATGTAATACAATTTTACAGTATTTTCAGTCTAATCCAGCTCCCCCTCTCCCCTGCCAGCCCCTTACCCAAAATTAACACTTTAAAGTAAATTTACAACAAAGGATTTCACCAAGGTGTTTTTCTAAACAGGCTGTAAGAACTGCTATTCACCAGCACACTCACCTTTCCCTTTCCATCCTGTCCTAATTTTTCATCTCTAGTACTCGTTTCCCTTTGCTGCTGTGATTTTAACATTTTCCACACGCCTTCTCTCCCCAGGTTGGACTTTGAGGAGGGCGATGGCGCGTGGTGTCCGGAGATAACAGTTGAGCCAGACAACCTGAAGGAGTTCCTCCAGATTGATCTTCGCTCGCTCCACTTCATCACTCTTGTGGGCACCCAGGGTCGACACGCAGGAGGTATTGGTAATGAGTTCGCCCAAATGTACAAGATTAAGTACAGTCGTGATGGAAGCCGTTGGATCTCCTGGAGAAGCAGGCAGGGCAAGCAGGCAAGTCATCCTATCAATCAGTGCTCCACACTGCCTGGGATGTAATCCATGTGTTTGACCTTAATACACTGTCTTTGGGTCATATTTTTATGGCCCATCAATGCTTTTACCTGATACATCTTAGTGATACTGACAGCAATAACAGAGTCTGTGTAATAAATGTATTAATTCATCTAAAAATGACATGAAAAGGCTATGTTATCATACACATTAGAAACAATAGTTTCAACCATTAGTGAGCATCATCATAATGTCAAGGTGTGTTTGTTTGTAGGTGATTGAAGGAAACAGAAATGCATATGACATTGTACTCAAGGACCTCGAGCCACCCATCATTGCTCGCTATGTCCGCTTCATGCCGGTCACAGACCACTCCATGAATGTCTGCATGAGAGTAGAACTCTACGGCTGTGAATGGCTGGGTAAGTGGTGGCTGTTGTGGAAGAAAAATAGGGTATGTAAGGACTGATGGGTGATAAAGTGAGGTCTTGCTGCTTTTGGTATTTTGGGTTCTTGTGCTTTTGTGCAAAAGCTTATGTTTATATGCCATGCACCAAGTAGACCTTAAATTTAAGGCTGGCCAGATGGTTTCAGAAAGTTTCCCTAGCTGTGTAGGTTAGGAAGATAGTTTGATTACAAAGAACATTTTTTCAGAAAATCCAGTATGCCATAATGTTTGTCAAGCAGACTTCATAGCTCTTTAAGCAAAATAAAATTGTCTAAACAATATGTTGATGTTTTATTCACAAGATCCCATCTATGCTTTTGTACACAATCAGGAATTTAAAATGATGGGTTCATGAAAAAGTTCATAAAGTTACAGAGGCTAATTTATCTTATCTTACTTTACAGATGGTCTTGTGTCATACAACGCTCCAGCAGGAGAACAGATGACTTTGCCCTCTTACCCTGTTTATCTCAATGACTCTGTCTATGATGGTGCCATCATCTACAGGTAGGTGTGTTTTTGTGTGTGTTTCACTTTTCCGTCGTCACCATCCTCACATACCACTGCACTGCTTCATCACTGCTCTCATCATTCATCAGTACTTTTCCCCATGTTGTTGCATGGTCATCATGGTGAAAGCAAATGGTGGTGCGTGGGTTATGGTGGTTCACTGTTAGGTAATACATCCTGGGAATTACTGAGTCAACCATGCTTGCAAAGTTTCAAAACTGGAACAAACCAAACAGTCTTTTATTGTCACTTGTATTTGGATAATGGCCTGGCGAATAATGTCGTCCAAGATAGAGACAGACGTCCTATTCTCTATCAAGGAAGCAGTGCAGATGGAAAGGAAAATGTCCCATATTACAATATCACAGCCAACAGTAGGAGACATTGATGTTGTAATGCTGCCACCTAGTGTTGAATGGTTGTACCTTTAAAAACATTTTGCCAAAGGTGATGACACTTTAAAAACAAAAGATGTTGACAGGATATTCCTCTGTATTGTTGTCTTTTTTACGGTGTTGTTTTGTTTTTCAGTATGACAGAGGGCTTGGGCCAGCTGACTGATGGAGTGTGTGGTCTGGATGATTTTACACACAGTCATGTTTACAATGTATGGCCAGGGTACGACTATGTGGGCTGGAACAATGAGAGCTTCCCCAGCGGATATGTGGAGATCATGTTTGAGTTTGACCGCACACGAAACTTTACCACCATGAAGGTGAGACTAATAATACAAGCACCTCTTTTCCCACTAGAGGTCAGTGTCTCCCATACATACTAAAAGTCTCCCAACCTGTCCTGTATCCAGGTCCACTGCAACAACATGTTCTCCTTGCACGTCAAGGCCTTCCGCCAAGTGGTGTGTTATTTCCGCTCTGAGACAAACTGGGAGGCTCTGCCGCTCTCCTTCAGCCCAGTGGTGGGCGAGACGAATCCCAGCGCTCGCTTTGTTACTGTCAACCTGGCCAACCACATGGCCAGTGCCATCAAGTGCCAGTTCTACTTTGCTGATGCTTGGATGCTGTTTAGTGAAATTACCTTCCAGTCAGGTATAAACTGAAGAAGTGTATGTACAATCTGTAAATGGAGTAAGATGCTCCTTGCTAGTTTGACAGTCTTATATACTGAAGTTAACACTTTTTAAAGAAAAGTATTTGTAAACCGTTAAGAAAAATTATATGTAAATTTTGATTATGATGAATTTAGTTCATTTCTGATCACATCTGAACCATCTGCCCTTTCAGATACAGCAATGTACAACACAACACCGACTCAACCCAAAACGGGATTACCAGCTAACACACAACCAGGTCAGTGACTACAATAAACACACATAAACACAATTACAAATTTTGCATCATGTTTGACAGCTGACAATATGGCATACTGTCTGTCAAACCAATACCTTCGTATGAACATTATACAAAGATTCTAAGTACAAAAATATTCAAAACACACAAACTGTATTACATGCAAAAAACACAGCCTTTTCTCTAAACCATCAAAGGATAAAGAGGGCATATAAAATATTGTCATTTTTTTATGTGCCAGAAAATCTTAAATAAATTGTGAATACTGTCTTACCAGCTACAATAAAATCTTGGTAAACAAAAACAAAATATTAAATCTTAAGAACCTATTTTACTGCCTTTTTGTGAAGTTTTAGTGCCGTTTGTTTGACATCCGACTTTGCTGAAATTGCATCAGTTCCTGTTAAAGTATGTTGATTTTTTTGTACACTAACTGTTAAAACAGTACACCAAAATCATGACATACTACACAGAATTAGATGTTGTACGGGAAAGGCCTTATGATTTGTCATCGTAGAAAAAAGCACAGGTGTTTCAAATAACATTAGTGATACCTTTGTGTCTTTGTAGGTCATGACAGGGTGACATGCATTAGCATGCATAGGGACCCAAACTCAAGCTGCTAAATGGAATTCAGCCATCATACCTGAATGTAATCTAACTGTGATTAAAGATATACCTGTGAGGCAAATCAAATGATCTGCCTGTGAGAAAAATATTTTCTGGCTTTGCAACATTTTCACAAATATCGGTTTACTTTTAACGAGTAAAAATTATAATTCAGTCTAGTATTCGGATGAGCAAATGCTCGAATATCAGGACTACTGTTTTCATCATTCAAATCCATCTTTCCCTGTTTCCTCTCTAGAAGATGACCCCACCCACAAAATAGATGACAGCAACACCCGACTACTGATTGGTTGTTTGGTGGCCATCATCTTCATCCTTGTGGCCATCATTGTCCTCATCTTGTGGAGGCAGGTGTGGCAGAAGGTGCTGGAGAAGGTGAGCTCATCACTGATGTATTAAATTAAATGGATCAATCTGACACCAGCCAAGGCATGTTAAGTGATTTTGTGCATTTCCATTAAGATTCTGGGGATTTTCTTTGGGAGGTTATCAGTTCTGCTCTTTCACCCCCACATACTTTATTCTAGGCATCTCGTCGGATACTGGATGATGAACTAACTGCTAGTTTGTCAATACAGAGTGAGACGTTTGCCTACAACCACAACCAGTCGAGTACAACCAGCGAGCAGGAGTCTAATGCCACCTATGACCACATCTTCCCCCTTGGTCCCGACTACCAGGAGCCCTCCCACCTCATATGTAAACTGCCTGAGTTTGCACAGAACTCAGAGGAGCTTGGTAGGTGAAAACACATCTACTTTCATATAGACATCTCTCTATATATATTAATATACATAGTAAACATGCCCATTCATTTAATGAGATTCCTAATTATAATGCTGTGTTGTGTTCCAGCTTCTACCAGCACAGCAGCTTCCAAATCCACCACAACTACTGTAGTCCAAGATGGAGTCCCTCACTATGCAGAGGCTGAAATTGTCAACCTGCAAGGTGTGACTGGAAGCAACACATACGCCATCCCTGCAGTGACTATGGACCTGCTGTCGGGGAAGGATGTCACAATGGAGGAGTTCCCGCGAAAACTGCTCACATTCAAAGAGAAGCTGGGGGAGGGCCAGTTTGGAGAGGTGTGTGCTTTGTGTCAGTCTTCAGCAGCTTTAATTACAGATTTAGAGGAGCTGAAAGCAAAAGCCAAGTTGTGGCTTATGTAACTTTCTATTTTCAGGTGCACCTGTGTGAAGCAGAGGGAATGCATGAGTTCATGAATAAAGAGGTTTTATTTGACATCTCTGAGGGCCAGCCAGTTTTAGTGGCTGTGAAGATGCTCCGTTCAGATGCCAACAAAAATGCAAGGTAGCAACTTGGAGTGCCTCTTGTAATCTGTAACTTGAAAATAAATCTTGAACTGTTAATATGACGTTAATAAAAATGGAGTTTTTTCGTGTAAAGTAAGTCACTGTTGTTGTGCCTATGTTTTTGTTCTGGTAGGAATGACTTCCTGAAAGAGATAAAGATCATGTCACGTCTGAAGGATCCTAACATCATTCGCCTGCTAGCTGTGTGCATCCACAGTGACCCTCTTTGTATGATCACAGAGTACATGGAGAATGGAGATCTCAACCAGTTTCTGTCCCGTCATGAACCAGAGGGACAACTTGCTCTGCTCAGCAATGCATCTACTGTCAGGTGAGTAAGTGACTGATATACATTTCCATGTTTGTCTATTCCTTCTCAGCCTATGACATCATCTCTTCTATTTCCTTTCCAGTTTTAATAATCAATGCTACATAGCCACCCAGATAGCTTCAGGGATGAAGTACCTCTCCTCGCTTAACTTTGTTCATCGAGACTTGGCCACGCGAAATTGCCTGGTGGGCAAAAACTTCACAATAAAGATAGCTGACTTTGGCATGAGCAGAAACCTGTACAGTGGCGACTACTACCGCATCCAGGGCAGAGCGGTACTGCCTATACGCTGGATGTCGTGGGAAAGCATCCTGCTGGTGAGAACTACTACTTGTATTAAAAAGAACATCCTGACAAGTCAATGGTCATGTTTTGAGCCTCCCTTGTGTTTCGGTGTGTATTTGCTGGATATATATTTACATATATTTCCAGCTAATGTATAAAAACTAATCACTATTTATGCCATTGTTTGTTGTGCAGGGTAAGTTCACTACAGCCAGTGATGTGTGGGCCTTCGGGGTGACCCTGTGGGAGATATTAAACTTTTGTAAAGAGCAGCCTTACTCTCAGCTGACTGATGAACAGGTGATAGAGAACACGGGAGAGTTTTTCAGGGACCAGAAAAGACAGGTGGGTGCTTTTACATGCACATTTCAGACTTTGAAACACAGGTCAATCTCTGGCTTAACTTCTTGGTCCTTGTCCTGTAGATCTACTTGCCTCAGCCTGTGCTGTGTCCAGACTCTCTATACAAAATCATGCTGAGCTGCTGGAGGAGGAACACAAAGGAACGGCCCTCCTTTCAGGAAATACACCAAGCCCTACATACAGCCTTAATCTGGGGACATGTTTAAGAGAATGATTTCCAGTTTGCCTGATCCAGGTTTAAGCTGTTTCAGTAGAGAAACAGGGTGAGAGAGAGAGCATGTAGGCTCCAAGCTACAATTTAGGAAACACTGTTTCATGGATTTAACACACTACAAAGATGGGCTGCCAGAGACATTTTGTATGTGTCAGTTTAATTAGCAGAGTCATACTGGCTAAGATATTTGATAGACATGCAGGTATAAACATCTACTCCCCTACAACACACACAAGGAAACACACATGATTACCATAAGGTTTGGTTATGATGTGTTGAGAAAGTCTAAATTAAATGTAGCAAGTGACATTTGGCACTTTTGAAAATGTATTTTAATTTAATTTTAAAATATGAGTTCAAATTGCCCATGTTACAGTGTTTCATAGCAAGTTTATGAAATGTTGAAGAACTATTTTATGTTTTCTTTTGGAATACTGCTTGAATGTAGAAGGAAAAGTGCAGCTAGCTATTACTGTTACATTGCATTATATTTCAAGTGTCAGTTTCTCCACAAATTTTAAAGAACATCTATTAACTCAGTCTTTTTCATCTCACTGCAGTTTTCCTACAGTGATTTGAACATGATGTGTAGTATATGACTGTGTATTCAATAGATATGTCTAAATCTCAAATATCAATATTTTGTATTTCATATTTATATGATCATATGTGTTTGTCAGATTGTGTTCTGTCTGTTGACATATTTGGGTATTAATGTACTCATTTGGAATTTCATATTTAATTTGATTCAGTTGTTTTCTCAGCCAGTATTTTGATTTACACACCAAACAAACTGGTTCAGAATATGGTTGGTTTTATCTGTTGCAAGCTGTAAAATCTTTTCCTACGTTGGTATGACAGTATGTTTACACTCTGCATCATTGAAAAGATGTTGTCAAGGGTGTTGTGGGTGTTGAGCATGTTAAAGAGAAAGTAAGCAGTCTTTTAAGTGAAAATTGTATGCAGAGGGCCCGGGAATATTCAGGCTAAATTATGTGTTTAACTGGAATGAAGGAACTGCTACAGATCACATTCACACGAAAAGGATTTTCTTTTTTCTTTTATTAACGTATGCTGGATTCTTTCATCTTTTCTTCTACTCTTCTAGCATAACTCTGTGTATAACTAATTGCTTGGACTTTATACTGCATACAAGCTGAATTTACAGCCCTATTATCAGAGGCCTTTGTCTCACATTTTCACTTAAAAACACTCATGTCTGCTGTAATGGAGACATCATGTAGGCAAAACCTCTGCACAAGTTAAACGTGACATTTGGTCTGGAGACAAATTTGCATATTTGTGAAGCATTCACAATCTTCACAACCTTATAAATGTACCAGATGTAGATGTATAGCTGTAAAAATGTTACTGCACCCTGACAAATGTCATAATTTGTTTAGTTTTATTACATTTTTACTCACATATTTGATTTCAGTGAGAATGTTTTTATGTAAACAGAAGCTGTATATTGATAGATAAAATATAATTAAAATTTAAACAAGGAATTTTATCTCTTTGAGACCTCTGGCTTTATTCATAAGTTCTAAATATTTTATACTGAGTGGGCGGGATCGGTGAAGCTGACCTGATTGGTCTCAGGATCTTATTGGCTGAGAGCTGCTTTACTGACCAATCACAGCACAGAACATATGACTCCAACACTCAAAGAATTCGTTACTTTGAAACAACTTGACCGTAAATGTAGAGTTTACTCTTGCAAACACTTGGTTAAACATTCACATTTGGTTTGGGATCTGAAAAGATGACTATCGTGGTTTTGGTGACTGGAGCGAATAGGTAATATCTATAAGTTATTTATCTTTTTGAATATTTAAAGAGTTCTGGGAGGTATGCTGTCCTTCACATGGAATAACATTTAGCCGGATACGTTTGTTAACGATTTCACATGATCCCGGCTGTGTTTGTTATTCGAACATCGTAGGAATTGTCCATAACCTCAGACCTGCTCCAGGTTTATTCACAATATACCTCTCGGATTTAAACGGGGTCGGAACAGGAAGCAGTGATAATAAGACACAAGTCTAACGAAACAGAGAGGTCGACAGGACTCTTTGGCCCAGCTTGACCAGTTCTTAATCAAACGGTGCTGTTTTAGATCGAAGGAAATTTGTTAGAGCAATTAAGAAGCGGTGGTCCTACATTCATCGGCCACTTTATTACGTAGGTGCACCTGTACAGACAGCCAGCCAGCCATTATATACACTAAGACAAAACACTCAGAGGACTGTGGTTTGTGTGTGTAGGTGTGTTGTGTGGGTATGTTCAACTCTATAGTCTGCTAATATAAAAAAGAGGGAGGGGGAGTAAAGAAAGAGGAAGGGGATTTAAACCAGCAAATGAATAATAAACCTAGAGAGGGGACTGGTAATATACAAACCACTGGCGCTGGAGCAAGATGAGAAGAGGGTGCCACTACAGGAGCTCCAGAGGGGCTCAGCAGGGTGGGGACAGCCAAGACAGCAATATTGTTGCTTCATGGTTATAAAATTGGACCATTCCTCTGTTTTATTGTTTAACGTGATTATTTTGACTACTGAAACTAGAGTTATGCAGCTCGGGGCCACTTCCTCGACCTGACAGGTGAGAACTGGCCTGTTACATGATGTGATCCACTCCTAAACAACTCCCAGGCCATGAGGGGAAAGCTTGTCTAAGAGGGGGGTTGAGACTTGACAGTTAAGTGATGGAAGGCTAGTTGGGGGAAGGAAAACAGTGACCTGGCTTTCCCCCCATGCCCACTGCTGAGGATCCCCCAAAGCAACCTTCAACCATACACCCGAGCTGGCGGGTACAGGGCCAAGTGTCCTCTACACAACTGTTCTTAATTTGTCAAAACAAACAGTCAAACCAAAAAAAACAGTATTTTCTGTTTTTCCCTAACAAAGGGAAATAATTTATCTAAAGCATATTGTCACCGTTTTTCTCAATAGCATTGGCTCAGTGCTTGAAACATCAGTAGGCCTATTATTCTTCATGGTTAATAGGTCTATGCATTTGTTAGAATAGTAGCCTAAATACAAGACACCACAAAAATGATTAACATCAGGGAATGTGCACCGCTGCACTGAGGGACATATTTGTTCATTAGGAAACACCAGACCTGAGAGTGAGCAGTTAACTGAATGTAAACAAAGCTGACTCTGATTCATATTAATTTCAGGACATTTTGGCTGCACATGGGGCAGCATGGTCAGATCTGGTGTTTCGTTATGAAATAGAATGTCAGTCAACGCAACAGTGCGTTTCCCTGATGTGTTTTTAATCCTTTATGAACAACAACGAGAGATCTATCAGACAGATGAACAAGCTAATCCAGGGCTGACAGCTGAGAGAAATGAACCATTAGAAGAGGTAATTCATTGTCAGTTTTAGTCTCTGTACATTATGTAGATTGCTGAAAATACTATAAATATAGTATTTATCCTTTAAAGGTTTAATTGGGATACCTATGCATTTTATTTGCCAGCCACTGTTTGCCATTTATCCGTCCACATTTTCGCTGCTTTAGCTGATTTACCTTGCGCACAAAGTAAATCTTTAAATTTCTTGTAGCCCTCCAGCAGATGCTCTCACTCTGCTGCGGTGACAGACTGTGCTTTTTCTTGGACATTTGCATGTAGCTGATGGGAAACCAGCTCATCTTGGTTTAGACTGTTGATATATATTGTCCAGTCACTGGCTACCAGATCACACACCTGTCTTGGATGATAATATCTATCTTTTCTAATCCACAATTCAGGTAGAAGTCGATAAACTGAAATAAGCGGATAACCTTAGCTATAACCAGCATTATTTGATCTTGGATTTGTTTAGTGATGTATGAGCAAAGGACCATAACTATGTTATTTATGTATTATGAATGTGTAATAAATAAGATTATTTTGCTTAATTTAAATTTTGGTAATTAAAATTTAAAAATCATGTTACTGTAGTAGCAATAGTAGTAAGACTATAGTATGTGTTTCCCTGCAGCGGCATTGGCCTGGTGCTTTGTGAGCGTCTTCTCTCACACAACACAGATGGTCTGCAGTTGTGTCTGGCCTGCAGAAACATGGGTCGGGCTCAGGCTGCTCGCTCTGCCCTCCTCACTTCTCACCCCACAGCTCAGGTTGCTCTGCTGCAGATGGACACCAGCATCATCTCCTCTGTCATCAGTGCTGCACAGGAGGTTAAACACAGGTGGATAGAAGCACTCATATCTGCATGGCAATCATATGCTCATTCACATTCTCAAATAGTCACTGTTATCTTGCTGGTTCTTTATGTATGTTAGAAAATCATACAAAATCTGTGCCTTTGACTGATCTGTGCAGGTATAACCGACTGGACTACATCTACCTGAACGCAGGCATCATGCCAAACCCACAATTTGATGTTAGAGCCTTTTTCAAAGGTGTCTTCTCCAGGTACATTGTTGACTTTTAGAGGCTCCTGACTCCTGAAGCTCTTCCATGTGAATGAATAGTTACTACACATGGTGACCATTTATACTCTGACATGTCCAGCATGCATTATAACATTGCATGTTTCCCATGCTGCCATTCTACAGCTCACATTCCTCTAATGTGTGTGTTGCAGCGATATCATTACCATGTTTGCTACCGGCAAGGGGATACTGACTCAAAAGGACAGTGTCACCCCTGATGGCCTGCAAGAAGTTTTCGCAACCAACCTCTTTGGTCACTTCATTCTAGTGAGTCACTGATGTTTTGTATTTGAATAAGTGGGCCTTTTGATCTGTTCCACACAAAGAATACAGTATACAGTTCCTCCTGTTTTCTTGTCAGCTGTTTGCCCTTGATGGAATAAATATAGGTTATACCGGATCTGTCTGTAACTTAGTAACAATGCTCATTAAAAATTAAGATAGCTGTTCTAGCCATAAGGTCACTGTGGACAGTATTCTGCTTACTGTGCATTTGGGGGTGTATTAGGATGCAATCAATGAGAAACCTTCTCAAAGTTCCTGTTCTAGAAATTTTTAAATCCATCTTTGCTGCTGTATTCACACATATAAACACTTTTGGTTTTCAAACAGTAAGTAAAATTGCACATATCATTTGTAAAACACTCAATAAAGTCAGTAAAGTTTTGCATGAGTTTAACTTTGCTGCTCAGTTTAAGGAATTTGAAAGAGTAAGTTTCATTAATTTCACCTGTTTTTCAAACAAATTAATCAATTTTCATAGATTTAATAGAATTGTCTTTATTCAAAGCAGCAGTATGTGTTTGTAGGAAAACTGCCTTAAGCTGAGCAGACACTGTATGGATCTGGCCCAATTGTACACCTGATTCAGTTGCGCCCGACTGCTTTTAGGATTGGGCCAAATTTTGACATACAGTGTGAGCAGGGTTCTGGTGCCCGTTTTATGATCCGAATTACCAACGATCTGCCATGTCAGAAATCTGGTCGGCTGTGTTGCAGATTAACAGTCCAAAGTTAGTTCAGTGCACTTGCGTAAGTACAAAGTCAACGACATAACAACATGGCACAGACGAGATACGTATCACATTTTGTGACAGAATCAATTGAAATGAGGCCATAGACTGCATATAATTTGTATATAAACTGTATATGGATGAGACTAACTGAGCTCTGGCAGCACCACACTGTACAGTGTGTCATCAAAACGTCATGATCTCTAACAACAGGAGAAATACTGAGGGCAGATTTCCACTGTCGTCAGCTGCACAAAGTAAAACTGATAAAGGTAACACTGTTTTTCTTTTGGGTGACCTAAACTTTACTGGACTTGTCAATGAACATGAACACATCTGCTCTGGGGTTCTGTTTAAATGTGCGCACCCACATTGTGCCCGATTCATTGAACATACAGTGTGAGCAGTGAAGCCGCGTATTCTAGCCATCCGGTTGGGCCGATTTAAGTAATGTGTATAGTGTGAATTAACACATTGTATATGATCATTAAAAGTCGTACAGTGTGTGCTTGGCTTTATGAAAATATATTATTTAAGACTGAAACTGACCTTTAATAACTTGTTCCCTTATGTTTTATGGCCCAGATCAGGGAGTTGGAGCCACTTCTTTGCCATCTTGACCGGACCTCACAGCTGATCTGGACCTCCTCTAGTAATGCTAACCGCTCAGTTTTTAACCTTGAAGACATACAGCACCAGAGAGGCACCCAACCCTACAGCTCCTCCAAATATGCCACTGACTTGCTCAGCCTGGCACTTAACACACACTATAACAAACAGGTCAGCTCTCACACATCTCACATGCTGCGTATCACCCATACCCATGAGGTAATCTTCTAAGATGTTAAATACTGCTTTCCAGGGCTTGTACTCCTCTGTGATTTGCCCTGGTTTTGTGATGACCAATCTGACCTATGGCATCCTGCCTTCCTTCCCAGCATTTCTCTGGACCCTTCTAATGCCTGTCTTTTGGCTTGTGAGTCCAACTCTGACAATACAAAGTACTGACTCATTCCTGTTTTGCCATGTAGTCTTAATTGTCTAAATACTGCTTTGTGTGTAAGAAGGTTATAAATTCATAAATCATTTATAATTTTTTTTGTCTTTATCCAAATGTATCTTTCTTTTATTATCACAGATAAGAGTGTTCACAAATACTTTCACCTTGACACCTTATAATGGTGCTGAAGCCCTGGTAGGTTAAAGCAAAATTTCACATTTCTATACAAAGGTTTGCACAAATTGATTAAGTAATGCTGCTCTTTCTCAAAGTTCTGGTTGTTTAAACAAAAACCTGAATCACTGGACCCACGAGCCAAATACCACAGCTTAACATCTGGGCTAGGCAACAGCTACACCCAACCACGTACGGTATGGCAAGGAATATTCATTAAAATGAAGTTTAAATGGTATTGCAAAATAATTAATGTAGTGAGTTTTCTGTCTTTTGTTCCTCTTTGCAGATGGATATTGATTTGGAAACATCAGAGGCTTTGTATGAGAAATTATTGCAACTAGAAAGTGAAGTAAGAAAGCAATTTAAAGAAAAACAAAAAGCACTGCAGCATCTTCACTGTGCAGGACCTGGATCATCTTGATGCATATCACACAATCCTGGGATGGAGAGGGCTTAGTTCTTGTCTTTCAGGTCACTTGGTAGCAGACTGTATATACTACTGGCTGTCAGACCTAAAAAACAAACAAATAAACAAAAACTTTCCCCTGCCTGACACAGCACCACAACACAGGCCTGAAATTAAAGCAGGAATAAACAAGTTACAGTGATTATATAAGCATTTATGTAGTAGGTTTTACAGTAAGTTTGATTTGCTTCCATCTGATCTGTATCAGACATAAAAAGTCTGCAATAGGATAAATAGCCCAAAATATGCATGTTGTGATGGTCTGCGAAAGAGTTCACAATAAAACTGAGTAGCCACCCACCGCTTTTCCCCACTCTGTAATGTAGGCTGATATCAGGAGAACAACAGATTAACAAACATGCAGATATGGATGGTGGGTTATAGTCACCAGTTCGTCATCCTACAACGCCCAGGGTGGACTATATGCCATGTGGTTGTTAAATCCGTTCCGTGATGCTCATAACAAAACGCAGTGCAGTCTGACAGCAGTCTATCAGTATCATCCCAAACGTTAACTTAAGTCGTCTGTGTGAGCCCTTCAGCGGTGCACGACGATGCCGGCGGTAGATGTCCACAGGCGCAACCGAAGATCTGCTCTGGATGATTTGGGGTGCGACCCCAGCGGCCGTCCCCGTGTTCTGCTGCTTGTGTCCCCGTCCCGCACTCCTCCTCCGCTCCGCTCAGTTTCGGGTTGCAAAATGCCCACACCATCCCACAGAAATACACAAAAAATGTGCCCATGACCAAAACCATGAGCGCATAGGACTCTATCATGATTTTGGTGACTGGCGATGTCATCATTGGATGCGCACGTATAATAATTGCTTGAGTTCCCAAAGTGTGCACAGGAGGGACTGTCAAGGAAAGTGTTATCATCTTGTTGGGTGGGCCAACTCAGTAGGCTACCACTCCTTTAGTGAAGCGAGATAGACGGTTGCTTTCATAGCCACGTTAAAAACAAAATGAACAACTTAGACACTCCTGCATTTAAACATAATTCTGAATTAAAGCTACCTTGATATTTGTGGGTAGAATTTCAATAAAAGTCAGTTCCAGTGAAAGTTTAACTTCTAAGTGTGGAGAAGTATGTCTTCAGTCATATTTGCATAATTAATGATTTCTTTATTTAATATATAGGCTATAATCTATGGGTATGTAATCCAGTATTTAATTGCTTTCACTGTCAGATATCCATTGTTGAACCAAAATAGTAATGTAGCGTATAGTTAAGGGAGGCGACAGTGGTGCAGTGGGTAGAGTAGTTGTCTCCCAACCAGAAGGTTGAAGGTTTGAATCTCAGCTCATTTCAAGTTGACAGACCTCAAGTCAGAAGAATTCATGTTTATAAATGCCAAAGTAGTCTGAGACCTAAAACGGACATTTAGGGTTGAGCTAAATTGAAATTACCAACACTTAACTCAACTTTTGAGTCACTGGACAGTGGCTTTTCCTTTATAACAAGTTAAAAAGAAATGTTTAGTTAATTCCCTTGTATCCCCACATGTTTTACAGTATTTAACCAGTCCTTAAGTGCAAGTGTCCATTTGTCTCTGAAAATGGCACAAGTCAGTGCTGTCCACTAAACTCATCAGCTGCAGGGTTTGACTTTATAAGGTCAAACACCAGCAACTTCCAAAATACCATCAATGAGCAATGAGACTCAAGTTTGGGTTTAGTGCCTTTTTTTATAGCTTCACATTGGGTTGAGGCATAAAATGATAAGATACCAGAATAAAAGTATAATGTTAAAGTAAAAGCATTCAGATAAACATTTTGATAGCACAAACTATTTTGGATATGCTGTTCTGAACTTCCGAAATCAAAGCTATTAGTGGGCATTGTGTTCTATTATATAAAATGTTTTTGAGAACTTATAATTGAAGTGAACACAAACACTGATACAATAAAAACAGCTTTTAACATGACAGTGTGTAGCCTCCAGTGTAAAAATGCACTTTTTTTTATGATCCAGCGCCCACAGTGCCAAAAGCCAGTTTACTGGCCCCAGATGTGAAAGCCTGCAACTTTTTCCAAACTGGTAAACGCCATTACTGAAGTAAAACAAAGCTGAACGAATGTGTCCACAAACACACTGCAAACCTGTGCTTTTTATGCCAGCATCAAGGCTGTGGCTAGGAAATAGGAGATGTTTTGTACTATTTTGTACAGATCCACATTGTGAATTGGGTTTTATTTCTCCAGGGAGCCGTGGTAACCCCATATCCAAAACATACACATGTGAAATGTTTACACTAGCACTTGGGGATGGGCGTTATCGATACTTCGATACCCGTCGGTCGATATTATGGAGTCGATACTTTTTTAAGTATCGCGATACCACAGTGCTAATACAAAAGTGCATTTGTTTTCACTTCTGAGAGTTTTAGGTATTACATTTATGTGCGAAAACCAGCCAGAGCGTATTTTAGATGGTCTTTCGTGTCACATGATTATGACAGCCAATCAGATGCCGAAGGCTCACTGCCCTCAGTTAAGCACTGCGGCAATCCTTTGCTGCTCAGAGTGAGCTCAGTCAGCGTAGCGTGAATGGCTGAGAGAGAAAAAGAAGCGTAGTGTGGTGCTATTTTTTCCCACCCACGACCAAAGGTAATGCCATGTGCTCCGTCTACAATAAAGTGGTGCCACATAGCAGCAAACACTAGCAACGCACATTGACACTTTTAAAGAGGCTGAACATCGCCATGAAGACAACCGGCAAGCCTTAAGGTCCCCTGCACCACCTGCTGTCCGTCAGGAGACATTGCAGGAGAGTTTCATGAAAGGCCAAGAATATCCAGGTACAGGTGACAGTTGATGTGTTGTGATTTAAAAATATAACTGATCATTATTTTATTAAACTACTCCAAACTGCAACTGAGCTACAGTATGTGAATCTTATTTAGTTGACAAATGTAAAGGTTCATATGCTTGTACTGTATATATCAGAAAATACTGACAGTTTTGTTTTTAGAATGTTATTAATGGAAGTAAAAATGTATCGGTATCGAATTGACAAGAAAAATGTGGGTATCGCCCATCCCTGCTAGCACTGCATTATTAACTAGCAGATGCACCTGCTGTCTTCCTTAGATGTTTGCAAAGCTATTGTGGCATTGCGGACAAAACGGGTATGACTGAACAGATAAGCCCTCTTTTGTTGTAAAAACTGGGGCAGTTTTATACAAATCAGTTTAAAGGTCTGCAGATCAAAACAAGAGCACTGTGTTTGTAAAGGCACCCCACGCTTGTCTTTACAGAAGCAAGCAACACCAGGAAAGACTGGCGTTGCGGGTAGTGTAGTTTTTCACTGCTTTGTCTTGTATCTACGTCCATTGCTTGTCATTGTCAAGGAACTACACATCCCACCCGCGCTAAATCTGAGATCCCGGATGTCTATTGTACCGGAAGAGAAGGTGGTCCTTTTCCCAGCCATCTTGTGGCTTCACCTAGCGAAGTTCTCGCATCGAGCCTTGTAGAATCGGAGGGAAATCCTGCTCAAGGGGCGCCATCATGCCCGGACAAATGCAAGAAGGTTTTGGCTGTGCCATAACCAATCGATTCGACCAGTTATTTGATGACGAGTCGGATCCGTTTGAACTGTTAAAGCAGGCCGAAGTAAAGAAGAAGAAGGAGGCTCCGGTTTCTGGTGCCGCCAAGACTGCAGCCCAGGCTGCCAAGCAGCTGAAGAAGGAGTCCCAGAAAGACAGAAAGGCCCCCTTGGCTGATAAGAAGGAGGAAACCCAGGCACCCATCCCACTTAAGAAAGAAGGTAAATTCTGTTTCGGCGTCTTTCTTTAGTCAAGTTGCAGCTAACGACGTTTTAGCTAGCAGGCTAAGTCGCTTGCTTTCTAACGTTAGCGACGGTTCAACAGCTCCCTTGACATGAGGTTCGCATGCCTGCTTTTGTGTCTGTGGGCTGTCATTCACTGTAGCAAAAACATCTACATCAAGCTGCAGTGGGGATTCGGCGAATCATTGATCCATACATTGTAAGCCAGCTTGTTTTGACTTGTCACTCCCATCGGCCTTGTTTAACACACAGAACCCGCAAATCTGGCTAACTGGAAAAAATGGCCTAAAGATGTTTAACTTCTGTCAAGTAACTTTAGTGAATTTGATCAAGGAAATTTGTTGACTTTGGAACTGGCTGAAAGTAGATCGTTTAGCGTTATACTGGCCTCTCAAAATCTGTTTCAGTAAAATCTGACCCTTAAATATAACTTGTTGTTAATGTATAGTAAATAAATTAACGCTGATTTGATCGCGGTCGATTTGGAAGTGCGCTTGTTACTAAGACACCAGGAGCAGCAGCAGAGCTCTCTCATGGTGATTTAACCACGTGGTTGTAGTTGGTGTGGGCCGTGTTAAAGCATAACCTCCAACCTGCCACTTCCTATTGGTGCACTGTTAACGCTCAGTTAATGTGGCATCTGCTCCAGAGCGTTCGCTTGCTGTTTTCTGTTTGACCAGATGGTATCTGCATAGATGGCCATTATGTTTGAGTAATCATATAATCACTAAACTGAAATGTACCTTTTGGTGTTGCATTGTGTTTGTACTAACTTAAGGTTTACTCCATGCAGAAGTGAGACATCCAGCATCAGGAGGAGGCACACATTCATAGTTAGCCATTATTATCATGTTAGGCTGACAAGTAGGCTCACTTTGCTCACTTGAGAGACAATAAAACAGGTGTCGACCATCATGCACCCAGCTGCTGCTGTGTCCTGGAGGACATCTATTTTGGTAACTGGTGATTTAGGCAATGGGTGGGACTTGTTGTGTTACCCAGGGCTAGTTGCAGTCAGTCATATGGCACAGAGGTTTAAAGATTGTGTAGGTGTCAACTCGCACTGCATAGGGGCCAAGAAATTTACATGATCAGCACACATTTCAGTCAGTGTCAAAACTGAGTGAGCATTCTGCATACTCGTGAGCCCTTTATAATGTTTTTACTCATTTCTGCACTACGTTACTTCAAAACATATTTTGTGTACTTAAAGCTGCATTAACTAACTTCTCCCTGTAATTTTTGACTGTTAAGTGACTCAAAACAAACTCAAGCACTATCCCCTCCCCTTCTCCCTACTCTCCTCTTCACCTCCTGCCCTCTGAAACTATATGTGGACAGCTGGAGACAGTTGTAGCAGTCAGGTAGTGCAGCAGTAATAACTGGCTCCAGTCCTAATGTATACAGAATATATAGCCCATGGTTTTTAGTGGAAATGCTACATGAAGTACAGTGTAATGTAGTGCATGTAAAGTGAACCAAAACCAAGCAATCTTGGTTAATGCAGCTTTAAGTTTCATTTATTTGCATGTAATAATTAGGTTACACTGCAGAAATAAGGAAGTTGCAGAGCGTTTAATATGTGGGTCCATTTCAGTTTTAATTTTGCACATTAATTCGAATTATTCACTTTTAAACAGAAGAGTTGCGTCCTTTCTCTAGTCTGGTGCTCTCAAGTGGGTTTTGATCTGTAATTGCTATTGCTCCTTTAATCCTCCTGTTGTGGTTAACTCTAGGTGCTGGCATGAGGAGAATGGGCCGCAAGCCAGAGGGCGATGGCTCCAGGCCACAGGGCGATGGCTCCAGGCCACAGGGCAGCCAAGGAGAGGGTCGCCCCCTCACAGACAGACGGCCTGTGGACAGGCGGCCCCCTCGCCGCTTTGAGAGGCTTGCTAGTGACTCTGGCGAGAAGCCTGATGGTGGTGAATTCTCAGTGGAGAAGTGAGTTTAAGTTGCCATCAGATGTTTCATTTGAACAGAAACAATAAGTGGAGAGTCACTCTTCTACTATAATAACTTCACAAGGCGTTTTCTAAAGTCACTTAATAGGAGGTGGGGTAAGGGCAGTATCTGTTAGAGGCATTACTTACATTGATAAGGCTTTAAATGTTTAAATGCCCAAACAGCTACAGCACACTTGTCTCATCACTTTGTGTAAAGCTGATACAAGAAGCAGAAATATTTTAAAAAAACATATGAACTACTAAACCTCAGTCTGCCTAGGCTAAGTTCAAAGCCAAGTTTTCTGTTCAGTGTGCCTTAATTACATCTGCTGAACATATGAATGTACTGGCATTAGCATTCTCTGCCAATTCTCTTGCTGTTCCTTAAAACTCAGCTGAAAAGGTCGGTGACATAAAGCATGAGGATGACCATTAGATGACTTGTCGAATCATCAGTTGAGAGACCTGTCAGTCAATTGAAACCTTTCTACGCGACCGACTGTTAGTTTGTCATCTTCTTGTCCTCACTTTGATGTGCCAAGCAATCATTTGCTCCATACCCTTGTGGTTAGAGCAGATACTCACTTTATCAGTGACACTGTCTGATGTATTAAGGTTCGTTGACACTATTAAGCAAATTGCTCCCCAGAACGAGGAGAAAAAGACAAAGTCCACTAGGACAAGACACACAAAGGTGAGATTTGTATTTTAGTAGAAGTGTTTTCAAACACATGGTTTGCTTTTACAAGAGAAAATACTTTAACAGTTACAGCAGTGTGGCTAGTCTTCTATATGTGCGTCCGGTTTGTTTGCCCGTTTCCGTTAAAGTGTAACGCACAGCCGTTTACTAACTGCTTCTTCGACATGCATCCTTCTGAACAGGACTAGGAAACTAACAAAAATGTGCTGGGGAAAAATTTCAGTGAGGAATCATTAATATATTTTCTTACAGTGCCCATGTCTGTGCAGATTTTCAGTCATCCAGATCATAGTAAGCTGAAAAAACTTAGAAAAATCAACTGGACTAGGTTTTTAGGTCGAAGACGTTTCACCTCTCATCCAAGAGGCTTCATCAGTTCTACCTGACTGGCAGACACAGCTTGTCATCCATCTACAACTTTTTTTTGAGATCTCTGCCCAAACAGAGGCGTCGGTCCACAGGGTAAGACAGGTAATGACGCTCACTGATACTGGGCTATAACGACTCAGTCGTTAGGGGACATTGTTGGGCATCAAAGGACTGAAACACCACCGAGGGGGATAAATATTTCCAACTCAACGCCAGTCGGGCAGAACTGATGAAGCCTCTTGGATGAGAGGTGAAACATCTTAGACCTAAAAACCTAGTCCAGTTGATTTTTCTAGGTTTTTTTCAGTTTACAGTGCCTGTAAAAAGTATTCACCCCCTTGGATGTTTTACCCTTTTATTGCTTTTATAAATCAATCATGGTCAATATAAATTGGCTTTTTTGACAAAAAAAAACCTGTCAAAATGAAAACAGGTTTCTACAAAGTAATGTCAATAAAAAAATAATATAATGGGAAATAAGTGATTGCATAAATATTCACCCCCTTTAAAATGTCTGACCTAATTCAACAGAGGTAATGGTAATTGTCTTATACTTGTATAACACTTTTCTATGCATTTGCAGCATACTCAAAGCACTTTCATTCTATTTGGCCATTCACACTCCCAAGCAGTCACACATTCATGCACTGGTGTCGTCACTGGGAGCAACTAGTTCAGTGTCTTGCTCAAGGACACTTCAACACTTGGACTGGACAAGCCAGGAATCGAACTGCTAATCTTCCGGTATGGAGAAGACCCGCTCTACCTCTGTACTCGTATTAAATCTCAACTAGAGTTCACCAACATGCATGTGGGAGACTCCATGGTCAAGTGGAAGAAGGTTCTTTGGTCTGATGAGACCAAAATGGTGCATTCTGGTGATCAGACAAGACGCTATGTTTGGCAGACACCAAACACTGCACATCACCACAAACACACCATCCCCACTGTGAAGCACGGTGGTGGCAGCATCACGCTGTGGGGAGGATCCTCGGCACTCGGCCCTGGAAGGCTTGTAAAGGTAGAGGGTAAAATGAATGCAGCAAAATATAGGAAAATCCTGAAGGACAATCTTCTTCAGTCTGCAAGAGAACTACGGCTTGGGAGAAGATTAATTTTCCAACAAGACAATGACCTGAAGCATACAGCGAAAGTTACACAAATGGTTTAAAGACAACAAGGTGAGAGTTCTGGAGTGGCCAAGTCCTAGAGCTCAATCCAATGGAGAATTTGTTGCTCGACTTGAAAAGGGCTGTTCACACCCAATCCCCGTGCAACCTGGCAGAGCAGTTTTGCAAAGAAGAATGGAGTAAAACTGCAGTGTCCAGATGTGCAAGCCTGATTGAGACCGATTGAGACTCAGTGCTGTGATCATAGCCAAAGGTCCATCTACTAAATACTGACTTGAAGGGGGTGAATATTTATGCAATCACTTATTTCCCATTAAATATTTTTATTTAATTGGCATGACTTTGTAGAAACCTGCTTTTACTTTGACATTAAAAAGGTTTTTTATTTGTCGTCAAAAAGCCAAATTATATTGCCCATGATTAATTTATGAAATCAAAAGGGTAAAGCATCCAAGGGGGTGAATACTTTTTATAGGCAATGTATATTCTTTAGCAGTGCAAGCAGGCACACTTCAAATGCACAATAACAACATGTGCTGTGGTTTTCTGATGAGCAGAGCTCAGAGTTCTTTCTTTATGGAAGAACATTGCACATACATATTTAGAGCCACTGAGACAAATTCCTTGTGTATCCAACACACCTGGCCAATAAAGCTGGTGCTGATTCAGAACTCGGCTATAACCATGTCTCAGAAGAAGAAATTGCAGTTAAAATTATTGTTTCAACAGAAATACAAGAGTGCTGCCTGTCTCGTTATTCCGACAAATCCTTATGGTAGTCTGACATTATATATCATCAATTTAAATAGGTCACAGTTTAAATATTGCAGCTGTCTTTTTTTTATTTTTAAATGCTCAAATATGTTCCTGCCACTCTTTTCCATTTAAATACTGATGTTAATGAGGGCAAAATCATCATTGAAGTTCATGCCAGTTGATTTTCTGACGCTATCAATAGATTGATTGTTGCAATGAAAAGCCGACTGAAGAAAATCTTAGTACAACCCTAATGACTGGTGCAATGATGAAGATTTTACTGATCTTTGTCCCTCTCTTTAGGCCCATTGGTGACAAGCCCATGAGAGGACGTGGAGGTGGAGGTGGCCGAGGAGGCCGTGGAGGCAGAGGACGGGGCATGGGTCGCAGTGACGGGTTTGACTCCAGAGGAAAGCGTGAATTTGATAGGCACAGTGGCAGTGACCGATCGTAAGTAGTTTTTCAGTTTGGTTCTTGTATAGTCCTTAAATATTCTTATTGTAAACCTGATCCTTTAAAGACATCTGTGTGTGTTTTAACGCAGTGCATGTTTATTGATCCTGGCTAAAGCAAATATTGTTTCAGTAGTCTGAAAGGTGAGGAGAAGCGTGGTGGAAGTGGATCTCACAACTGGGGCACAGTCAAGGATGAACTCAAGTAAGTTACTGTATGTGCAAAGTAACAAACCTTGTATGTTGGGAGATTGTGGAATTACAGAACGCATGCACACTTTTTTTTTTTATTGAGAATGTACATAAATTATATATGTATTTGTTTTAATATGTATTTTAGTGCTAGCTACAGTCTGCCACATTGCAAACACTATGCATGTGTATAACTGACAGTGTAGACAGCAAAAAGGGCTGAACTTTCAGAAACCAAAGGGCACAATGGACAAGAACATTTCTTAACGGTCTGTTGGTTCTCAGTAGCCTGCATTACAGTTTGATGAATGATAAATATTGATATTTCACCATGATTTCCTTTCTTCACAGTGAACTTGACCAGTCAAATGTCACTGAAGAGAACCCAGAAGGAGAGGAGCATCCACCTGCTGATTCTGAGAACAAGCAAGTTCTTGTTTTTTAATCTTGTGCTGACTAATATAAATACGTTGTGAAGACATTTTGATTTTTTTTGTAATTAAGGGGCTTGTAGCATAGAATTTTGTAGTCTACACTGTAACTTGTATAAATCCTAAGCCATTTCTGAACCAAAACACTGGCTGCAAATGAACACATCAAGTACTTTAACACTCCAAAATGTACATAAACTGACAGTGATGTTGAAGCTACTAACGCTCAGTGTGCGTTTGTTGAAGGGAGAATGAGGTGGAGGATGTGAAGGATGAAGGCCCCAAGGAGATGACTTTGGATGAATGGAAGGCCATGCAGGACAAGGAACGGGCCAAGGTGGAGTTCAACATCCGCAAGGCCAATGAGGGAACTGGAGGGGACTGGAGCAAAGGATTTGTGCTGCACAAGTCCAAGGCAGATGTGAGTCAATCATGAGGCTGCTCTTGGACAGAGCTTTTGAATTTTAGACTTAATTTTCATGCACATGACCACCTGATTATAATTTGAGCAGCACCAGTCACTATAGATCTTAATTATTATTAAGGGTGTAAAGAAAATATTGATACACTTGATTATCACTATCTCGCTTTGCGATACTGCTTTGATTCTCAAAAATGCAGTATCGATTTTTAATTAATAGTTCACATGCCAAGTAGCACTGTTGTTACAGGGACTGTGACAAATGCAAAAGCCGATCCCTGTTCTGGTTGCCTAAAAAAGTAAACTTTTTTTTATAGGAGATTTTATTCACATGGTGGTATGTTGCATATTATGTGAGTTTTTCAAAAATTGCAATTTATCGCCTTGTTTACAGTAGCGCAATGCGTCAAATCGTAACCCCTGTATCGTGATAGGTATATCACCAGTTTCTTGTCGAGACACAGCCGTAATGATTATTTTGGGCTGGTTATTTTTTTACTTTTATTTCTTTCCAAAGCAGCAAAATAACCTACTAATCAAGGAAATCCTCAACACTGTCTGAATTAGCAGCTAAATAAATGTGCACTTCTGGGGCCAATGTCTTCTTCACTAGTAGTAATCAGTGATGATGACACTGAGTATGATTATTATTATTATATTACAGTGTAATTAATTAATATGATCTCTACAGAAGAACAGGGCACATGTATATGTGGGATTTATTTGTAGTCTTTTTCACTTCTGAGAAGGGTTGTGGTAAACTTATTCTTAGTAATTAATTCAGTGTACTTAATTGTTCTAAAAACCCCCAAAATTAATGGGGCCAGAGTTGCACCTCACACTCATTGTGCATGTACTCAGGGAAGAAATTGTAAATCTTCAGAACTTGCCAGATAATCATTGGGTTTGTAAGATTTCTTTGGTATTAAAATGTAATTTAGTGATAGTTGTCAGTACATCCAATAGTACATAGCAACAATAAACTTAATAGTTAATTCTGTATATTTTAATATTCTTAAATGTAATCAAATGTAGGCTAAAACCGGTGCTCTTAAGTAATTATTTAATAAATTATTAGATACTAATTGTGAGATGAGATCTTTTTCCCCCCTCTTTTGGTGAGTGCAGTGTGTTTTCATAGTAGCCCGTTGCCAGCACCAGCAAAATTAGATTTTTCTTTCCTCAGCAGAGGCAGTAAACACAACACATAATCTGATCCTCTGATGTATTTAGCTGGGACAAAAAAAATACATAGACACCTCTAAATATAATGTAGTCCAGTACAACACCGCCTTTAACTATGACCTCAATAATAAACATATTATTGAATTTATACATTTAGGACAATTTCACCAAAACTGAAACATTTTGAGCCTCATAAACAGAGATGTTAAGGTGGAGGTGTTGCATTAAATTGCATACAATTGTACAGGTGTACCTAATAAAGTGGGTGAGTGGATATGCTGGGAGAGAGGCTTCAAGTGGAATGCAAGGGTGGCCCTACTCTGTAGCAGCCATTCTTTCTGTAGTCGCACTCAGTGCTATCTTAAAAATTTTATCACAAAATGTGACTGATGGCTCACAGTCTGGAACCCTGTCCTTGACTGCGTGTCTTCAAGGCTTCATTCCTATCACAGGACTAGTGAAAGTGTAAATTTAACTGACTGGTTGGTACTGTATACTTTAAAGACTGACATGTCAAAAATTAGTTTAGCAATGAACCAACACTAAAGCCTGCACTTAACTCAGACTATACATAAACTGACTGCATTTAGCACTGAGCCCAGACCCACATTCAGCCAGTATTTTTGGAAGATAGAACTACAGATTGGGGAAGGTTATGCTGTTTGCATAAAACATTATTTTGCTCAGTGTAAATGTTTGTGTTATTTTGCATTTCTCCAACACAGGATAAGAAAGATGATCTCATTGAGCCTGAGGCGGAGGAGCCTAAGGTAAAATTTCTCCTTTTGTTGTACATATATACAGTATCTGAACTCGGTTCATACACAAGCAAATGCTGTATATGTACAGTCTTTTCACCCCATTTTTCTAATGCAGGCAGAGGATGATCACCACTTCCGGAAGCCAGCCAATGACATTACGTCCCAGCTGGAGATCAACTTCGGAGACCTGGGCCGTCCAGGCCGTGGACGTGGTGGACCACGCGGTGGTCGGGGCAGTCGTGGCCGTGGGGAACCCACTAGAACGGTCCGTGGGGCAAGACCAGATAAGGTAGAAAATGAATTAAGAAGCTCCAGTGTTCTGTCATGTTATTAGCTTCCAGGTACCGTACTTTCTGGACTATAAGCCACTACTTTTGTCGCTTCATGCACACACCCTCGTCATGGACAACACATGACGAAATGCATATGATGCAGCTTTCAAGTTACAGGCAGTCGATCTGGCTGTCGAAATATCTCATGTTACAATGTGGACACCTGCGGCTATGTACAACATGTTTTTTCGTCTTACATTTAGTGGGTGCGGCTTGTAGTCCGGAAATTACGGTATATGCATTTAAAATGTTGGGTGTTTTGTTTTGTATCACAGCCTGACGGTAAACTTCTTTGTTTTTTTTATTCTTCTGTTATTTTCGGATGCATGGATTTTCTAACTCCTACTTAAAGTCTTTGTTTTCTTTCCACATAGTTATCTGCATCTGTGCCCAACGTGGACGACCCAGAGGCCTTCCCGGCTCTGGCCTAAGGCCCGGCTGCTGTCCCTCAGGCCTGCAGGAGCCTTCTGAGCACCTCCACTATGAGGCTTGCATGTTCCTGGATTCTTCAGCAAAGTGAAATGATGGAGAAGACTGTCATTATCTATGACACCAATGTGAGGACTGAGTTTTACCCAACAAAAACAAAGATGGAAAAAAAAAATTAACAAAAAAGGGACTTCTTGCTACTCTGGAGCAGCTTATTGGTAGAGGTTTTGTACTTGGAAACAAAGTAGCAGGGATGTTTTCATACAGTATTTTTTTCAGAGGTTATGCATTGTCCATTGATACATTTTTGTAATTGCTGCTTGAAAATCTGCATTTTGAAATGTAAGCCTAAGACTCTAGCTTGGTGTGTGCCATTGCTTGTTTGCTTTAAAATAGGCACAGTGGAACTGCAGCCCCGGCTCAGAAGCTCTGCCACACCAAGTATTTGTGATGAAGTTACAGCTTCACTCATTGAGATTTATGGATTTTTTTCATTAGCACTGGTGTATTCTTTTATATTTTATACAGGAGGTCTATTCTTCTATGATCTTCAACCTGTAAATCTCAGCTATTTTCATAATTATTTCAGAGACTGTATTTCACAAGGTGCAAATAGGACAGGCGCTGGTCATGGATCAGGTGATACTGCCCACATTTGAATGCACTGGTGAAATGGTGCCTAAATCTGTATTAAGGTTCTTTTGTACTGAAATGTTCTAAAGGAGCAACATTAGGTCCTTTTGGAGGAACAGAAAGGTGATGACACCTAAATTAACATTTGTTCCTGAGACATTTCTCAAGTGGATTAATTTGGGGTCTCTTCCTTTCTTCCCAGTTTATCTGATTACTCACCACATGCAAGTCAATTAATGCCTTGTCTTTAACCTCAGAGGGATACAGAAAGGAAGTGCCTCTAAATGTTTGAGATGTGGCTGTACTTGTTATCAGACCTTGGCCCAAGCATCCTTCCACAAATGTGGCAAAGCCCAGCCTGTTTGTTTTTCGCACGTCTGTTGTGAGCTGATATTTCCCTCCACTGTTGACTTGCCGTGTAGCTTCCACAGTGGCACCACTGCATAATTGCTCTGAAAGAAATAGTCGTTCATTGTGTGGAACAACTGAAGTGCTCTACAAATGTGTGAATTCTAGCCCTGCTATTAGAGACCTCTGTCGGTAAATAAAGATGGTCGACACACTTGTTGTATTATCACTTTAATTTATCCTGCCTTTGCACGTTATCCCACCTTTGTGCTGTGTGTGTGTGTGTGTCCATATCGGAATACTCCGTGGCAAAACTTAAGTCATCTCAACACCGCTGGCTTCTGTTGCAGTAGATTGGCAAAATGGTGAAAGGTCATAAGGCCTTATTCAAATACTGCAGGAAAGCAGAAGTGTAAATAATTTTGGCAGTGGTCTTAGTGTGTCTAGAGCCATTCTGAAGAGAAAAAGGTAATGCATCCAATGAAAAGAAAAGTACATGCTGAGGCTAAGATTGTTATTATGGAAGCAGCTCAGACTACTGCAAACAAGCTGTTAAGGTGTTATTTCTGTAAGCAAAGAGGTAGTTCAATGCACAGCCCAGTTGATCCAAAAACCCCCCACTGTCACTGTCACCACCATCACCAGTCATTATGTTGAGTCTCTATTTTAGTGGTGTTCATCTCCTAAACCTCATCTCACCAGGTTAAAACTAATTGCTCTGAAAAAAGTCACTACAATCAATTTTGACTGCATCCAGTGTCAACTTCCCTCCAAAGTCCAGTGGCTCCATGAGAATATTGTGACTGTGGGGGGAACCTAGCATTTCTCCAAACTCTTCATCCTCCTGATCCTCCTCAGCCATGATTTCCAGCCCGTGTGATGAGATGTATTCGACAGTTGTATTCGTGTCCAGAGATGTCTGTGTGTGGTCGGAGCTGTCCGAGTCATGGGAGAAGCTCTTAATGTATGTAGTCAGAGGGTAGAGCAGTGTGCCCAGTGCCGGCTCAGAGGTCAGGTTAGTATGAAGAGGGCTCTGCGAGGAGACATTTGTAGGTGTGGTGTCACTTAGCCTGGGCAGCTCCTCGACATCCACAAGGATGGGCTCTCCTTCCTCCTCATTAACAGCGGAGTTACTGAGCTGCAGCTGGATGTTTATCTTGCCCTGTTTGGGAGTGAGATACAGGCTTAAAACAAGAACGCTGAGCTGCAGCTTAGCTTGAATTTTTATTCACTTTTCCTTGAATACCTTCTCCTGGGTGCACTCTTTTGCCCATTTGCTGTTTGCAGGATCTGGCACAATATCAAGCATGAGGCACTGGAAAAACACCCAGAACCTGAGGGGAGGATGTGGGAAAACTGAATAGTGCAGCATAGAAACATTTGTGGCAGCACAATGATTCATTTTTACTTTGATGGCAATTTTCAAGAGTTTTCTGTAACAGCCGAGATGAACACACAAAGTCAAATCTGACCTTACTGGTTGCTTTAACTTAAAAGTTCATGCAGAGTGGCTGTCTGACTTACCTCTGCTTTACAGCTGAACTCTGGCACAGACACAACAGAAACAGTATGATCAGGGAGATGACACCACATATTAGTAAGAGGGATAGTTGGGTCTCCTCTGCAACAGTAACAGTGAAAAGATGCAAGATTGCATTATATACATACATTTGGCTCTTCAGGTATCAATGTAAAAAAGAAACTTGTGCTAGACAATACAGATACATTATGGCTGTTTAAGACAAGAGTTTTTACTGTCATGAGTAAAATTGTGCAGTCAAAAGCTACAGAAAATGCAAGTATGTGGACCATGGCTTCAATGTTTTGTCAAACTATTTCCAAAGTCAAGAATGAACTTGTACAACACTTCTGAATAGGGTTTGGTATCATTTGGGTTTTTTCTTTTACCAGTGCTGGTCCCTAAAAGGTACCAGAACTGATACTTTAAAAAAAAGAAGCATAAAACAAAGGTTGACAACATTAAAAAAACAACTAAACATCCCCAGCTCTGACTAAACAGAAACACAGAATAAATGTAATGATAGTGTTAGCACATGATGTGCAGTGATGCTTTTGTTGCCTGTATCGTCCATTTCACAAATATTTCAAATCAACAGACATTTAAGTGGCACCAAAAATCTGCATTTTGATTCTGTCTGGTAGATACTGACTGCATAAGAAGTGGTGCTATATTGGCACTGCATTTCGGTACCCAACTCTACGTCTGAAGAAAGTAGGTAGAAAGGTATGGCTCACATAAAGTAGCTTGAAGCGTGGTTGATTTTTGTTGTTTTTGCTGTTTTAATGTTACTACATTCCCCTGATTATGTTGGTGTGAAACAAATTTAACCAGCAAACTAGTTTCACCCAATGTTAAATGAACAGTTTAATATTTTAGGACACAAATTCTCTGTATTGCAGAGTTAGATGAGAAGATCAACAACTTTCGTAGCTTACCTGGAAACTGGAGGAAAGAGTTAGCTGGGCTGCGTCCAACAGAATCTGCTACCAGTACATCTAAGACTCACTGACTAAAATACTATATCTCAAGTGTAAAAGCTGCAAGTTGTGACTTTGTGGTTTATATGCTGGAGTCTCTTAGTGGAACGCAAACAGTGCAGACTTTGCATCCAACTCTCCTCAAGAAAGTGATTGTCTATTTTCCAAAAAACTATTCAAACTTTAAAGAAACTTGAAAAGCTGCTTACGCTGAATGAAGAACTTGACCTTTTGACCCGCAGGGCCCTCTCCTTTAGCAGTCGAAGCAGTCATCCACAGGCTGTAGAAACCTGGAGAGAGGTCATCAGTGACATACATCCTCTCTGATGCTGCTACAGAATCTGAAATTCAAGTACACACAGGAGAGATGTCATTTTCTACAGAGGTCTTGTGTGACTGCTTTCATACAGTGCACGCTATGAACAACATGCCATCATCACCTCAGATTTCATTCCTATAAGGCACTGTACAAAAATTATTGGGGTAGCCACCAAATTACTGAACCAGGGCAGAAATGCTTTTGCACTACAATATTTTCACCCGATCCTATATTCTCTGAAAAAAATAAAAATCTTTGAACAGTTCCTAACAACCTCAGATAAAATTGTCCTTACAATGCTGCTGGTGTTCGCTGCTGCTGTCTAAATAGATGGTATATTTGGTGATACAACCCCCACGTTGACCCCTAGGAGGCTCTGTCCAGGTCACTGTCACTTTGTTTCCCTTAACCTTCTCTTGGACCAGTGGACCAGCTGCTGGTGCTGCACACAATAACAGAACCCAAAACGACTGCTCAACAGGGTGCATATTAAAGGAATATGTCAAACAATTTAATATGTTACTAATATACAGTATATCCTTATGGTGCAACTACCACAACTAATAGCAACAGCAATATTCAGCTTTATCCACAGATTATGGTTTAGTAAATGACCAAGTAATAGTAAAATTAAGCCTCTTACCTGACTCCAGAGTGGTGACACCTGCAAATGTGGTCCTATTCACTGAGCTCTCACCATAGAAAACATACAGTACTACCTCATAGCACTCAAATGTCTTTAAACCTGCATAAAGAAGAACAGTGGTACAGAAAAACATTATGGAAGGGGAAAAAAAGAGTAAATGTAGCATGAACAACAAAGATAAGACAATGATATCACTCACACACTAACATGGTTAAAATAGAGAATTATACACAGCTGTCTTTGCTTTTCTGTCTTATTTCACCTCTATTTATTTTAATTCCATGCATCCCACCTGTAATGACAGCCCGGTTGTCATTCCTGCCCAGCCTGACCCATCTGAGCTCCTCCAGCTTGTAGCCCAGTGGGTACCACTCTACCACGTATGCTGCAGGCAGCAGTGCAGTTTCAGGATTTCTCCAGGAGATGGTGACACTGTGGTTGCCTGGCATGAACTGCACATCCTGAGGTGACTGTGCTGTAAAACAGTAGCACACACAAATACTTAAAAGCTGCTTAATACAAGAGAATCATACAGACACCAACTTCAGAAAACGAGCTAAATTCCTAATAATGAAGTTCACAGTTTAATATGTTATTGTTACCTGCTGTGTGACGAGCTGTAATTCTGGCAGGAGGGGACAGGCCTTTCGAGTTACGAGCCCACACTGTCACTTCACAGTTGGCACAGAATGAGATGGAATAACTCCTGGTGTCCGCGCTGACATTAGCTACATGGTCCAATCCAGAGTTTGGGTTGTAAACTCTGAGTTTGTACCCCAAGATCTTTCCTCTAGAGACAGACATGTTTGCCTCCTGCAATCAGATGTTTAGTCAAGTATTTTCTTATGTTTCAGGAAAAGAAAAGTTTTTGTGGCACACTGCGGGAGTTTTAACATGAGCACTGGGATTTGGCTGACCTCACAGGATGTTCAGAATCAACACACTGCAAGATGAGTATGCAAGACATCATTTCTGTTCAGCTGCTCTTTTCTTGTAAACTGAAACTGCGGTGTCTGCCATCAGGTTTCACTTATCTTGTCTTTATGTGACATAAAATGAATGTAGGTGTGTGTGTGTGTGTGTGTTTGTGTGGTAGAAGGTGGGGATGTGCAAGTGTATCATACCTCAGACGTGGTCAAGGTTTGACCTTTAATTTGTGCAGAGCATAATAGTAAAGCAGGAAGACTGAAAGTGTTACTATGGCTACAACACCACACACCCACATTGACAAGAGTGAGAGCGTAGACTGGGACCACATAGAGACTACAAACTGATGAAACAGCTCAGCAGTGTCCTTTGGCATCATTCAGCAATTTAAAACTAAAATGGATGACTTTTTGAAAAGATTTCAAACCTACCTTCCAGTAAATTCTCAGTGATTTTAAATCAGATGCAGGTTCAGCGTACCACACGTCCACCTCTTCTGCAGGAGCTGAAACAGGGAGGTTGATATTTTTAACGTTTGACTTAACTCCACAATGGTTATTGGTGGTGATAGTGCTGAATAATAGGTACAAACTCTCCTAAATCTTATGCAAGTCTATTGTATTGCTGGTACTGGTGCTTTACAGGTAAACCTCTCTGGAGTCTAACTAGCCTTAACCTTTTGTCAAATACACAAGCCCACTTTGTGGCAAAGAGAAGGGGTTTCACTTTTACACATTAGGTTCCAATATCCAAACATCCAAAGGCAAAGGACAAAGTATTTAAAGGAAGCAATTAATTATTTTTGCAATTATTATTAATTTTATATAATACAGCAGTGGAGTCTGTGGGACAACAACAACTGCTTGTTCATTTGTGTTAGATTAGCCTTGTTAAATATGTTTCAGATCTCTGAGTTGATTTTCATACTGTACTGGTCTGTAACCAGCAGCTGCCTGGAAGGTCAGACTCGATAGGTCACAAATGCTTTATCACTTAAGTGGATGCCTTTCACTTTAGTGGCTTAAATTCAACCATCATGAGGATGGTTGACAAACATATGTAATTAAGCTTGTTCATTTATGGTATACTTACATAAAACAAATATAGGCGTTAAGACTATTTAAAAACCTTGTGTACTGCTGTATGAAGCTGATGATCTGTCACTGGGGCACATTCATACCTTGCACATCTTTAGAAACCTACATTATCTTCACACCATCTGTATTACAAATATCTTACAATATTTTCCATCACTGTCATCTTTACCACCTCAGCTTCCTTCACTCTTCCAGTGTTAGGCTGGTACACATTCAGACTCAACTAGAGCTGAGTCAACATATTTTATTATAATCTCATTGTATCTTATCACTATTTGGCTGGCTTTGCTCTCAACACACAACCCATTAAGATCAGTCTCAGTGGTCTTAATGATACTGTATCATGCAGGCAGACTGTGGTTAGCTAGTAACTACCTCAAATACCCAAAGGAAAGGAAACATTACTGCACTATCCGATAGTTTCCATAGATAAAGTACCACAGAGATACAGTATTGTTGATACTATATTCAGATCTGGCTGTTTCCCGTTAGAATCACTTTTATTCGGTAAGTGCAGCAATACACAAAGGTAGGCTCTTTGAACAGCCTTCTAGAGCTGCAGATTCAGTGACTTACCCTCCTCCTGAGTCCAGCCAGAAATGCTTTTGCTCCACTCACTCCACAAGCCGGTGCTGAATTTGGATCTGGCTCTGAAATGGTACAACCTGTAGGGCTCCAGAGAGGAGATACTCGACCAGTCCTGAACTGAACTCATCTGCCCAGCCTGGAAGCCAAAAATTCATTTATTTTTTTTATCAATTTAAACTCTCATTCATGCTCCAACATGTGGTAAAATACAATTTATGTCCACACTGTAGAAACACCTAATAGAGCTTTAAAGGTCATATTTGTGTTACACTGCAAGTTCACCTCTGCACCAAAGGTTTTAAGTAACCCTCTGCAAAATATCTTGCAACATCTCATTAAAAGCAGCCAAAATCTGGACCACTCTGAAGCAATTAAGATGTCTTACTTGGTCTCGGTACGTTGTCCATATCTGTTCTCCTGCTTTGTATTGAATCTCCAGATAGTGGGTCCGTACAGACTGAGTCATTCTGATGGTGCACTCTCGGGAAGAGCACTCATTTAGGCCAAGAACAGGAGCTGATGGCATCACTGCTCAGATACAAACAGTCAGAAATGTTGTGGTCAGGTATAGTAAAAACAAAAGTCTTGAGCAACTGTCACAAGATGGGCACCCAGGATAGGTTTTTGAAGTTTTATTTGCTATAAAAACAGTAATAAAAAGATAGCATTCCACTGTATCATTACATTAGTGGAAAGAAGGTGACTGTCAACTACCATAAACATTCAGAGTATAAAACAAACACATCTCACTGCAAAGCTAGTGTCACTACTTCATGCCTTCCAAACAACTTCAAACTGTCACTACATGTGATGAACACACTCTCTAAGCAAAGGCTGGCAAGCACTTTACAAACTGAAGTCCCTGGAGCTCAGCAATTTATGCAGGTCTTACCAATGTCGCTAAGTGTGTAATTAATGGTGGCGGACACTTCAGAGCCCAGTAGATTTTGGGCTTGGACCCACACAGAGATGAGCTGAACAGATCTGGGCACAACAGTTCCCTTACTGGAGACCCTGTGCGGTGCGTCTGTGTGGTCTCCAGACACAGTTCTCACCCTAAAACACACAGAGCCAAGTTTCACTGTAACGTTTAAGCAAGATCATATTAAACTATGCTACGAGTTGCTTCAGTTCTTTTTCAAACTCACCACAGCACTGAACTGTCTTTAAGATAAGTTTCCCGTCCTCTTTTCCAAGTGCAGGACACAACTCCACTTTCATCATTTGTGAGCTTGTAGATGCAGGAAATGTTTTTTGGCCGATCTGGTGGGTCTGAAGCACAAACAAGAAATGAATTAAACCAAATCATGGAGTTGAAATTGCTTGAAAATGCAGTAATAAATTGTTTGCACAAGTTCAACACATTAGGAAAACCCAGTTAGAATGTAATGTTATCAGTCACTGTTGAAAATGAGTGAAAGTAATCCATGAAATGTGTAATGTGTTGTCACTTAAACAGTGTTGTCAATTAAACTGCGTGAGCAGGTTCCATCTCGGAACAAGTGGATGCATTAATAATAGTGTGCCCATTACAGATTAGGAAATGCAGAATGTTTGTGTCAGGAAACATGCCTGTTTTTACACCTAAATTAGACACAGCTCTGTGGTCAGAATAAGCAACTTCTTGCAGTTAGCTCTGACACCCAGCCTGCAACATGTGAATAGTATGTTCTCTAAATAAAGAAGAGAAAGCAGAACCAGCTCTTTTTACAACTCTTGTAGCTTGAACCACTGAAAATGAAAGACTCATCTTGAAACACTGCGCAGTATAAAACATCCTGCAGGATCTTTGTGTCTATTTACTTAAGTTCTGAATGGGCATAAATGGAAGGGAAATGTTGTGCTCTAAGCACTAATAAAGCTGTTGGATTTGCATAGTTGTGTGCTATATGGTAACTGCTATTACAATCTTGGGCAATCATTTGATACAGAAGAGTATAAATCCAGTAAATCTGTGCCTGAACAAAAGAAAAGAATGCTGTTCCTTGATACGCACATCCAGCTGAGATGTCCAGTCCACAGGGGTCCAGTGAAGGAGAACAGCTGCACTTACAGCTGTATGTTCTGTTCTTTGTTATATTCATCACATTAGCATATATAGTTGTTGAATTCAGTTTTTCGTATCTCTGACGTGTGGGTGGATGGTCACTGAACATGGATCCCGTGCACTTGCAGTCAAAGGTGCAGTAGACTTTAAAACTGGAGCCTCTCTGCACCACATGTCCAGCACTTGACCAGATGGCACAGGATTTCTCACCTAAAGGCAGAAGTAATGACTTATACAGACTGCAATATGCATATTTAACAAGCACATTTTATATAAATATTTCAATTATTATTGATAAAATATGCTCTTATGGTGCTCACAAATAAGAGCCAATTACATACAGAACATGCAAACACAATCAGAATAACTATAGGTTTTTCAAGAAATTATTTTCATGTGTAACCACTGTCTTAACTTTTTTCTTCAGATATTATAAAAAAAGTACATATTAAAATGCCTGAAGTGTGTGTCGACGCAGTAGTCCGAGCTTACCTTTGCCATACAGCACGGCCAGCAACGTTGAGGCAGTCAAGATGGACCATGTTCGGGACATTTTCGCCATGAGTCATCAGTAAATGCCTTCTTGAGTCTCTCTCCACATTGTAGCAGGGGCTGCTAATTTATTTTTAAAATAAGCACAGGTACATACGTCCATTAGAGGGGTTCAGTTTTTGTCAGTGATACAGATTGACAGCTTGTTTTTTGTAAAACCGTTCAATAATTAAAGAATTTGCCTCTTTATTTCACATATTATATCCCCATGCTGTCTATTAACATAAATTATTGATTTTAAGCACAGAGTCGTGGACAGAAGTAGAGCGCAAGACTACACTGCAGATGTGTAAAATCAGCAATTACGGTAATTGAAACGGAAAATAAACGCTCAGTACACTCACAAACACATCACAGCCCTTTCTTCTATTAACTTTACTCGCCTTATGAAGCTTTATGAAGCTTTATCCGTCGTACGTCGTCTTAAACATCTTTGTTTGGAGCAGTGTGTCCAGAGTGACAGCGCTGTCTCGGTTTTAGCTCCGCCTCTGGTGTGAATTGAACAACTTCAGTCGCACTTCATCAGCCTGAGCCCACACTGAGCACGTCAAGGCTTTGTGAGCATTAGTTATTGGCCTGTATAGCTAAACATAGTGCATCAAAATCACAGAGTATTAATCTGTACAATCGAGGAAGGAGGTTTTAGCTAAAAGCGGCTTATAATCTTCATTTTTTGCCAAGGAATTTGCATTGCCTCCATAAAAAGTTTTGTAGAGCCACACTGATGTATTACTATTTTTAATTTTATACTGTTCCTTCTTAGCAACTGTCCCTGTGGTTAGCAACTGCACTGCAGACCACACCTGAGAGATCCTGTCTCCCTCATAAAGGATGAGAGGAATGATTATATTCTTTCACCATGAGGAAACCCTTCAGATTAGTTGCAACAGCACAGCATCCTCTCAGATGAATTTTCATCATCATATTTTCCACACAGCCCAAATGTCTCACTCCCTTAATCATATCCCCATGTGGTGCAATGGGGGACTTCCCCTTTAACTGCATCACATTTCACCTTTAGCTGTACATGCACAAGACAAGGCTTGGTATAAAAAAAATAACATTAATAAAAATAATCACATTGTTATACGAAAACATCAGCAAGCATGACAGGCAATATGGCTCCTAGAGGCTTTTTACACTTTGTGTGCCAGTAAAAGAAAGAAACCCTGAAATTGTGATTATCAGGGAGGAAGTGAGACACCACTCAGGAAGTCCTAACAAACAGTGTTGCAAGTTGTACATGTATGAGTAGGACTGAAGGTTCAGGAGCAGATTACTATAGCATGAACCACTGTACAGTATGTAGCAGGGAAATCCCCACATGACATTTATCTGGATGTGTTTTGGAATAATTTCACAGTGTGTCACATCACTGTCTAACAAAACACAGTGGCTAACATTACAAACATACAGAAGTCACACCTTAATGTTAAAATAAGAGAACCAGGCAGTAGTGGATACAGGACAGCTGTTTTTACACATTAGTGGCATGAGTTGTGGGTGGTTCAACAAGTTATAACATATAAATGTGCACTGTGCATTTGTTCACTGCTGTCCTGCCAATCATTTGGTCTAAAACTAAAATCATGGTCCAGATCCTTTACAATTCTTTTCCAGAAGTGTTCAAACTGTCCATTGGAGCAGGTATCCTTTATGTATTAAGGACATTATAAAAAAAACAAACAAACAAAAAAAAGAGTCTACAACTATGCTAGCAACTCAGCAATGCTGGTCAGCTAAATATTCACAGTGACAATGTAACATGTTGATGGTTATCAGGTATAAAGTTTACTAGGTTCACCATCTTAGACAAAGGACATTCTTTTGAGGACAGTGAAGTCCAGATCCTCTCCAGAGAACATCGCTGGTTCGAGAGAGGAGTCAAGGAAACTATTTTTGTCCAAAAAGAACACCCCTCACTAAATAGAGGTGGTGGACTAAGACACAACTTGTCATCCATCTACAATCCTGTTTTGAGATCTCTGCCCAAACATGCCCACCATAGGCGACCATAGGCGTCGGTCCACAGGGGAGGATTCAAAGACAGGTAACGACACTCACTGATACTGGGCTATAACGTCTCAGTCATTAGGGGACATTGTTGGGCATCTAAGGACTGAAACACCACCGAGGGGGATAAATATTTCCAACTCAACGCCAGTCGGGCAGAGCTGATGAAGCCTCTTGGATGAGAGGTGAAATGTCTTCGACCTAAAAACCTAGTCCAGTTGATATTTCCTAGGTTTTTCCAGTCATAAACCAAAGTACTGGAGAAATTTTTGTCCTGAGGGTGGTACAAGCTGAAAGGTCAGAGGATCACAGTTCATTCTGAGAAATAATGTCCTATCCTTCTTGGCTTGTGACCCCTGGCTTGTGTAAAATTATCTAGAAAGTCACAAGAAAAAAGTTACAGCAAAGTCTGGAAATTTAAATTCAATTACTGTAACAGAAATTTGTCTTTCTGCTTTCTTCTTAATCATCTAGCGACTCCTCAGATTTGTCTCGCGACCTTTTTTGGGGTCCCAACCCCCAGGCTGGGGACCACAGTGCTAGGGGAAAGATGAGAGGATCACCAAAATGATTGGTATATTTTATGGGAACCATGGATATCCATCACATATCATGGCAATTCAGGCAATAGTTGTAAAGACATGTCACTAAAAATCAAAAACATCTGGTGACCCTATGTCTTCATAATAAGTGATGCCAACACTGAATAATTGTGACACCTTTATTGGATTATCATTCAGTCAAACTCATTGAATAGTTTTTTAACAACTGATTATAGTTACAGATAATCTGAGGCATGATTTTACTCTAATCACACAGTCACTGAGGTCACCACATGGTCAAGTGGTGCTTAATGCTTTTTGAAAGTCAGTACAGTGCCAACTGTTTGTCTTTCCCATTGTCCCTGCTACCTGTGCGAGTTGCAGAGTGTGCTGCTGCTAACAATGGCTACCTGAGGGAAGTATGCATCAGTCAATGTTTTCTCAATGGTATACTGAGACACGTCACAAGACATTTTTTCATCCTGTTGTAACTCCAGAGAGGGAAAGTCCACTCCCACATCATTCTCAGTCCCTGTCATCCCAGATAAGACACCTCTGTTCAATACAGCCTCTGTTTTAGGCCACAAAAGGCCGTTGACTGAGCTGAGAGTCAGTACCAGGGGTGAATCCGAGAACTCCACCTCCACATTGGAAAGCAAACCTCTCAGCAATCCTCCATATACACTTGAACATATGTCCTCCTCCCCACTCACTGATATGTCCCTCTGCTCCTCTTCTGTCTCTTTTACCTCCTCTCCTTGTAAAGCAAAAGTAGCAACCTGGGGTTTGTAGCTGACATGTTCCAGTTGGCTGCCAACAAGCATTGTCCCACAGTCTAATGTGAGTAAAGGTGTCTCTGCCACAGCTGGTCCAAAATCAGGTTGGGAAACTTCGACCTGAATGGTGGGGTACACCTCGTTCCTCTCCTCCCAGGAGATCAGACTGATGGGGGACAGAGGAGGGTCACTGTGAGTGGATGAGAAGGATGGTTCACCTCTGTCCTCCTGGAGACCAAAAAAACAAAATTAAAAACAACATAGTTAGAGTTGACTGACTCACCCAAAGTGACACATATATAGCAAATGTGTTGGACAAACATGCATCATCAAGCAGAGAATAACAATGTACATCACTTTGTACTGCACTCCAGACAAGGAAACTTCTAGAAACTGTGTAGTGTTTTTGACATACTTCAAAATTTCATTAGGCATTCTAATTCAGTGCTTATTGTTGGTGTCAGTGCGGTTGTTGTTACTAAATATGGTGACAGTAGCTGACACAAAAAAAGGGAAGCATGAATGTCAATACAGTCAGCTTCATTAGCTTGTTTTGATTACCTCCAGCAGTCTGATTGCATTACTGTTTCCCAGTTTTGGCAGGTTCTCAACAAGCCCGGCAGGTCCCCAGGAAATACATTTCTGTTTGACCCTGAGATAGAAGACAATTCATAATGGATGAAACAGTAAAGTTGCATTTACAGACTTAAAGGAACAACAAAAACAGTCTTTTTCTGCCAAAACAAAGCAAACACATTTGATGGTAATGTCATAATGAATGTATCTCCACAGCTAACGATGGGGCACTCTGACCACAATTAGTACAGGCTTTGCCACATTGTGTAGGTTTCTGTCTATGTTAATCATGTGTCTTATTGTTCATCTGCTCATATTGTGGTGTGGCATTTGATGGTGTGGCATGTTTCCTGGTTACTAGTAAAACAAAACCTTAAAAATCCATTGCAGGAGACTGAGAAAATCAAGTTCTGGTTATTCGAACGGACTACTTTCACTACTCTTAGATTATGTATGTTGTCTGTTATAGTGACTTGTTTGTTATGGTGACTGTTGTTTTCCATGAAACTATGACAGAGATTAAAGTGATAGACATACCTCTTCCTCACACAACTCCAACACATTAGGTTGGCTATGATCGCCATGAAGAGGGTAATGATGAAAACAGTCACAATCACCGGGCCAACTAGAGGAGAAGGGAAACACACAACAGTTTAATAGACTAGTTGTCACAGAAAATAATGTTCTCCACTTAAGGCTTCATTGTAATGACATGAAATGAAAGGGAATTACAGCCACATTTACATACAGTGGGTATGGAAAGTTTTCAGACCCTTTCAAGTTTTCCACATTTTCTTATGCTTCAGACTCATCTTATAATGAATTCAGTTCACTTTTTTCCTCGTCAATCTACAGACAGTACTCCATAATGACAAAGTGAAAACAGTTTTTTTGGAGTGTTTTGTAAATTTATCAAAAATAAAAGACGGAAACTTCCCATTTACATAAGTATTCAAACCCTTCAGTGGGGGACTGTGGCACCAGTTAGTACAGATTTGGCTACATGGTTTGGGTATCTGTCTATGTTAATCGTGTATTCTTGTACATCTGTTCTTATTGTCGTGTAGCATTTCATGAAATCAGCTCTAGTGGTATGCATCCTGGTTACTAGTAAAACAAAACCTATGCACACTGAAAATCTGTTGCAGGAGAATGAGTTAAAGCACATTTCGCAGCAACGATAGCCTCAAGTCTTGAGGATGAAGCTACAAACTTGCCATATTTTTCTTCTGGAATTTTCTTCTTCTTGGTAGGCTTGTTTAAGGTCAACCAGGTTGGATGGGGAGCACTGGTGCACAGCCATTTTCAGGTCTCTCCAGAGATGCTCCATTGGGTTCAGGTATGGACTCTGGCTGGGCCACTCCAGGACTTTCCCAGAGTTTTCCTGAAGCCACTCCTATGTTTTTTTGATGGTATGCTTTGGGTTGTTGTCTTGTTGAAATGTAAACCTTCGCCCCAACCTAAGCTCTGAGACACTGTAGAAGGTTTTCATTCTGAACTGCGCTATATTTTTCAGCATCCATTCTTCCCTCACCCCTGACTAGTCTCCCAGTCACAGATGCAGAAAACCATCCCCACAGCCTCATGCTGCCACCATCGTGTTTGACTATAGTGATGGTATTAGTGAAATGATGCTCAGTGCCTGGTTTTCTCCACACACACTATTGGGAATTGTGGCCAAATAGTTTCATCTGACCAGAGGATTTTGCGTTTCATGGTCTGAGACTCCCTCAGGTGCCAAAACTCCCAGCAGGCTGTCATAGGCCTTTTAGTGAGGAATGGCGTCCTTCTGGCCAGTCTACCATAGAGGCCTGATTGGTGGAGTGCTGTGCAGAAGGTTGTCCTTCTGTAAGGTTCCCCCATCTCCAGAAAGGAACTGACCTTTGGTTCTGTCTGACCAAGGCTCTTTGTCCCTGATTACTCAGTCTGGCTGAGCGGCCAGATCTGTGAAGACTGTTGGGGGAGGCTGCTGTGCTCTTGGTCACTTTCAGTGCTGTAGAAATGTTCTTGTATCCTTCCCCAGATCTGTGTCTTGACACAGTCCTGTCTCGTAGGTCAGTGGACAGTTCACTCAGCCTCATGGCTTTGTTGTCACTGACATACACCATCAACTATGAGACCCCATACAGACAGGTGTGTGCCTGTCCTGATTATATCTAATCAATTAAATTAGCCACAGGTGGACTCTAACCATGCTGTAGAAGCATCTGAATGACTATTGCAATGGTGGAAGAAGTATTCAGATTGTTTACTTAAGTAAAAGTAGCAATAACACAGTATAAAAAAAATACTCTGTTACAAGTAAAAGTCGTGCATTGAAAATATCAAGTAAAAGTAGAAAAGTGTTAGCAAGAAATATACTTAAAGTACCAAAAGCACAAGTACTAATTATGCAGAATGGCACAGTTTACATTGATGTACATCATATTATTTGATTAAGGGAATCAATTTTAAGAATTTGAAACATAACAAAATGTGGAAAACTTGAAATGGTCTGAAAACCTTTCATATGCACTGTATCTACAGGAAAGTGCTTTAGAGGTAATGGCTAAATATGTTGGTATTTGTGGTTTTAACAGGGCCAGAGAATAGCAGCAGGATACTGACCTGGAGGGGCTGCAGGCAGAGAAGAGATCCGTCTTGCTCGTGGTCCTTCTCCCACTGAGTTGGATGCAGTCAGCTCCAAAGCCACTGTTCCTTCAGAACAGTCTATCCACATCTGTCTGGGGCTGGAGGCTGGCACCATCACTGGATGAGAGTCAGGGTTTCCTTGGTTAAAGCTGCTCATCTACAGTTATTTTAGATATTTAAAGCTGCTATAACTGGTGTGTGGTTAAGCTATGAACACAACATTGACATATCATCAGCCTTTAAGTTGATATGGTGAACTTATTACACATCCAGCAGTTGCAGAGTAACATTATCATTCATTTGGATTTGTGTTTCTGGCCACCTGATGAATTCAAGTCCAATATTCAGTCTTTTAGCTCTGTTTTTGATCTCTACCAACTCCTGAGAAAAATATAACTTTAGGTGCTAAATGCTATGTTCTCCAGCTGGTTCCTAACTTTGTCTGTTATTTGCATCCGAGAAGTTACAGTACAAAGCCTTTATATACTGTACTTTTTCACTGAAACACTTGTCTCATGAGGGCAATGACAGTGAACCAAAACATTAAAGTTGTGGGTCGGACAGCTAAACAGTGAGCTGAAACTCAAAGTGGAGCTGCAGTTTCAGGTGATTATTCTCTGTATCAGAAGTGACATCTTTCATACCATCACACAGGTTTCACATTGTCATTTGATACACTGTTATAAAAATACTCACTATAGCTGCTTTAAGGTGGAAAATATGCAATTAAACAAGGACGGCTTTGATTTAATCTGTACAATCGCGCAAAATCCAGTAAACATGACGAGTTCTTCTGTAATGAAATAACTAATTATGAGTGTTGAGACTACAAGTAAAGTCTTGACCTTTGAAACAACAGAAATGACCTCAGTGGAAGTTGTGGTGAGACTGTTTTGTCAACTTCTTTTTCCACCGTCAAACATGAATTTTCAGTCACGGAGGAGAAGTGCTTTAAGTGGTCAGAAAAACAGATGTGAACATCTACCTATGGATGAACTCCAAAAATAAAAAAAATCTGCTAATCTGAAAAGGAAGCTTGTGCGGTATGACAGAAAGCTCCAGAACAGCTTCTAAATGGCCCATGTGGTGAGACCAGTTTGTCAAATATGAATGTTGGAAAATGTTCAGCTTTCTGTGTTTTATTTTATCTGCTTGTGAAACAACTTCAGGAGAGCCCTTGAGTATGTAGAGAAAAAGAATTTATATTTATTAAGTTTCATGTCTGTATGTGTTTCCCAGTGTGGTGCAGCCATAACTGCTATAGACTATCACTAGCTTCTGACAAGGAGTTGTGTTTTGAGAAAAAGTTTTTAAAAAAGCATGAGAATAAGTTAACACATTTAAGTAATTCTGAGCAAAACACTGACTTGAAGAAAGGATAATGGTGCCCTGCATGCACACAACATATCATAACAGAAAGAGGAAAAGGTAAGTTCTCAGGTGCCTCTACACAGATGTTCCAGAAATAGTGTGTGAAGTGGGGAGGGGGGTTAGTAACAGCCTTCATGGTTGCATGTAGCCACATGGCTTCCTGTTCATGGTTAAAGCCAGTTCTAGAAAACTCTATGCTTCACTGCAGGCATTGTGAAAAAGAAGGCAACTAACCAAATATCACTGTGCTCACTAAGGGCATCTGATCAGTCATAATGTCCTCAACTTTGTCTGAGACATATATTCAGTCAGGCAGGATTAAATATAACCCTAAGTCAGGCTTTCTGAATAAAAGTAAACATAGTAAATGTTCCTTATCAACATTGTAACATCTGTTATGCTCCATTGGTTCTATTGTCTTTCTTAATATAGAGGCTAACCCCTCCTTTCCAACCAGCAGTGTAATGCTTGAAATTCACCTTGTTACTGGAACTTAAGAGCAGAAAAACCCTGCTGATGCATTGAAGGTTTGTGGGAGGGGACTAACAATGGAGTGCAGGTTGCGCACTTTCCATTATATAACAGCAGCTTATGCTGAAACACAATATATGCACACTACTGCATATATATAATTTCCCATATGTGTGCAGAGCCACAAACAGTCTAGAAACCTTAGCCTGACCAAGGTAAAGTACACACATGAATGTGAGGTTAAATGGGCACCATAAAGAGCCCTTATTGTACAAGAACAGGAAACCTGCAGCAAGGCTGTGTTTCCTCCAAACCTTCACACTAAATCAAAGTGTCATTATATTGTGAGGGAGAATGATACAATCCACAGATGATACAAAGCAGCTCAGTGACATTGGTCTGTAGTTTTATGGGTTAAGTGGTACAGTTTTCTAACTGGAAAAATGCTTAAAATACATGTCTGAGATTTCTGCTGCAGTCACAACACATTAGTGGTGAACACAATTTTATTTGACACATAAGACAAAGAAAAACAAAAAATCCTTTCATGTTGAAATCAGTAAATATTTCTCACTTATGATTTTAAAAAATGACTTCAGTGTTAAATGGAATACTGCCAGTTCATTTTCTATTACCCAGCTACTTGATGAATTACTTAATTGTTTCAGTTCTCTTCACATATATAAGACAAACACACATAAAATGAAACAGTATGACTTCTCACCACTTCGTTCTGTTTTGCTGGAGTCCAACGTCTGGACATAGATGGTGTAGTTTGTGATGAAGCCTCTCTGCTGGTCCACAGGCAGCTCATGCCACTGGATCAGGACTCGCCTGGCCTCATGGATCAGCACCAACATATTGGGACTAGATGCTGGTTCTGAAACAGAGAGACAGAGAGAGGATCATACCAGTGTGTATATGCTGTAAATCAAATGTTGTGCGAGTCCTTAATGTACATACATACAGTATGTACATCACACGATAAACTCAGTTGTTGAAAAATGTCCCCCTTTACATTTAAAAGCTGTTTCTGTGGGCATGTGGAGTCTACAGGTCTTACTCTGTTCTTTGGAGTAGACCAGACCAGATGATGGAACACAGACGCCTCTGGTGGTCACAGCATACAGAGAGATATTATACCTCACACCAGCCTTCAGACCTGAAACAATACAGGGAAACCAAACACTCTCAACTAGAATTCACAAATACACAAATTTGCTTCTAACCTTTGAATTCAGCTGCATCAACGGTATAAGATTAATTTTAGATCTTCCACGGGTATCGAAAGGATAAATGCACAAATGAGTGTAATTCACCAACAGCCCACAAGAGGCCACAGTTTGATATCTCAGTTTAAGCCTATATATCAGTTTCATACAGTAAATGTTTTATGTGTGTGTTGGAGTGGCTGTTACTGCGTTGTCACCATGCTTGAATTGTAAGTGCTATGTACCTGGGATGGATGTGTTATTTTGATCTTTGGGCAACTTTTGCCATTGCAGCTCTGCTGCGGGTACACTTGTCCACTCTATCACATAGTACAGCAGGTCTCCAGACGCTGACCGTTGCTTGGTCCCTGGCCATGACCAGGAGACGAGCACAGCACTGCCATTAACTGCAGGAGCCACCTCTCTCAGAACAGGTCCAAAAACACCTAAACAAAAAATATAAATTTTATTCTTTGGCTTTCTTTACAACTTAATCTTGCTTTACTAGGTTTCTAGGTTTTGTCCTCTTATGTTTTTGTTTTTGTGTACCTGAGTGTCTGAGTGGCACATCAGCTGGTGGAGAAGTCCCATATAAGGTGACAGCGCTGATGCTCAGTGCCTGAACCTCTGCTGGTACCTGGACTGAACACTGGCTCAAAGCAGCAGCACAGGTCACATTCTGTGTCTGGCCATTAACCAGAAACATTTTGTACTGCTGCACCTCACCACTGTAGTCCTCTCTTGATGGGGGCTAGGAGAAGTCCATCTATCACTAGAGGTTTACTTGTTTACATCATCCAGGAGGTATGTTTTAAAGAAATATGTTTGACAGTTTGGGAGGTAATGTTATTGGCTTTTTCACAAGGAGTTATATGAGAAGATTGATACCACTGTCATATCTGCCAATCAAATATGAAGCTGTAGCTAGCAGATGGTTAGCTTAGCTTAGCAAAAAGATTAGAAACAGAGGGAAGCAGATAGCCTGGCTCAGTCAAAAGGTCCACCTACTGGCACCTCTAAAGCTCACCGATTAAGGTGTTATATCTCTTTCGTTTAGTGCGCACAAAAATTTGTAAAACCAATAAAGGTCTTGTGGGCAGATAATGGCTAGACTATTTCTCATCTGGATGCAGTGCAGGGCATTAACTGCCAAGATAAAGCCATTTTTGCAACAGACATGAAAGTGGTAGCAATCTTTTCACCTAACTCTTGGCCAAAAGGAGGAGAGAGAGAGAGAATAAGAGTATTTTGCAAAAGTTATAACTATTCTTTTAATCAATGAGAAGTGGAGCCTTGGTGTGGTATAACTAAATAAATGTAGCAGAATATACAACTTCTAGTATTTGGCGTAACTCTGTATTACAAAATAGGCAGTATTAATATACTGTAAATGCCAAAGTTAATGAACAGTTATCACACATTACCTTCCACAAAACTGTCACCACCTGCAGCCTGTTTGTCGCATGGCTTCTGAAAACCCTCCACACATGTAATTGCTGAGATGGACCTAAAGATAAGGTCAACCACAAGATGTCGGTTGTTGGATGAGTGACAACAAACTTGCACATTTTCATATTCAGACAGCCTTTGATGCATGTTGAGAAAGAATGTTGTGGATCAGGTGTGAGCTTGCCTTTTCCAGGGCTTCTCCCCCTCATAGACAGGCTCCATTTACTGCAGACCGACCTTTTGGTGGAGGTCAAGCTGGGTGTGAAGCATGTTCTCAACTGGAATTCATAATCAGTCAGCGGCCTCAAGTTGTCCAGTCTTATCAGACCTTCATTGAGCTCTGTTCCCTCTTTCACTTCCTGAAAAACATCAGAAGATTAGTTAATCTGCAGACAGCCTAATAGAAGGTGATTCTGCAAATCATCACATAACTATCACAGGTATCATAACATCACATTACCCAGGAGCCATTATCTGTGTGGAGTCTGATGTTTGGTCTGAGATGCACTGAGGATTCAGGGGTTTTCCACTGCAACATGGTTGCTATGGAGCTATTCCCAAACTCTATCTGCATAATTTGAGGGGTCTCTGGTATCACTGAAATTCAGTAGAAATATCATAAAAGAACACAAGTGATGATGATTGTGCAACATGACTCAAAAACAAACAACAGTGTGACTCAGGAAATCACTGCTGTTAAAGCACGTCATAACTCCAAACACTTCAGTGAAACAATGGATGCACTGAGCCAACAATTCACCTCAAAAAGATATTACAAAACCAGAGAAACAGTTTGCTGATAGCCAGGCTAAAATAGCCAAACTGTGATGACATGATGCAATAGTTCATAGGATGACTAATTTCACAAGGAAATAACAGATCACACCTTTTTAAAAAACAAGTGAGTTTACGTAGATGGACACTCATTTATAGTGTTCAACAGAAGTGACAGCTTACCTATATCCTTTACACACAGGATGAACAGTTCCTGTGAGGCTCCGAAGTGGTTGTAGGCAGTGACAATCAAGTGGTATTTAGTGTTTTCATCTAAAATTCCACGTGGTATGGTGATGTTTTCATGTCGGGTTTGGGCTAAATGTATCTGGATGCCATTTTCTCTGATATAAAAATGTATTTAAAATGAGTTTTGCAGATAAAGCATATATTAAGCTGCTGAAAAACAACAAACAAAAGCCTCATGTGACCCCAAAATAACACCATACCTGTTGACTGAAATGTTGAAGGTTGTGGGGAGGTACGTTTCCTGTCCTTTCTTCCACGAGCAGCCTACAGCATCTGAGCTCCTTGTAGTTTCACAGTTAATGCTTTTGGGTTTATCTGGAGGGACTTAAAGAGAAAAGGTTGGAAAAAATGAAAAGGAAATCACTGTTATTTTTTATGTGTGCTGAGAAATGCAAACTCTGTCTTATGTTTTCTGGCACACTATAGTTCACCTGCAGTTCTGGTTCCACACACACACACACACACACACACACACACACACACACACACACACACACACACACAGTGTGGGAATCAAAAGATGTCGCTCATGGACAAAAAGTGTGCTATGAGTTTTTCCCAGAAATAACAATGGAAGCTATATGGCAAATGTTTACACACACCAGATGGGCACTATTTTAATCCTGAAAGTCACCTCGATCCCTCCCCACTCTACCTCCTGAGTGGGTTGTATGCTAACTGGAAGATTAGTGGGTCGATTCCTGGCTTGTCCAGTCCACATGTTGCAGTGTCCTTGAGCAAGACACTGAATCCCCAATTACTTCCGGTGATGTCACTGGTGTATGAATGTGTAAGTGCTTGGGAGTGTGAATGGGTGAATGGCCAAATAGCATGAAAGGGCTTTGAGTGTGGTGCAATGCATAGAAAAGCACCATACAAATTTAAGACCATTTACCTGTAGGAGTGCTCCTGACCAACAGTAGTCACAGCTGTTACACCCATTTGTTCTGAAACAAGGGTTTTCAACCAGTGGACTACTGCCCCCTGCTGGTCTGCAAAGGCATTATAGATGGCCCTGATCATGCATTCAGTAATGTAGTTTTACTGTAGGAATTTGTTTTAAACTCATTTACACATATTACTTATTGTTTGTGAATAATCAAATTCACATAAGTATATAAAATTTAGAAAAGGTGAGGTGGCTTTCAGATACATTACTCTATCACCAGACTGAGTGGATTTCTGCCCAGTTGAGCAATGTTTTCTTCAGTTGGGTGAGCTGTTATAATTCAGGCCACTTTTGGGCAGTTGTTTCATCAGTTGGTGACTTATGAAAAGTTGAGTATTGGCTCTGCTGGACATGCAGTGATGATGAGTATCAAAACCAAATGTCATTCCAGTTTATTACAGCTACAATAAGTTGAAACTTAATGTTACTGCCTACAATATCAAATCAGTGGCAATGAGCTAGTGAGTTTTATACACTGTGTGTACATAATTTATGTTTGCTCATAATTCTGTATTTGCACATAATGTAAATTGGAAAATTTTATGTTTTCTTTTTAATTCATACAACCCTAATTCTATGTATATGACTGTAGACATCAGAACCAAGTGTACATACGTCCACCATGTAGTTCCAGTCCATTGACAATCTTGGACAGCTGATCCCCCTTCAACTTACAAAGCACTTCAAGCCGTGGTGTCTGGACATTGAGCAGATTAAATACCATTGTGGTGCAGTTCACTTTCTTCCTAGCATCCACAGTCTGACCATTCAGCTCAAGAGATATTGTGAACCTGCAAGTCAGTAAAAATAACTACATCTGAACAAAACCTTTTTTGGCAAGAAGTCAAACATAACAAAACATAGTTGACATATCTGAGTACCTAAGTATAGACAAGGCATATTGACTCATATTTCATCGTGCTGTATTTTCACCATTCCTACCCGTGTTGACATTTTGTGACATGGCAGTACACTGTCAGGTTTGAGCCTATGAGGAAAAGCGGGGCTGGCTCTACTGTCAGGTAGCCAAGACCATTGAAGCGCTGGCTGCCAGCAGGTAGCAGAGGGCAACCTGTCCAGAAAAGACAGAAACACAGGTTTTCATAGCATTTGTGAGGAGTTATGTTTAGTTTAAAAACCATAGTTAAAATTAGATGGTACATATGAATATTGCACACTGCACAGCAACAGGTTTATTGTTCAGCTCATCGGTGCTGTCAGGAATGTAATTCTGTGACACAACCTGCCTCCTCTGTTCTCACTGTTATTGTCAGTGTCCATTACTAGCTTTGCAACAAGACATGCCAAGAAAATTTGTAGACAAAAACTCTTTCCATGTTTGTTTGACTGTTACACAAAAACACTTTTTTTTAAACCTCACCACTGTGGCCAGAGCTGCAAAACAGGGTTTAGAGCTTGAAAACCACAGCAACTACGAACCCTTTTTCTCACCAAATCAAGGACCAAATTTAACTGAATATGCTGGATAGAAAGACAGACAGACAAACAGACTGATACTCACGGTTTAGGGAAAAAGTGAGCAGTATAATGATGCATCTCCAAATGGCTGAGAAGATATTCATCTTATCTCATTTTTGTTAATCTCGAGGAGCCCACTCAGCATGACTCAGCAGCTATAAACAAAGGTCATCTGTATAATTAAATTGCCAAATAATTTTTTCTAAAGAGCAGTTTCATGGGAATTTTCATACATGAAGTGAGTCTTTAAAACTTACCTCAGCCATTTGTGTACAGGACATGTTCAGGCTGACACAAACAGGAGACACAGTGTTGTGCTGAACTTCAAGTGGAAAGCTGAAGCACATAACATTTACCAAAGTACAAAAAACTCTGTGACAAGCAGCTGTGAGATAAAACATTCCTGTCACTGCATCATCCTGATGAAACAACTGAGATTAACATGTTAACATTAACATGCACTGCATCAAATCTCAGCATCTGATTTTTTAAGATACCTTGAAAGGAAAAAGTACCTTTCAATACAGCAGTTCTTACATGTTTTCTACATTTTCTCTATCATAGATACCGACACATCACCTTTCATTAGTGGATATGTTCAGATAAGGCTCACCAGAATTTCATGCTGCCTGCACGCTGTCAGGTTTTATCATCAAGGTGCAATCCAACAAGTGTTAAGCAATAGATTCAACTTCCTCTGCTGATTTGCTTTGTGAGACACATCTGACTAAATGAACTTTGCTGTGTGAATGAAACATCTTAAAGAGGCCAGTGACCTAGTTTGGTGGTATTTTGGTAAATGCAGAAACTGTGAACATTAGTTTGAGTACCTTGGTGCCCTACTTCAGTTATCCGTTTTTCATCACCACAAGCCTCCAGTTTAGTCATTTTCCCAGCACCTGCTCTCATTAAACGTGCTGCTGTTGGCAGATAATAAAAGGATCGAACCAACGTGTAATATGCTGTGACGTCTACTTTAATGAACATGCTGACAGTAGCTTCACAGCAACCTCATTATTTCTACTGATTCTGACACTTCTGAAGATGTCTTACAGTAATGCTGAATGTGAATAGCAAACCATTAAGTACAAACAATAATGATTCACTAAAAATTACAAAGTCAAAGTATAGCTAGTTAGTTAAAAACAAACTTACACTTCTCTCCTGAAAAGGTCCCCTTCAAATAAAAATAAACTCATAGTTTTTCTCACTGAGCTTGTTTCCTATGGTCATAGTCCTCAGAGTAGCATGTCACCTGTGTCTGAAGAAAGATAAGCACAATCCGTTGATCTGTAATTTCCTTTTACTAGTTAATTTCCATCTCTGATCTCAGGGAAAACCCAGAAGTCAGAGGGGGAGTATGTTTATGTAAAGATAAGAGAGACCACACAGTTGAGGTTTGCTCATTTTCAGAGTTGCTATGGCTTAATGTAAAAATGTTAAGAGTTCAATGTCAAGACAAGTAGCATAAAGTGACTTTTTTATATGTAAAGCCATTTGGTACGTGATGCAGGATGATAAAGGATCTGTTAAATTATATACTGGCATTTTCTGACACACAAACTTTATACTCTAAAGAACTTAAATTAAATATTCAGTATGTTGCAAACTATATAACAGCATGAACCAACTTGATAAACATCACTATGTAGTGCACTGTATTCTCCAACCTGAGTTTTTTTTTGAATGATCTCTCTAACAGCTGAACTGACTGAAATGAATAACAAAGTTCTCAAAGAAATCGCATGGCATATTAAACCATCTATTTGCTTATTAGATATTCTGCCTACAAGCTTTTTAAAAGTTGGACATGTTGTAAATTCTACGTTGCTCAGCTCTCTTAAGCATCTTTACACCATCATCCAAAAAAGAAAGAAAAGTCATCTCATGAGCTCAACTTCTTTCCCGGCATAAACACACAAACACACAGAAGTCACAAAATTTAGGACACCAATTAAAACAGCAAGATCCTATAAATGGCCATTGACATGTCTGTGTGCTCTGGAATGAATCCTAAACAAGCAGAAGACAGAGGGGCACTGGAGGTCAAGCACGCTATAACTAATCAAGGGCCTCCCATTACCACACCATGCCACTTTGGGTCCATATAACACAGCACATCTATTGTACTTGCATCCTAGATAAACTTTACAACAATCATGGGGAACCAGGGCACCTAGCATAATCCCAAAACCTTATCATGTTAGGGTTGGTGTCTCTCACCAGGAGGTGAGAGAGAGAAAGAGGACTGAGTGCAAACTCAGTGCTAGTTGGAAAACAAAAGAGTCTTTATTACAAAAAACAAGCGGTTGAGGGAAAACAAAGTCAATGGGGTTAATGTGGTCCAAACCAGGGTTGAGCAGTGGAGGCTGAAAGGACCAGGATGTGCAGGTAAGCAAGCAGGCGAGCAGCAGGAACCAGGAGGATCAGAGGACAAAGACAGACAGGTGAGTGGATTGACGCTGCAGCAGCATAGAGGAGAAGCGTGCGATCCACAGTGGGCTGGTAGGTGAATGCAGCAGGACATAGCAGAAATCATATAGGCACGAGACAGGTCTAAGGAGTTGCCACAGGGCTGGAACGAAGCATAGCGTAACAGAATCCATGTGTGGCCGCATCGAATAAAACCTCGACCTCCACGTCAATGATCTGGCGACGAAGGAGCGTCTGCCAGCGCTTTAAGTAGGGAAGATTGATCATTGGGGATGAACCTCAGCTGCATGCTACACCCAGAGAGTGGATAATCAGCTGTGTAGCTGAGCCTGCAGGATGTGAGAGAGCGGGAGAGAGAGGCATGTAGCGCCGAGCAGACCTGACATTTAGGATAATGTTAGTTTCTACTGGGCTACTCTGGTTCATGCCTGGTTCAGTGACTATCTGACACTGAAGATTCTATGGCCTGACCGAGAGCTGAGGTAAGATTTAGCAAATGATGCCTAGTTCGATTCAATAATAATTAAAATTTTGCTGTATTTTTAGCTGGATTCATATTTATATTATGCTGCATCTTTATTTTCTAGCAGCGTCAACATATGAAATTACAACTTACAGCAACACTATATCACTTTATCATTTGTTCAAAATAAAGGAGTGAGAAACTTCTGCTCTTTGTCAGTGTGACATTTCAAACGTGTTATATAATATTGTTTTGAATTTCTCTTGACAGTGTGTTCCTGTGAGGGTAGTCAGTGTCACAATGTAAATCATGTAATTTGGCCTAAAAATACCATCCATCCATCCATTATCTATACCGCTTATCCTAAAGATGGTCGTGGGGGTGACAGCTGACACTGGGCGAGAGGTGGGGTACACCCTGGACAGGTCAACAGTCTATCACAAAGCTGACTCATAGAGACAAACTCAGACTCACTCCTGCAGACAATGTAGAGTCATCACTCAGCCTAAGCAACATATCTTTGGATTGTGGAAGGAAGACTGATTACCCGGACAGAACCCACGCAGGCGCAGGGGGAACATGCAAACTCCACATAGAAAGGCACCAGGTCAGCTGGAGCTCAAACCATGAACCTTCTTGCTGTGAGGCAACAGTGCTGTTCCACAATGCTGCCCATAAAAATACCAATTTCAGGAAAAAATAGAATTATCATGTTGCAGTTGTCAGTTGTATGGATCTACCAATGATCTTCTCCTAGCCTCAGATAAAGGACTTGTCTCCATACTTGTCCTCTTAGATCTCAGTGCTGCTTTTGACACCATTGATCACAGCATCTTACTGCACAGACTTGAACATGTTATTGGGATTAAAGGAACTGCACTAAGTTGGTCCCTGCCTGGTCCCTGCCTGGTCTCCTCATCTCTCTTGGTTCCTGCCTGGTCTTGTCCCTGGGTCCTCGTCCTCCTGCCACCCAGCTTTACCTGTGTTTTGTGCAATAAACCACTTTCTTTGGGCTCCTACTCCTCCTGGTCTGTGTCTGCAACTGGGGTCCACACCACACTCATACGTAACACTGCTTTTTTACTTCATTAGTTTTGTTATTAGTCCTCATTGTCCATGCTTGTTTTGAGTGTCACATGTATTAGTCAAACCAAATTACATGAGAATATTAGCTACACCCCCCCTTTTTTCTCTTCTCCTCTTCCCTCTTTCTAATCATTTACCGATATGTTAATTTCATTTATTTTTGTTTTATGAATGTGTTTACATATATCTGAGTATGTATAAGTATGTGAATGCAAAAGTATATATTATAGGATTGATATTGCTTTATTGCTTTTTTCTTTGTTAGGTATTTTTAGTCAGATATTGGTTAGATACTTGATGTATTACAAATGTTTAGAGTAGACAGGATGTCTAGCTCAGGCTGTTAAATGCTTAGGCATTCTCATGAGTGCTGCAGGATGCTTATGGTCAAAGATAACTAGATAGAAAGTTGACTGTCAGGAGACAGGATGTTTAATATTATGATGTGCATAACTATAGCCATAATATTTTCTTATGTTTAATGTCATGACATGTCACTAGAGGTTGTGTTAGAATGTTTTAGCTACACACCACATAATCAATCACACATTGATTTTCCTCATGCTTTGACTACTGCTCTGGCCAGCTGCAAAGCTGGGACCGGGAGACGCCAAACCGTGACGTCTCTGAGTAGAATGGGGTTAGCTCGAAGTGATATAATGTATAGGCCTGTTGTGGTTCGGGGTCTTTCATCTTTCAGCGGCCTGCGTGCATGTTGGAGGTGCAAGATACCTGAGCGTGTATGTTAATTTGCATTGAATAAATCAGCACTGTTTTGAAGTTACTTGGACTGCCTCGTCTCTGAGTTAGCATGGTAAAAAGTACCGGGTGCAGCATCTTCCTTATTTTATTACTACAATCACCCATTTTCTATCAAACTGTCTTTTCATTTGTTTACATTTATACCCCCTCCATTTTCCTAATTTATTTGGTTTAATTCTATTTTCCCTTAAGTAATGAATATCAGTCTGCATAAAGTTGGATACACACAATGCATACTTTCACACACACAACTTAATACCCTCAATTAATAATCCCTTTGTCTCTTTTGTTAATGTCTGTTGTGTCATATGTTATGTGCTTTGTCCTGTAAATGTGTTATTTTGTGTTTCAATAAAAAAAAAACAAACGGCAGCACGGTGGGTAGTGCTGTTGCCTCACAGCAAGGAGGTTCCGGGTTTGCAACCTTTCTGTTTGCATGTTCTCCCTGTGCTTGTGTGTGTACTCTGGCTTCCTCCCACTGTCCAAAGACATGCGGCTTAGGTTGATCGGTGACTCTAAATTGCCTGTAGGAGTGAATGTGTGTGTGTGTGGTTGTTCATCTGCGTGTTGGCACTGCAATGGACCGGTGACCTGTCCAGGGTGTACCCTGCCTTTCGCCTGATGCCGGCTGGGATTGGCTCCAGCCCCCCATGACCCTGTTTGGGACTAAGTGGTATAGAAAATGAGAGGAGATAAATAAAAAAAGGTGTGTGCAGTTTCGAGAAAACTGAATTGATTCAGAATATGTCTTAGCAGTTGGGACAAACTGTACTCAGTAACTTCTTACAGACAAATGACATTCACCTGAATCTAACAGTCCTAGTGTTGTTAGATCATAGTGCAGCATTTGATAAAATGGATAATGAATTACTTTTAGATGGACTGGAAAATTGGGTCAGGTTATCAGGAACAGTTGTAGTCAGTATTGGTAATTGTGAATCTAAAAGAAGAGCCATGATATACGGAGTCCCACAAAGACTGACTTCATGAGCTTCTTTATAAATAAAATTACAACTATTAGAGAAAAAATTGGTCGGACCATTCCCACAGCTCTCATGGATGTGCCATCTACTACAATGGCTTTAGAAACATCTGTAAGACCTCATTTATACTTGGACTACTTCTCTCCCATAGATCTCTCTGAGTTGACCTCAACAATTGCTTCATCTAAATCATCAACATGTCTCTTAGACCCCATCCCGACCAGGCTGCTCAAAGACGTCTTTCTCCTAATCAACACATCTATATTAGATCTGATTAACTTTTCTCTATTGACAGGTTATCTTCCACAGGCTTTTAAGGTTGCAGTAATTAAACCTCTACTCAAAAAACCTACTCTTGACCCAGGTGTCCTAGCTAATTATAGACCAATATCCAATCTCCCGTTTATTTCGAAAATTCTGGAAAAAGCTGTTGCTAAGCAGTTATGTGACCACTTGCACAAGAATGATTTGTTTGAGGATTTTCAGTCAGGATTTAGAGTCCATCAAGCTCCTCTCCTACGGAACCAACTCCCAGTCTCAGTTCAGGAGGCGGACACCCTCTCTACCTTTAAGATTAGATTTTAGACTTT
>NW_018128002.1:1464539-1465072 GCF_001952655.1 Monopterus albus
ATTAAATGGGGATGATTTGCCTGAATTAATTTAGTTCACATCAGACCCTAACTACTGCAGCATCATGTACCTTTGGGATTGTGTACTTGTCGAGCATGGTGTCCTTGTTTGCCATGCGGGCCTCATTGAATGGGATGATGTCTCCCATTCGCTGGATCTCATGGATGACTGCATCAGTATAGGGCATGTTTTCTCTGTCGGTCAGGGTGGGCTGTCTGGATGAACCAACCACAGTATCTATCTCAGCCTGGACTCTCTCTGCACACAGTGAAAACGGGAGACTGTGTGAGTCTATGCACTGAGTAGACGACTGAGGGAAAAATAATGTGCAACAATCCACTGAGCTCTAAGAGACCCCTGATATAAAGTCATGACAAGATGCAAACAAGAGGTGGAACAGATATTATTTATGCCCACCTTGTATGTGAGGGTAGTAGATCATGTACAACAGTCCCCAGTGTAGAGTAGTGGTGGTAGTTTCAGTTCCAGTAGTAAACAGGTCCAAAGTGCAAAAACACAGGTTGTTTAAATCA
>NW_018128002.1:1475585-1478251 GCF_001952655.1 Monopterus albus
TTATGTAAGAAGTAAAATTTTACCTAAAATAATGCTTATTTGCACAAATAACAATATATACACAAAGTACCGAAAGTAAAAGTACTCATTATGCAGAATGGCCCATTTCAGAATTATAGATGCATTAATATATGAGTATTACTTTATTGTTGCAGCTGTTAAGGACAAAGCAGACTGAACTACAGTACTTCATGTGCTGCTGGACAGCTTAAAGTGTAATAAGATCATTTATTATTTCATTATATTTTACTTTAATAATTATAAAAGTATCAACTAAAACTGCTAGGTAAATGTTGTGGTAGTTAAAAAGTATATCTACCTCTAAAATTCCATGGAGTAAGTATGACTAAAAGTGTAATGAATTACATTACTTGAATAAGTACTTAAGGGCCCTCACAAGTTCTGAAGTAAAATCATAAAGGGAAGGTGAAGTAATACATCCAACTTTGTACCTGCTAGTTAATGAATTACTTGATTGCTGCTTCCTTTGATACTGGGTTAAATGTAATTTGTGCACTGAGATTATGAAACTACCTACTAAAAACATCTGTTCCCGTTCCATACATCTACAAAGAAATCCATCACAGTAGAAAAGCTGTAATATAAGTTAATATGCTTGTTACATTTTTACTTTTCTCTGCCAACTGTGTTGTTAATTCACTGACAGATTACTGACATGTTTTAAATCTTTTAGGAAGAGCATGCAAAATGTGCATAGTCAGCAACCAGCAAAGGTTTCAAACTCCAGCCTTGTTTTTTACTTCAGATGTCGCAAGGGGGCCCATGTTATATAACACTGCCTTTACTGGTTGGCTGTCTGTACAGCACAATATTGTCTTTTACTTCCATTAGTTCAAAAACACGCAGAAATAAATTCTATTCTCAACTTTCTGACAATCACATTAATGTTGCATGAATAAGCAGTGTTCAAACATGGTTGTCTTGAAGTCTTTACAAGTTAATTTTCATAGAATCGGAATCAGCTTTATTGGACAGGTGTGCTGGACATGACGAATTTGACTCTAGTACAGCAGCTCTCAATGTGTACGTACATATCCTTATGCAAGGCAATAACAAAGGGCAAGTAAACTAACAATGGCAGTTTTAAAGAAAGGAAATTGTAACGGATGATTTGGGGGAAATGCTCAAAATGACTGGAAAATACTCAGCTTGCTGTTATTTTAGACATGCACAACCACATTATGCTCGAAATTGCCTACAACCTGACCATGGACTGATCAAACGGAATTTTTGATTATTAGAATTGACAATTTTCTTATATGTTCTAGTCTGCAGTCTTTTGCTGTGCTTCACTGTATATTGTCTAGGCTGCTTGCAAAAAATGATTCTGTCAGATGGTCTGGACAGGAAAAAGTGGCCAACACAGGACAAGGGTGAAGACAGTGATCTGCCTTTAGAGGATATATGTAGGATCACATAATTGACACACATGGATACACAACTACAAAAATTACAAAACCACATTGAGAAGTACTACACCTCATGTACAGTACTGTGCAAAAGTCTTAGGTCACCATTATATTTGTTGTTTTAGCAGTGTTATGATCACTAGATTTATTTCTGTCTCTATCAAAATACAGCTAGAAAATATGTGCACAGTATTATAAAAGACAAAATATGTCAAAAGAAAAAAAAAATCAGCAAACCTTGATCCTTCCAGTCTGAAGAAGCTTGAACAGGAACGGCCTTTGTGGAAGGGCAGCAGCCAAGAAACTACTTTCTCAGAAAGGGGGAAGGGAGAAAAGGCTGCGATACGCAAAGGCTCACAAACATTGCAGATCAATGGAAAAGAGCAGTATGGAGTGAGGAATCAACATTGTAAATTTTTTTGTCCAATCATCAACAGTATGTGAGAAGAAGAGGTGGGGAGAGGTGGAAGAAACATGGTGGAGGGGCTATCATGGTCTCATGACTTCAAGACAGTTTCCCCCTAAAGAATTCACACCATATACTGACTTTGGACTGTAGAAGCCAGTTTGTTCTGAAAATTGTTTAATATTAAATATAAAAGACATTTACATTACATTTAAAAAGCCCTTATGAATAGAATTCAATCACTCAATCAAGGACCGTGACGTCACCCGGCAAGGCGCAGCTTCCCCGCTCTGGAGCCAGGCCTGGGGTTGGGGCTCGAATGCGAGCGCCTGATGGCCGGCCCTCCCCTCTTCTTCTTCCTCTTTTGTTTAATGGCGATTGCCAAACAGCTTTAGGTGCATTACCGCCACCTTCTAGACTGGAGTGTGGATCACAACGGCCCCTACCTACTACTATAACAAAATAACCTCACTCAGTTCACATTATATTACCTTGTTTAACCCTGTGCTCTCTAAAAACGTAATAAGTGCTCTGTATCCTATATCCCCTGATCTTTGTCCAATCAGATTGAGGTGTGATTCACATTAAACCTCAGTACTCCTAAATAGAGTTGAATGTGCAATTTGCTACTTTCTGCCTGTACACAGATGTTCACAAACACGCTTGTTTTCAGTGTCTTTGTGTAACATAATTTATTTACAGATTTTATTCACATGGTCAGAAACGTTTTTACATACATATCTTTCCTACACATGCTCACAAAATTTGTGATCATGTACATACATTGTTATTTGTACCATTAAATTGCCATTCATTTGACTAGCAGGCAG
>NW_018128002.1:1489894-1504032 GCF_001952655.1 Monopterus albus
GGGACAGAACTTTAGGCAAAGGGAGTGCTAACAGAACGTGCATGTAGGTCACTCACATGCTTTGCCAAAAGAAAGGCTGCTTGAGTGAGAGAAGTTTGAAGTCTTGAAAATTAGTTTGCTTTATTAGTTTTCATTTGCTCCCTGCACTGGATGTTGGACTTGTTAAGTTTGGACTCCTAAAGTTTGCTGAGCATGCTCAAAACAGTGGAGATGACAGTGAACTTCAGGAAGAGCCCTCCCACCTTACCCCCCCTCACCATACTTGGCAGCACTGTATCAGCAGTAAAGTCCTACAAGCATGGTCATCCAGCTTAGGCTTGCGCCCTTGACCTTTATGCAGTGAAATCCCTCCAGATTCCTTGAATCTTTTAACTATGTTATGTACCGTAAAAGCTGACATATCCAAATTCTTTGCTATCTTTCTTTAAGGAACATGGTTTTTACACATTTCAATAATTTTCTCACTCATATGTTGGCAAACTGGGGCTCCTCTGGTCATCTTTGCTCCTAAAGGGCTCGGACTTTCCCAGATGCCACTTTTGTACCAAATCATGATTGCAGTCACCTGTTTCAGTGATCAGTCATCATTTCATTGTTTTACCTCATTACTAGCCCAAAAATGCAATGTTCAATTTTTTTGGAATGTGTTGCAGGCATCAGAAATTAAATGAGGGTTTATTTTGAACAAAGAATAAAATTGATGAGGTATCACATCAAATAATATGTTTGTGTTGTTTTCAATGTAATACAGGGCACAGGTGATTTGCAAGTCACTATTTTCAGTATAAATCTTGGTTTTACATACAATCCCAACTTTTTCTGATTTGGGGTTGTAGTTAGTAATTGATTTCTTAGAACTAGTGTTAAACTATTATTCTGAGGTAGGTCAAGCACTCCATCTGGTTTGGGAGAGAGTGTTTGTGTGAGAATCAGGACAGCGTGCCACTTCAAAGAACCGCAAGCTGTGTTACTGCCTCAGCTGAAAAGGCTCCATACCCATATTGCCTTCAACCCCCCTTAGGGTCATGTTTAAAAAGGGAAACGACACACATAATAGTAAAGCTGTTTTCTGTTTTTGGATAAGACAGGAAGCAGATTTCCGGGTAATATGCCTAACATTCAAACTGCCAAGGAATTGACATGAGAGCCAAAAAACGATCTGTGTACAAAAAGAGGTAGTATACTGCTGTGGTGAAGCAGAGTGTGTGCGTTCGGGAAAGAGAGACCAACAGTAAGAACCCAGCCAGGAGGGGACCGACTCTGGACTCTGACTGACTGTACTGTATGGCCAACAATGACTGACTGACACTTCTCTTATCTAATACTTTTGCTTATTTCTCTGCAAGGATGGTCTCTATCTTTCAGATTGCTGAATTGTCTTACAACTTACTGAACTGCTCAGAAGTATTGTACTAATAAATAATCATTGGGATGATTTGCCTGAATTAATTTAGTTCACATCAGACCTTGAGAACCACACGTTTCTCGTGAACCCAATATCGTATACTGTAACACCCCTACAGAAAAGCGAACCAGGCTACAGCTAGCGGCTAGCCACAACATAACATATTCAAACCACATGACTAACATGCTAACCTAGATAATCCAGAAGAAGCATAAGGACTGACTAATATGCACGAGTGGAACGTACAGCAACCAGGAGGATTTGCCATTTAACTGTTTAAGTCAGTTTATACATTAACCAAGAACACGTTGCCTGCTAAGGGCCATGCAGCCTAAATAACAGTGACTCCAAATGTTAATGTAGGCTTCGTAACCCAACTGGCTCAACAGACAGTCAGTGAAACATCACAAAGGTTAATTGATGTTTGAACATGCACCAATTAATCCAAAACGTACGGCAAAATTAGCTTTCTTCTGTCACGTTAACACCTGAGTTGACTCCTATTTTTCATAAACAAACTTGCCTGAACTTGTGTTTCGGCTCTACAGTGTTGCTTTCACTAACATTTTTGTAGCTTCAGACATTTCATTTCACTGACTGGGTTCTGAAACTGCACGGACTCGTACCTCTGTGAACTGCAGGTGAAGTCTGGAGGGACTGATGCGATGAAGGTCTCCAATCAAAGGAAGAGCCCACGGTCCAGGAGGAAAGTTTTTCGGAGCTCTGTTCTTCACAATATCAGCCAACAGCAAAAAAACACACAGGAATATCAAAATACTCCTGCCGTCCATCCACTCCAAGCCGAGAACATTGTATATTGCCTCCATTTGTCTACTAAGTTATGCTAACCTACTGTATTTTCTCAAGAGTATTTTCCACAACTAAGCTCACAAGTAATGTAGGAATGTTGTTGTTGTTTCTAACCAGTATCACATTATGATAGGATTTCCGGGTAACGTGCCTAACTTTCAAAATTAAAGCGCACTTTGGCCTCAGCGTTACTGTAAGTTTCCTTTTTTTTAAGTTGCAGCTTCACAGTGCTCTGTTACACGTAATAGTTCTGTAAACTATTTTACTTAAAAAAAAGTAAGCCTACATAAACAGGCAGTAGCATTAAAATATAGAAGAAGAAGCAGCTTTATTTTATTGCCATTGTGAACATGTACAACGAAATGTTGTTTGGACCCGAGGGTCCCGGGCCGCTGCGTGCTTACGCGCCGCCATCACGGGCAACTTGGGGATTCAGTAATTGCCCAAGGACAATTCGACATGTTGACTGCAGGCACCGAGATATACTCAACATACCAAAACGTGTTTATGGAGAATGGCCGTTTCAGAATCATAGGCCTATATATTATTGGATTATGCAGATGCATTCACGTGCTAGAAGTGGTCGAAGAAGTACCGAAAGGAATGTTGTTGTTTCTAACCAGTATCACATTACGATAGGATTTCCGGGTAACGTGCCCATATACTCAACATACCTAAACGTGTATATGGAGAATGGCCGTTTCAGAATCATAGGCCTATATATTATTGGATTATGCAGATGCATTCATGTGCTAGAAGTGGTCGAAGAAGTACTCAGATCCCATACTTAAATAAAAGTAACAATACGTAAAAATACTCAGTTGCACTGAATGTTACACTAAAAATTTTACTTAAGTAAAAGTAGAAAAGTATTAGTATCAAAACATACTTAAAGTACTAAATTGGGTTCACAAGAACGGGACGAGACAATATTTTAACTATTTTTAAAAAAATCTTCAATGATGAAATACCACATCAAATCAGAAAAAGTTGTGACAGTATGTAAAATCTGAAACTGAAAATAGTGATTCATAAATCATATCCTGTATTACATTGAAAATAATACAGCAGCACATTATTTGATGTGATACTTACCAATTTTATTTATTTTTCAAAATAAACCCTCATTTAAAATTTGATGCCTGCAATACATTCCATAGAACATTGAGATGGCTGCATTGTGGGGCTAGTAATGAGGTAAAACAATGAAATGATTATTCCATTTGACACAAGTGATGTCAACAGGTGCAATCACTCCATCAAGAATTGTCACTCTTCTATAAGCAATATAACCACATGGGCTCAGGATTAGTTTGGCACACCTCTGTCAGGCACTACATTACATAGTCACATCCATAAATGCCACTTAAAACTGTACTGTGCCAAAAGTATGTTAACAGTGTCCAGAGGTGCAGTCGACTGCTCTGGGCTCAGAGACATCTGGGATGGACTATCACACAGTGGAAATGTGTATTGTGGTCAGTTGAATCAGTATTTCAGGTCTTTTTTTTGGAAGGACTGGACACCGTGTGGCCCAAGACGAAAAGGACCATCCAGACTATTACCAGCAACAATCAGAATCAAAATCCAGGGTTGTGTCAGTCCCCTTGGCAAAGGGAACTTACACTTTTGTGATGGCACCATTAATGCTGAAAAATACACAGAAATTCTGGTGAAACATATGCTGCCTTCAAGATGGCATCTTTCCAGGGACACCCATGCATATTTCAACAGTGCAAAACCTCATATTGCACACATTACCAAGGCCTGGTTGCAGAGGAAGTGCTGGACTGGCCTGACTGCAGTCCAGACCTGTCCCCAATAGTGAATGTGTGGCACATTTTGAAATGTAAATTGCACCAACAACGCACCAGCACTGTTGTGCACCTTAAGACTGGTTTGCAGGAAGAATGGGACAAAATTACTCCTGACACACTTACCACTTGGTGTCCTCAGTCCCTAAACGTCCTTTAAGTGTTGTGAGAAGGAATGGCAACATCACACTCCTTTACTGTCCCAACCTTTCTTGAAATGTGTTACAGGCCACCAACCTCTAGAAATGTAACAAGCTGATTTTTTAATAGTACTGATCAAAATACAGCTAGAAAATATGTGCACAGTATTATAAAAGACAAAATATGTCAAAAGAAAAAAAAAATCAGCAAACCTTGATCCTTCCAGTCTGAAGAAGCTCGAACAGGAATGGCCTTTGTGGAAGGGCAGCAGCCAAGAAACTACTTTCTCAGAAAGGGGGAAGGGAGAAAAGGCTGCGATACGCAAAGGCTCACAAACATTGCAGATCAATGGAAAAGAGCAGTATGGAGTGAGGAATCAACATTGTAAAATTGGCCACAAGTGATTTACACCACTATTTTCAGTTTTAATCTTGGTTTTACATACTGCCCCAACATTTTCTGATATGGGGTTGTATGTTACAAATGCAGAACATGTGTGAAAATGTGTCTATTTTACTGATAAAGGCCCTGCACATTTACACAGGCACTCTTAGTTATTCAGGCTGGTCAGACCTATGCTCAGGTTGAACTTTGGTCCAAGCTATCTCATTTAAAAAGCCCTTATGAATAGAATTCAATCAAGGACTGTGATTATTATACTGGAGCCAGGCCCGGAGATGGGGCTCGAATGCGAGCACCTGGTGGCTGGGGCTTAACAATGGAAGACTTTGTGTAACTGGTTTCATATTTAACCTGTTAAAAGAGGAAGTTTATTTGAGTTTATGTTTCACTTTCTTTAAGGAGAGGATTATGTTTTCTTATCTGAGATCATGTTTAATTTGTTAAAAGAGGAAAATTACATGTTTCTTAGCTGTGCACTTGTTCAACCTGTTAAAAAATGATTGTTTTCTATCTGAGCCTTCATCCTCTTATGCACCCAAGCTTCAGCCACAGTCCACTAGTCACACCAAGTTCTACCAGCCTTGCAGATGGCAGCCTCCACTGTCCCCTGATATCCTCACAGTGCAGCAGCAGCCATTGCCTTTATCCAAGGCAACTCCATGCCAACTCCATTTAACCCTTGCCAATCAATCTCATATTCAAATCCCTCTGCAGGCCTGTAGCTTTAGGCCTCCTTGTACACCATGCAAAACACTTGAGTTGTACTGGTTATCTGTTCAGACTGATTATTAATTATAGCTTGTACTAAGGTGTCTCCTTTCACCTTATCAGTAATGGCTGCAGCAGCTAAATGAGCCTTGGTCTAGGCATGTTCAAATCCTTTTTTTAATATCCAATGCTGATAAGATTACTGTATATGCTGAGACTCATTCCTTTGCTAGTTTCATCCCTTTGTCTTTTCTAGCCCCAAGACCCCACCGCTTTACATGTTGTAAATCATAAGCTTGAATTTTCAATTACAAGCCATAGGTAGTACTTTTCCTTAACCTTGAACTGAGCCGCTGTCCAAATTGTGCATCCCATCACTGGCCTGTTGCTAAACGTCTTACACACATGGACAAAATTGTTGGTATCCTTCTGTTAAAGAAAGAGAAACTTACAATCTTCACTGAAATGACATGAAACTGACAAAAGTAATAAATAAAAATTTACTGAAAATTAACTAATGTAAATCAGATATTGCTTTTGAATTGAGGCTCAACAGAAGCATAAAAAAAAAACTAATGAAACTGGCCTGGACAAAAATGTAGGTACCCTTAACTTAATATTTTGTTTCACAACCTTTTGGAATTTCTGGAATTTCCTCACCGTGGGACCAATAAAGTACTACCTTGAGGCAATCACTGCAGTTTCTGTAACTTTCAATGAAAGTCAACAGGTATTTTGGCCCACTCCTTGTGTTATACAGTATCGCTTTGCTCTCTTGCTGAGTGGCGAGAGAAAAGCAAAGAGGACCCAGACTGCAATGTAATGGTTTAGGTAAAAAGTTTTGTTATAGAGAGATTTAACTCTGAGAAGCAGTGATGAAGCAATCCAGGCTAAGTGGTGTGGCTGATTAGGGAGGTCTGCTGGAGAGTGGTGTAGCTGAGTGCCGAGCTGGAGCTTGCACTGGGGTGACAGCTGTGGAATGACCCAGGCTGAGTGGTGTCGCTGAGAGTAGCTGCAGGTTAGCAGTGTGGAAGTTGAGCATGTGAGCTGGAGCTAGTGATAGTCCTCTGACACCTGAGGCTCCGACACAGTAGCTCATGAAGCAATTGTATCGAACCACTGTGCCGAGGCGTGTTTTGGTCATGTGACTAGTGATGTTTGAAGCACTTGAGTGACTCAAGTGCTTCGGACATGATACCAATCACCTGAATGGTTTGGTTTGTCATGTGAATCACTTCGCGATCGAGTGTGTTCAGGGATAGGATATCCCTATTTATTTCTCAATAAAAATCCTTAAACAGTTACACAAGCACACCCTCTTTACCCATATACCCATGAACCTCTTTACCAATGAACCCCAAAACATACTTACTTTAACTTTTTTTGGACATTATTACTTTTCAGTTGTACACTTCTGATCCTCTCCACTTCCAGTTTTAGGTGAAGGGTTTGCCTGTAGTATGTAATGTAGGCTCTAGCCCAAGTTAAGCCCTGATCTGGTCCCAGTGCAGTCCCGTCATCTCTTCTGGTTTCACAGCTGCCCATGTGAGCGACACCTGCAGTGCATCTGGTTCCATGGTTAGCCTCACAAGAGGCACCTACTGTATTACCTGTTTGGTTTCAAAGTTGCCATTCAGAACCCACTAGTTCTCTGGTGTTCCAGCCTCCTGGCCTTCAGTTTGGCCTGAAGCATTTTGTCCTCTCAGTTTTTGGCCTAAGGGACATTCACAAGTAGGCTATGTTCTGTGAAATAAGAAAGCTCTTGTTTAATTGTGCTCTTGCCTTAATCTGTGAAGCAAAGGCTTGAATTCTGTTAACAATGAAAGACTTTGTTTACCTGGTTTCATGTTTAACATGTTAAAAAGAGAAGTTTCTTGCCTAAGTTCATGTTTCACCCATTTTAAGAAGATTGTTTTCTTAACTGAGGTCATATTTAACCTCTTAAAAGACCAAGATTATGTTTCTCACCTGATTTTTTTGTTCAACATGTTAACAAAAGATTGTTTCTTACTTGAGTTCATACCAGTTAGAAGAAGAAAGCTACACCACTTACCCTGGTTGTGTTTTGTTACCCTGGTTTAGAAAGGATGTTCTTCTATTTACCTCATATCTGGTCTTGATCTGCTAAGAGAAGTTACTTTTTTTACTGGTATGCATATGCTTCTCTGCTGCATGTGAAGCAACATTGTCCTTATGATTTTTACCCTGTTTGGATTTGGAATCATCGGTTATCACCTGTGCTATCAAGTCAAAATGTCTGCTGTAATCAAGGTCTGTTAAGTAAAATGAAAATATATTTATGGCAACCTCTCATCATGCCGCTAAAAACTTTTAGTTACATTCTGCTTAGTTCAAAGCTCACAGGCTACCAGCTAGTTCATTCAATTTCATGACTTATTGGTCTGACATACGGTTACGGTAATCTGCCCAACCAAGATACAATTTTTAAAAGTCCAAACCTTTTTACACAATAATTTGTTTCTTTTATTAATTGGTTTGCTGTCAGATACAGTTCCACAATATATTGCTTCCTGTTTATGCCATGTGCCCCACTTTCAAGCTTGACAAAATGTTTATATACTGTACATACAGTTTTTGCAGTTATAATGAACCAAATATTTCAGTCAGCCAGGCTGCATGTTGATATGCTGTTTATGTAAAAACAGTTACTATTTTACTGAGAAAGTAAAGAGTTAACCTTGTCCTAAAAAACTCCACTATTATGTAAACAATTACTATAAAATGCATTTTTCATCTGTGGTTAATAATGCACAAAACAGGCTGTAACACAGCAGCATCATAGGGGTCATTGGACCATCTTTACTCAGGCACCTGCCTCAGTAAAATCACACATTTGAGTTTTAACAAACTCCTATATATGGCAGTGGATTAATTTAGATTGATAATAGGGGAAAATAACTGATTTGTTCTCCATAATGTCAAAGCAAAATACAAGCAGAGGCACAGTAGTCAGGGTTTGTACACCATTGTGCATGCATGCAGCAATCCATGTATTGGAGAGCTAAACCAAAGAAAAGAATGGATTGAGGTATGTGATGGGAGCTAAGTTAAGATTTTGAGTAATAATGATGATCTCAAACATTATTGACTCCTATAGATGGACATAAGAAAATTCTTTAGAGGAGGCCAAGACAGGGAAGAAGTTCAGAGAGATGAGGCTAAGAAGGTAAGACCTGGATGTAGTTGGTAAACAAGGTAACATTAGTTTAGTTAGTTTCTACATAACCAGGCGTACTACATTAAATAAAATGAGCACCAAGTATGTTGTATAATACATCACATGTAGTAGTCTATGTTAACTTTAATTCTGAATATAATGAATATAACATAATATTTGATGCTCTTGTCACACGGTCAAAATGATGTGTGTTTTATGCATATTTAACAAAAAAACCTGAGGCAGGAAGGGAAAGTATGGAGGAAGAGCTGCCTGAGTCTGTGGAGACAAGTGTGTACTGCATGTTTGTAAGACCAAAAGCCCAATTGCCTTTAATTTGGTTCTTACAAGTTTTAAAATTCCTTGTACATCCATGGAGCTGTTATTTGCTATTTGGCCTGAGTAATGTTTTCTGTAAGACTATATAATCTGTCTAATCAAAATGAATTCACATTATTGTGAATCTTTGTTTTGTTGAGCCTGAATAGGAAACTTGCCTATAATGTGACCATAAGTGAATTAAATTTAGTGAGCTCATAGAAAAACTGAGCTAAAATTACTTGTGTGAAGGTAACAGCTCACTACAAATGTTGTAATGATTACGATGAAGATACTTAAAGTAAATATGTTATAAACAAAAAAGCTGCTGTTCTAGAATAAATTTGTATTGTGCTATCCTTCAGTGGTTCTGACAAGGAACTAGCTACTCAATGACATGTTAATGACATGGGCATTAACATGTAACATTAATAAACTGCTGATCCATTGGGTATCATGTAATGATGATCATTTTTTACAGATAATTTATCCGTATTGAACCACAAGACTTCTTAACATACTTACCATTAATTTACCATTACCATTAGATAAGGATATCTTGTGCATTAGCTCCACATTATTTAAATTGATTTCTGTTCACTAAAGGTTTTATTTTTATGGCTGACATAACAATACTTTGCACTCTGAGACGCAAACAGCTCTGTGAACTTTACATCTAATAACAGCACCTAATTATGAATAAGCATGTTCCTAAGCTTCAGCTTTCTACTACAACAATAACAGTGCTGTGTATTTTAGCTGACAGGTTTTTGTCACATTACTGCACTTGTCTTTTTTTAGTCATCACTTTATTCTCTCATTCTGTAATGAGTCATAATTTATTTTTAGTGACCATAGTTAATTCAAATTGTAAATTTGGGGAAAAAAACTGTATCAGAGAATTTATACCCTGTCTTTAATTGACAGGTGATTTTAGTTGCACAGTCTTGAGAAACAATTTACAGTAAAACTGACTGATAAGGTCATTAAGTGAGAGTTTTGTTGAAAAAGTGAGATCACTGATATGGCGGACAGTGCCATGGTTACGATGTTCATGGCCCTGGGGAAAAAGCTATCCCTCAGTCTGGAGGTTTGAGTTCTTATGGACCTGTACTTCCTTCCTGAGGGCAGAGGCACAAAGAATTTATTACGAGGGTGGGTTGGATCTGCTAAGCTGCCGGCCTTTTTCTGGACATGACTGGCATAAACAGACTCCAAGTCAGGCAAAGGACTCCCCACAGTCCCCTGTGCTGTTTTAACCACCCGGGCCAGGTCCTTCCTGTCCTGTGCTGTGCAGCTGCCATATCAGACCACCATTCTGAGACAGAATGCTCTCTGTGGTGGTTCTATAGAAGTTTGTCAGCAACCAAGAGTGGAGTCCAGCCCATCTGAGCCTCCTAAGGAAAAAAAAGCCTCTGCTGGGCCTTCTTTACCAGGTGAGAGGTGTTCAGTGTCCATGTGAGGTCAGTGGTAATGTGGATACCCAGGAACTTGATGTTCTCAACTTGCTCTATCTCCTCCCCATATATGAGAAGGGGAGCATGAGCCATCTTCCTGGATCTCCTGTAGTCCACAATGACCTCCTTAGTCTTGCTAGTATTCAGGACTGAATACTAATGTTATTACGTTTAGGAACAAAAACACAGCCTGTACACTGGAACTGAACTCAGGTCTCCTGTGCTGTGTGAAACCTAGACATCCACTCCAATTTCCTCCTACCATGGACTCAGTGCCTTTATATACTTACTGTACTCCTTTCCCTGTGTCATAATTAATATAGGTTGTGAGAGGTTGCCACACTATGACACATAGCATGTCACTGTAATAACTTGCTGGCACTGACAATATATTCTGTTGCATTTTACAGGAGGAGTCTAACATCAGACTCTGTTGATTCATTCTTTGATCATTTTGATTGGAAAACTCTGGGACCTATTGACAACATCACACATGAAAAGGTAAAAACCATCTCTAGCAAGCAGACAGTGTCATTGAAAAACACTCCAGCTATTACAACTCAGAAAAGAGAGTGCAGGAAAGCTGAGTTTAAATGGTGTAAAAGTAATCTTCAGATTTATTATGAGATCTTACAAGAGAGGCTTCACATTTACAATTCCGAAATAAATAAGGCTAAACAAGCATTTTTCTCTCACCTTATCAATAGGAATATCAATTTTGACATTTTATTTGCCACTGTTGAGAAACTACCTAATCCCCCAACACGGTCAGCCCCTGATGTTCTGTCTCAAAGTAAGTGTAATGAGTTTGCATCACTTAAAAACAATCCAAACATCAGACTGGCCATAAATTCCTCCATGTCAAACAATACAGCCACAGCTGCAGCCACACAGGGACTATTTGGTTAGGATGTACTTAAAAATCTAATTTCATCCATCTTCTGTTTAAACACCCTGTCAATAAACTTCTTGAAAAATGGATGCTGAAACTTGACAGGGGTTCACCTCTATCAGACATTTTTCCAGAAACATTAAAACTGCAGCTGTTAAGCCCCTTCTAATGAAATCCTTCAGTATTAAATAATTTAAAAGCTAATCTCTAATCTCCAGTTTTTTGGAAAATGATTGAGAAAGTGTATTTGATTCAGCTGAAGAACCATTTAAATGTAAATGGCTTTTTTGGATATATTTCAGTCTGGGTTTAGAGAACACCACAAGACTGAGACTGCACTGATTAAGCTGTTAAATGACATTTGTATCAATACTGATTCAGGTAAAACATCAGTTTTTCGCAGTTTGATAGCAATGTAGCCCTTGCAGAGTGGATTAAGAAAGTGATGACATTTCCACTGACTCTATAAGGACCTTTCAGTAATGGTGAACCAGGAGTGCAAAAACAATTAATACACATGCTCCCAGCAATTTGCCCAGCATTGCAGTGTCAAGTCAAAACTTGAAGATGAAAGTACATATGAATTCAATATCAATTCAATGAAGGAATTTAAACATAAATGATTGAGTTTTTTAAGTAACAGATGGGGCTGCATAGTATTAAAAGCAGAACTATGTTGTTAGCAGAGCTATGCTTAGAAACTATGTTGTTAATGTTTTTCTATGTAAAGCACGTTGAATTGTCTCTGTGTATGAGATGTGCTATATGATGTTCTATATAAATAAAGTTTCCTTTCCCTATGACAGACTGGCAACCTGTCCCAGGTAGATGTAATGAGCTCCAGCCCACCTGTAACTCTCTATAAGATAAATGGGCTGAACAGCAGTGGCAACTGTACTCACCCAAATATTGGCAGTTTTGGTAAAAGCTATTCTTATGACCTGAAGTGTCTGCCTGAGGGGAGCAGATAAAATAGATGACAGCCAGGTTGAATTTTCTACATACCACGTGCCTCAGCAAAACTGGTATGTTGAATGTTTTTTTTTAAATATATATGATATTTTTGCATTTAACATCATTGAAAACTTCAGTAAAAAGGGGTTTGTTTAGAAAACTTTTGTTTGTAGTTTCAGTGATCAATAGGCTGTGAAGTGGTTTACTCAATAAAAAAATGGTGTGCTGTACACTGTAAAACATGATAGAAGTTGTGTTTATTTCATGTTAATTCAACTTAGAACATCTAGTTTATTATTTATTTTTTTGTTTGTTTCTTTTCAGACCACTAAACTGATAAATTGTATGAATGAACTGTTAAGAGTTCACTCAACCAATAAATAAAGTTTTTAAAGAAACAAAATTAGCAGACTTCCCAGCATGCATTGATTGAGGTTTAAAACTATTCAGAAATTGTTTATGTATTTTGAAGAGAACTTTCATGGTGGAAACTTTCTCTGTCTTTGTAAAACATATTAAATAAGGTCATGGTGGCTTCTTTTCAAAATAATGAAAACAATGCAAACAATGTTTATGAATTGACCTGACTGCTAATTTTAACATATTAAGTTTGTACAACTAAAAGTCTTATAGTTGAGAAAACATAAAAAGATCTTGCAGCTGGTTATTACTTCTGAAAGTTTACTCAACTTTTTTATTTTTACAGTGTAGAAGAGTTCAAATTCCATCTTTCTTCGCTTTCATCCTGAAAGGCCCCGTATTTTACATAATTTCTTTTCTGACGCCTCCACACCACTACTTAATCAGACATTGTGAGCCGCTCCACTACATTGTCTGCAGAGGCAAACTGGGAGTTTTCTGAGGATTTTAAAAAACATTTTCAACATGATTTTTCATACCCTTTTTGAGTGTATGGACTTCACTGGCTGGTTGTTGTTCAGTATTCTTTTGTTACTTTTGACTGATGTGATCATAAATTGGAAGCCTCGCAACTTTCCACCTGGACCCTGGGCTTTGCCTTTTCTAGGAAATGTCTTTACTGGAGGTGACTTCAAATCAATGGAGAAGGTGAGGTGAACAGTAATACAGAGTATTTCCAAATAGTAGAAAGGGTAGAGAGTAGAGCAGATCTTTACAGTCCAAGGAGCAATTCTTGGGAATCAAGGTAGGTAGGGTTATTTAATAATAAGAATTAAAAAACTGGAAACCACTGACTTACACCTTTCTTTTGGTCTGAGTATGTTATGGTAATATTCATCTCTAATTGGTTCTCATCAGTTTTAGGGTAAGTCAATACACAGTAATATGTAAATTTAAAAAGTCAGTCTGTCCATAAAATAAGGGTGGAACAGTCCACAAACTGGATCGGATTGGATCATGGTTTTTGGATTGGTTAATCTGTAGGATCAGCAAAATAAATAAATAAATTTAAAAAAGAGTGGGTGGAGGAATAAAACTTAGATTTCATTAATTAGCTAAAGAACTTAAGGAAGATGTTGCCCATGGTCTTAGGTGAAAACAATATTCAAAATGTTTCAATGTTTCAGTCTTCTTCTTCTTTCGGCTGTTCCCGTTAGGGGTTGCCACAGCGAATCATCTGTTTCTACCCAACTCCTCTGTCTGACCTACAGCACATCTCACTACTGTCATACTCCTCTCATACATATCCTGAACTACTCTGACGTACTTCTCAGCCACTCCTGACATCCTCATACAGTACCATAGCTCCTCTCTCGGTACTCTGTCGTACACTTTCTCTAAATCCACAAAGACACAATGCAGCTCCTTCTGACCATCTCTATACTTCTCCATTAACATTCTCAGAGCAAACATTGCATCAGTAGTGCTCTTTCTGGGTATGAAGCCGTACTGCTGCTCACAGATATCCACTTCCTTTCTTAGCCTAGCTTCCACTGCTCTTTCCCATAGCTTCATTGTGTGGCTCATCAACTTTATACCTCTGTAGTTGTTACAACTCTGCACATCACCCTTGTTCTTAACGATCGGCACTAGTACACTTCTCCTCCATTCCTCAGGCATCTTCTCACTCTCTAAAATC
>NW_018128002.1:1504388-1511976 GCF_001952655.1 Monopterus albus
GGGCCATTGCCACCTCCCTCGTCACTCTATGCTGCAATTCCTTGTAATCCTGTCTATTGTCTTCGCTCCTTTCTACATCCCATTTCTTTTTAGCTAGCCTCTTCCTCTGAATGCTGTCCTGTACTTCCTCATTCCACCACCATGTTTCCTTATCTTCTTTCCTCCTTCCAGATGACACACCTAGCACCTTCCTACCTGTCTCCCTGATCACTTCTGCTGTAGTTTCCCAGTCATCTGGAAGTTCTTCCTGACCACCCAAAGCCTGTCTCAACTTCTGTCTGAATTCCTCACGACATTCTTTCTTTTGCAACTTTCGGTGTGTGAATGGGTGAATGGTGTATAATCTCCCTGTAAAGCGCTTTGGCCAGTGCATAAAAGTGCTATATAAAATACAGTCCATTTACCATTCTTCCTGAGTCACCAGTGTCATCCTACACACCACCATCCTGTTTATCACTCGCTGTGCACCTCTTAGACTACATTCACACTGCAGGCTGAAGTGGCTCAAATCCGATCTTTTTGCCCAAATGTGATCCGATTTCTTTATGACAGTGTGAACAGCACAAATCTGATTTTTTCAAATCTGGCCCAGGCCACTTTCATATGTGGTCCTAAATGGGATACATATCCGATGTTTTGCAATGCGACTTCAGTCTGAACGGCCATGACGCATTTAATGTGATCTTTATGTCATTGAAATGCGACAGACGTCACAATTCTGCGCTGGAGGAGGTGAGGGGTAATAAAAAAAAAATGGCAGACAACGGTGATTCAGGTGGTGATAACGTTTCCTTACTCACTCAGAAATTATTAATGAATTCTGTGTCCGTGAAGCCCCTCACAGAAGCCAACCAGTCCTCGATCCGACTCCGCCCCCACTCATTCCTCTGTACAGAGGTAGCAGCCACTGCTCCACAAAAGGCCATAAGCAATATATTTGTGCTCTCCTTCTTCTTGATGTTCTTATTATTATTATTTCTTTATTGCGATTGCACATTAACTGGTACATCGCTATGCACATGCTATTATGAGCCGCATCCATTTTTATTTTTGCAAACACAGTACGCTGTGTCTGACGTCACGTCCTCCTATTCAACAGCCTAACCACAGCTGACAGCTGATTGTCAGCTTGGTGCGTCTCTGCTCTCACTGGACAGTTACTTCAAAGTTTGTCCTTTTTCATTAGATGTTTATGTAACTATCTGATGTATAATTTACATACCAAAAGATCTTATAAAAGTCCTTGGAAGATGTTTTCTCTCATGAAAAGTGATTTGTTTTGCAGCTTGCTCAGAAGCATGGTCCAGTGTTCAGCCTGAGGAGAGGCAATGAGAGGATGGTGTTTATTTCAGGATACAAGATGGTCAAAGAGGCTCTTGTTAACCAGCTGGACAGCTTTGTTGATCGACCTATCATCCCTATTTTCCATCCTATCTTCAAGGGCCTTGGTGAGTAAGTGAAAGAATGAGTGATAGCATGGAGGTGTGGTACAACTAATGGCGTTTCTTCAGAAATCTTTCATGCTGTGTTGAAGGATTAAGTTAAAATCATGGCCAACCCATGCAAGACAAACTGCATTATAAATTTTTACAGGCATAGCTATGAGTAATGGATACCTGTGGAAGAAACAAAGAAAGTTTGCCAATGCTCATTTGCGTTACTTTGGAGAAGGCCAGAAAACTCTGGAAAAATATATTGAAGTGGAAAGCAACTACCTTTGTGAAGCCCTTAAAGAGGTACAAGGCAAGTAGACTTGTTTTGACTTGTGTGTGCCATGCATGAATGGGATTGTTTTTCCAGTATGATTTATCATGACTTTACTGAATTCACTATATTCCCAGGGAGACCATTCAACCCCCACTACACTATAACCAATGCAGTCAGTAACATCATTTGCTCTGTGCTATTTGGACATCGCTTTGAATACAATGATCAAAGCTTTCGCAAGTTTCTGGAGTTGGACAATGAGGCCATTTTTCTCTCTGGTTCTTTTGTGAGTCAGGTAGGTCCTATTAACCTGCTATATTGTAATTATAAAACCAACTAGCTCCTTAACTGATCTGAGAGCTTTCCCCATGAAATAGCTGTATGATGCCTTCCCTGGTCTGCTGAAGTACCTGCCAGGACCTCACCAGACTGTTCACTCCAACTACAAGGAGATCTTGACTTTCCTGAAGAAGGAAATCAAGAAGCACCAGGAGGAGGTGAACCCTGATGACCCCCGCGATTACATTGATGTATACCTGGCAGAGATGGAGAAGGTAACATATTTATACAGGTCAGTTATTATATGAACCACTGACAAAGAACATGGTGTCCTAGTGGTCTCATTCAAGTATATGCCACAGAATTGCAGTGTCCATGGTTCAGGTCCACCTGGACTTTTGCTGCATTTTATGTCACTCTTTTTTCCTTTACTTTTTCTCTTTGTAGCCTGTCAAAAAATAACATACTAAAAAAGAAAGAACTGATGAAGATACAAGTTGTGTTACACTGACAGGTGCAACACAGCTAACAGGAGAGTGGGAGGCAGACAGGTTTTCAAAGCACTTGGTGATGATGTGCTGCCTGACAAGTCAAAATGTTTGCTGTAAATAAGGTCTACTGAATAAGATGAAAATATACTCATAGCAACCTCACCTAATGCCACTAAAAAGTTTTAGGCATGTTCTAAGTACAGTTAAGCTGAGTACAATTAAAAGATATTTAGAGATACTTACCAGTTATGCTATGTACACATGCAATTTTCCATCTATGGTTAGTAATGCAAAAAATGGCCTATAACAGCACGGCACTACTGTATGTATGGTGCCATCAAATTACAGTGAATTCTGTTTATACATTACCAGACAACAGAAGATCCCCAGGCTGGCTTCAATGCTGACGGCCTGCTGGTTTGCATCCTTGACCTGATTGAGGCTGGTACAGAAACAACTGCCACCACATTACGCTGGGGCCTTCTTTTCATGATGCACTACCCAGAGATACAAGGTTAGTGCCCTCTTAATCACAGGGCTTGAATTTCAGTGCGGGATTGCAGGTGTTGAGCATAATTTCAGTGATTACCACAAATGTAGCTCTTATAATGCAGGAAATTCTTGCACACATTTACAGAAATGTTAAACAGTGGGTGTGCTCCAAAACCCGATCAGCACAGTACCGGATGGGCTGGTCTCTGTTCATTTGAACTACACTACATAACTGGCTGCTTGGTTAGCTATACAGAATATGCCCATGGCTTGAACGTAACAATAGTTCAATGAGCTGTAAAATGTACAGTACTGTGTCTTTTTACTTGCCGATGTTACAAAACCTCAATTTGAGGCCGTTACTTGGACAGCAGCATTGAAAATTTCATTTCAGCGTTTGGCCCTGACTGAGAGCAAATTTTTAAAGTTATCAAATGGAAAGTGGAAGAGATAGAAGACAGGGGAATAATTATGCATGATGACAAGAGAAAAGGGAGCCACCAAATGAAAGACTAGGGACAATGATGCAGCTCAAGAGAGGGGAAACAGACAAATTACAGCAATGGTTCAGGGAATTGCTTCAAATGAAGCAGAGTGATGAAATGCAATTATAGGACTGGGTAAGACCTGTAGTTAAGCTCACAGGTATTAACACCCCCAAAGTATATAAATCCCACCTATGTTAAGCATTTAATGGGGGAATTCCCTCCCCATTTTAAAAAATGAATTTCAGGTCCCAAATCACATTAAGCACAGATGTGTTCTTATGAAGATTGTAGCCATTTCAACCATGGCGTCCAGTGAGCTGCCTTCTATTGTGATTCTGCTTCTTCACTCAGATAAAGTCCAGGCAGAGATAGACAGAGTGATTGGACAGTCTCGTCCTCCTACCATGGCAGACAGACCCAACCTGCCCTACACTGACGCTATCATCCATGAGATTCAAAGAATGGGAAATATTTTACCCAATGGATTTCCCAAAATGGCCAATAAGGACACTACACTGGGAGGATACTTCATACCCAAGGTAATTAAGTATTTGTCAGACTCACCCAGAGATAAATGTCAAGCTGTGAAATGTGATTATTACTTTTACACAGCTGATAACAAAAACAACTCGACTCTTTTCCCAGGGCACAGTTATTAATACGATCCTTTCATCTGTGCTGTTTGATAAGAATGAGTGGGCAACTCCACATACCTTCAACCCTGAGCATTTCTTGGATTCAGAGGGCCGGTTCCGCAGGAGAGATGCCTTCTTGCCATTTTCAGCAGGTTTGTTCTAGAATCACCTTTAATTGCCAAGTATGTTTGAACATACAGGAATCTGACTCTAGTAGAGAGGCTCTCAGTGTGTTGAAAATAACAATGACACTAAAAATATAAGGTAGACCATTAAAAATGAGAATAAGAATAAACAGTGTGTGCATTCAAAAGGGAAATGTGTGCAATCAAAAAAAGGAAAGGAATGAGAGGGAAAGAAAGACAGCTTTTATAAATACCTGTACATTTATATATATTATGGCAGTGGCAGAAGAATTTTCAGACTGATATACAGTAGTTCAGATTGATATACATTGGTTATATTTACAGTTTATTACACTTGGGTTATTGCTGTGTTCAGTCAGACAGTCACGAATTAAGCATTCATCAGAGTGATGGCACGGGGGAAGAAACTGTCCCTTGTAACACTTTCCAGAGGGCCTCTTCTGTAGGCCTCTTTGTTGGCATGACAAAACTGCTTGAGTTTTATTGTGAACTGGGGCTCATTGCTGTTGTATGTGCAGAAGGTCTTGGCACACATGTCCTCACAAAAGCTGAGCTCATCCAGATCTGTAGAAACAGCCTCAAATACACTCCAATCTGTGCAGTCAAAGCAGGCCTGTAGCTCTGACTTTGCCCGCTCAGTCCATCTTTTCACTGTTTTGATTATAGGCTTTGCAGCTTTAAGTTTCTGCCCATAGGTTGGGATGAGATGGACCATGCAGTGACCAGAGAGACTGAGGGCTGCAAGGAGAACAGAGCGATAGGTGTCCTTTATTGCTGTGTAGCAGTAGTCTAGTGTGTTTTTGTCCCTGGTGGAACAACTGACGTGCTGTCTGTATTTGTACAATTTGTGGGTGAGATTTGCCCTGTTAAAATCCCCTAGAACCATCAGTGGGGAGTTGGGATGTTTGAGTTCCATGCTAGTTATCTGTTCAGCCAGGTGCTGTAGTGTACTAGCGTGGGCCTGTAGTCTTACAAACATTCTGACCATGAATGACAAAAATTCCCTGGGGGAATAAAATGGTTTGCAGTTAATGAAGAGAGTCTCTAAGTCCGTGTTGCACTGTGACATCTATACACCAACCTTCATTTATGCAGAAGCAGATTCCGCCTCCTCTCATTTTCCTGGATAACTCCATTACGTGATCTGCTCTGTATACCTGGAGTCCCAGTAATTGTATTACGCTGTCTGAGATGGAGTTGCCGAGCCAAGTCTCTGTGAAGCATAGTGAAACCAGTCAGAGTAAGTCCAGTTGACAAGAAGGAATTCATCCATTTTGTTGGCCAGAGAGAGGATATTTGATAGGTGGGTAGATGGGACTGGCGTCTGGGTCTCTCTCTGTCATAAACTAACCAAGGTCCCCACTCTTTTCCCTCACCAGCATTTTCTCCACATCCCATAGAAGGCTGCTGCCCCCCCCTCGGCCAAAATGTCCACGCATAGAAATTAGCAAAAATGGGAGAAAAGGTGTTTGAAATGAATTGTCAGATGTTTAAGAGTTCTTCTCTGGCGAAGGAAATCCAGGATGGGCTGCAGAAGCCCGAGAAAGCCAGGAAAACTAACAAACACTTGAAAGAATGCATTACCAAGACAGTCATCTGGGGTGCCATCTTTCACCATTGCTCCATTTCAATAATTTTATATGACTTACAAGAATTGCTATCATCATTATTCAGCTATCATCATCAGTATTCATAATAAGAACATGTACCATAGGGGAGAAATCTACTAACCTAAAACTGCTGCTGGTTGTTCCCCACAGGTAAACGGGTGTGTTTAGGGGAGCACTTGGCCAGAATGGAGCTGTTCCTTTTCTTTACATCTCTCCTCCAGCACTTCACCTTCTCTGCTGTTCCTGGAGAAATGCCCAGCTTGGAGGGTGTGGTGAGCTTCACCCATTCCCCACAGAAGTTCAGGATGTTAGCCGTGCCTCGCTGATGTTCCCTACATCTTCAACTATCCTCATCATAGAAGCAAAAAACAAGCGCTGAGAGGGACCTACACATTGTTTTTGAGATCAGAAAATCAAAGATCCTGTTTGTAGATTTATAAAAAATATTTAAAAATCACCTTCAGTGAAGCAATAACATTACATGTATTAGGTCAATAGCACCTAAACTCATCTTCAATTTCAAGACCATAACAGGAAGCTTAATTGCCTTTAATATGATTTTTTAAAGTAATTAATGTCCTTGTACACCTCTGGACACACACACAGAGATGTTTACTACTATTTGGCCTGAGTAATGTTCTTCTTAAAATTGCATGTTTGTGTCCAATCAAAATAATTAATATTTCAATGAATTTGTTGTGCCTGAATAGGAAACTCGACATCATCAATGAATGGAGTTCAATGTCTTTAAAAAAAAACTGAGCTGGAAACACCTGTGTGAGAGTAACAGCTCACTACAAGTGTTATAAACATCATTTTTGTTCAGTGAAGTTTTCACCTTTATGTGGCTATGACACGACAGTACTTTGGACTCAGACAAAAACACCTCTGTGAACCTTATATCTAACAATGGCACCTAATGATGACTACATATGTCACTAAGCTTTCTACTACAACATTAACAGTACGGTGTGTAGTTTAGCTGACAGGTGTCTCTATGCCTGACTCTCCAGTCAATCTCACACTAAATAAAAAATTATACTGATCACAGAAACCCTCAGAAATATTTGTTGTTATCTGGTGGTATAATAGTGGTAAAACGGTGATAGTCGATCAAGGAATATTTTAAATGGAAGATGCATAAATGATTCCTCTTTGCTTTTACATATACAGCAGGACAGTTTTGGAGAAGTGTCTTTCAAGATCCTTTTTATCTTCACTGGAGTAAGACAAAATGCATACACACATCATAAATAATATGTTCTGTTGCATATACAGTAGATGATTACCTTCATCTAAAAACCATGTCTAGGCCACTGTGCTTTCTTTAACTACAGCCATAAATTATTTCCAGTTGATCATCACAGTAAGTATTCAATTAAAAAAAATCTGTATGAGGGAGGGTGTATTGTGTCCTTATATTGACAGGTGATTTTACATGTGTTATCAACTGACTGAAAAGGTTATTAAGTGAGTTACGTGACATTGTGGTGGTGGTGAGACTGAAATGCAAACAAGTAACAACAGTAACAGCTCACTACAAGTGTTATAAACATCATTTTTGTTCAGTGAAGTTTTCACCTTTATGTGGCTATGACACGACAGTACTTTGGACTCAGACAAAAACACCTCTGTGAACCTTATATCTAACAATGGCACCTAATGATGACTACATATGTCACTAAGCTTTCTACTACAACATTAACAGTACGGTGTGTAGTTTAGCTGACAGGTGTCTCT
>NW_018128002.1:1519511-1519751 GCF_001952655.1 Monopterus albus
CACCTGTGCTGAGCGTCCAGGTGGTGAATGTGGTTTTCCCAAGCCTCACCTGCTGCTTCCTGTCTGTCAGAAAGCTGGTGATCTACTGACAGGTGGAGGCAGGCACAGTGAGCTGGGTAAGTTTGGAATAGAGGATGTCTCGGATGATGGTGTTGAAGTCGACAAATAAGATCCAAGCATAGGTTCCTGGTGAGTCAGGGTGTTGCAGGGTGAAATGCAGTGCCATGTTGACTACATCAT
>NW_018128003.1:0-23110 GCF_001952655.1 Monopterus albus
CGAATGCAAGCCACCCATGTTTTCCGATTTACATTACATTGTAATGCAGTTCGAAAATAAAATATTTTCCAACCGTATATGGACGGTGTGGAGAGAGCTGAATCAACATTTAAACTGTAATGCAGGACAATAGAATTTCCAGCAAATATTTATGGACAATTAAATGAAAAAAAATATATTTTTATAGTTTGTTGGTGTCCAGTCCATAATGTCTGATGTGAGTGGGGAATTTGTGCTTATTCTGTGATTAAAAATTACAATTAAAAATTTTGGCTACAGTCCTGCACATACATACTGCACATAGGGATTCGCTGTAGTTATATTTAAGTTGAAAGGAGGAGCATTCATACTGTATGTGACTAACAATTCTTTTTTCTGTGTTAATGTATCATAGTTCTTCAACAACAGACAAACCAACCCTGGCGGAGAGAATACTGGAGGTGCCTCGGAGTTATATTTATATACCTGAAAAAGGTGAGTGCAAATATACAGAACTTTTATGTTATTTTATTTTAATGACAAACTGACATTAGCTCATTCAATAAAGATAAACCTTTGAAGTGATGCTGGGACTTAAATAACATCCACTGTGACGGAAGAGTTTTCCAGAGATAATGACTCATTTTGTTTTCCAGTGTTTTGTTTTCCACTAAAGCTGGCAGTATCAGCATTTGTTGCCTTTGTGGCAATCTATCACGTAAGTCCTCCATAAACCATTCTCATGAAAAACACGTATTTGCTGCTGTTTATCTTTGTGGAGTACAAATGTGGTCTTGATAACTTTGTTTACTTTGTTTCACCTTTCAGAGTGCATTGTTGTTAGTTGTCCTGGTGGTCCCCACTCTCCATATTGTTTGTGCTGGTATTGATGAAAACATCGCCTTCCTGTTGTTGAGGTTTGGGATTGTCCTGTCAGATGACAGAATGGAGGTTGTCAAAATTGTGACCTTCTACACTTGGCTGCTAGAAGTCCTGGTGGTCCCCACTGCACAAAGATTTGAAAAAATCTGAGTTCGTATTTAAGAAAGTAAGACACTAATATTGTTTTCTTTTTTTACCATTTTGTCTGTTAGTGTGCTACCTCTGTGCAGTGACCTCTTCTTGTCTGGTCAGTCTCATCATGCTCATGAGGTCCATGGTACTTCATAGGTAAGTGCAGTAAAAACTTGTAGAGAGGAGTCACTGGCTACAGAAGAATATATTTTCTTAGAACAACATTAATTGATTTTTGAACACTTGCAGGAATTGCAATAAGCAGACACACTATACAGTACACTCTGAAAAGAAATGTTTAGACTCAACAAAAGAAATTAACGCAACATTTTGCATTAGTCTTTTTGAGTTATGACAACGTCATTAGAAATTACATTGAACCAACAAACTACATTGCGTTAGGGGAATTAGCTTTTCCTCTTCAGTCAAAGATTATTTTAATTACCCCTTATTAACTGTTAGACTAAAGGCAAGATTTTAAGTTTATAACTCACAAAAATTATGTTGCTCCAAGTGGCTTTACCGTATTATTTTAAAGCAATTTTATATGTTGTATAGTTAATTACTATAATAATGTATACAAAATTTTAAATAGCAACCATTTTCAAAATTAAGTGGCTCTTTTGTAGGGTTTTATTATTTTTGTTAATGTAGTAGCTTTTAAGAAAGTCATTAGTTCAACCACTATTTTTGTGCAATTAACTTTTTTTTTAATTTTCAACTGCAGTTGAGTATTTGAACAAATTATATTTAAATCTAGCAAAAACAAACTCAAATTTCAACTGCTCCTCAAATTATAAATAAAGAATCTGGCCATACTCCCTTGAGAAATTAAGTATTAAGCATAATAAATTATGCCGTCACAGCAAAGTTAGGTATAGATATAACAGTCAAAAGCCAAGTAGCATGTCATGGAACTTTCCAAGAGACTAAGCTGTATATGAGTAAGCCCGCAGTAAGCCCGCATCAGTCATTTCCGAAACACCAAAAATACATTGTCTTTGGGCTAAAATATGTATTTCTTTAAACATCTTTGTTTTGTCAACTTTCAAGACAAGATTTGTTGAACATAAAGCATAACAAAACTAACCTGAGAGAGAAACATTCTGTAAGATTTGAGGGTTGCACAACAGCACGGTGGGTTAGCGCTGTTGCCTCACAGCAAGAAGGTCAGCTTGGTGACCTGTCCAGGGTGTAGCCCGCCTCTCGCCCAATGTCCGCTGGACTAGTTTGTGAGATGAACCTAATGTATTACTTGTTTAATTTGTTTCAGGGCCAACCTGAAAGGACTGTATAAGGGAGACATTTATAACAGCCAGAAGACCATTAGTTCATCTAAAGCTGGTCTTGTGTGTTGGATGGGCTTGACAGGATTCCAGACTGTGATTATTTGTCTTGGTAAAGCATTAAATAAAGAGCAAAGCTGTAATTGATTTGAACTTTATTTAAGGATGATGCTGGTAATATTTGTTACATTTTCTATTTATAAACACCATTATAGAGCTCCATTGTGGTTCAAAAATGATTAATAACATTAGTGAGCCACAGTTTGAGTGGCAGGCATGTTCCATCATTGTCATTCTTTTATTTTGACTCTGTCCCACGTACACCATCCTGCTGCCCCAAATACTAACTAAAGCATTGAATGTGGATTAATCCGCCACTGAAAATGGTCCCGAACAAATGCACTAATCGAGTAATATTTGTGAAATAAAATATAATAAATCAATATATTTATGAGTTACTTTTTAGCTTTTTCTTGTGGATCTGTTGAAAATAAGGATGAATAATGCCAGGCTTGTCCATAAATTGATGCTGCAGTGCAGAATCAAATAGCGGAATCCACTCTTCAGATTCATACAGATTAGCATTTAACTGCTTTGCTAAAACAGCTTTAAAGAAAAGTCCATATACCTTTTGGAAACCGGCTGGAATTTCACACCTAACCTTTCTGTTTCTGTGCTGCCTTGGCAGGAAAGGCTATCCAGACAGTTGTCTTTTTCATCTGCTTCTTATTCCTGGTATTTCTGATTATTATCCCCATTTTTTTATGGTCGTAACATTGTTGTCTTTGAAATTACAGGAAAGCTATGGTGAGCACACAACTTGTCATCCACTGTAGTGCTTTTATTTTACATATTTTGCTGATCAAAACAGAGATGGCATTTATTTGTTTCTATTTTCCATCTTTGCAACACATCAGGCCGGCCTGGGTCATGCTGGTGCTGGTCACACTGCTTCAGCACATGACTGCTAAGTTTGCTTTTATCAAAAAAGAAGCTGGAGCGAGAGACTTGAAAAACAGGTAAGTGAAGCCTTTTCTATACAGGGGACTGGAGTTCAAGCAATTAATGATAAGTGGAAGAATACCATTTAATTTTGAGTTTTTGGCTGCTGGTCAGTATCACATTCAATTCTGAAGACAGAACTTTAGTTCTAGTTAGTTTAATTAATTTAGCTTTTGTTAGTTTTCATAATGCTACTTTATGCTGTTCTGATGCCATAGCCTCTGTATCTGGTATGTCCTAGGCTGATGCCAGTATTTTTAATTCAGTTTATTGAATTTGGACTACTTTTAAGCAAACAAATAAATACACAAATAAATAAATGACTCAGTATTTTAATTCCTGAACTTAAAAAAAAAAGATTAGTCACAAGTGCAGCCACAGTGGCTGAGATCGCCTTAAGTTAGCTCCTAGTATGGGCCAAGCTCCAAAAGCACATTGCATAACACAGCACAGATTCTTTTCTTAGACCCTCTGTGTTTGGCACATATTGTACTCACATTTTCAAAACATTATACAACTTATTGTAGACTGAGAGGTACTAACCATGCTTAGTAGACTGATGTGTAAAATCTGTGTTGTGTCCTTTTACCAGAAAGCTGAAAATCCTGAGTATGGCCCTGGGTGATGCCTTGTCAGGGTCAGAGCCTACTGTATATCTCTGAAAACAACTAGCTTCATTTTTAGTTTATGGTGATTTTCAGAGAGAGTCTCTTCCTCCTGATGTACCTGCTATTCCTGGTCAACACTGTGATGGGACAAATAGTTGCAATATGGAGAATGGTGATAACAGCTTTGTATAACAGCATCCATCTTGGTCGTATTGACATCAGTCTCCTGCATCGCACTGCTGAGTCCAATGACCCAAGTATAACAGTATGGCTATTATAATGTTTTATATTTTAAGTTCATAATGCAATTCTGTGGTACAGTTGCATCATCTCACTATTAAATATGAAAGTTCAGTTATGTGGTCAAAGAAAATGTCTATGTACAGACTTGAAGATACTTTCTGGACATGGGCATAGTCTGACTTTAGTGCTGCTCTGTGAACTTTGACCCCATCCAGCATATCAGTACTACACCCACTTCTTGAAGGTGGAGGTTAGCCAGTCACACCCAGTAATGAAGGCTTTCTGCAGGCTGCTGCTGGACATGATGATCGAAGGTGGCCGAGCTGGACAGAAGGTAAGAGATGCAGAAGAAGGTAGAGACCTGAAACTACACCATATAGTAAAGCCAAGTCAAGTCAGATATCACTAATCACAAAGGGATTGTACAACAGATATAGGTGTAGCCTACAAAATGAATTTAGAATGAAAATATAAAATAATAGATTTATAGTATGGACATTGTAAATGGAAAAACTGTATAATGCGAACATGATCATAATCTTGACCTATTTGTTTCATTAGATTAAAAGTCAGTCGATCACAAAATTAACGTTGATCTTCTGGGGATGATAAATATTTATATGAAATTTCATGCCTTTAAATCCTCAGGTTTCATCAGCACTGCCATCTAACCTACGCAGCTAAAAAAAACAACAGCTGACTTTGAATATATAGACATCCAACAAGTGAATTTAGTTTTTAGAGAAAGTGAGCAATGAGAACCTGTAATTGTTATTTGTATAAATATCTTTACATGTTTTATGCTCCCACAGGGTTTCTCACATGAAGAGGTTGTGTCAGGTTTGCCCGGCTGCGCTTGCTTCTCTCACCTTTCTTACTCTCTTCACCCCTGATTATTGATCACGTTCACCTGTTCCTCACTCCTTTATCACCAGCTGCACCTGATTAGACTGTTTGTTACTTATACCCGGTTCACCTCTCCTTCACTTGCCAGTTCGTTCTTGTCCCTATGCTACACTCTTCGTTATCACTAGTTATTCTCCTCGTCTTTTTTGTGCTCTGCCTTACGTCACTTTTCTACTTTATCAGTTTACCAACGCCTCTAGCCAGCTCCTGTGTTTTTTTCTACTTGGACTGTTCCTCCGCACCCTGGCTCTACTCTTCCCTCCCAGGCAGGTCAATGCACAGTCACTGGTTGTTTCTGCCATAACCAACGTCTCTCTATGCCCTTTCAGTAGCCACCTCTCAACCACCGACCAGCCCAGGAGTGATCTCACCACGCAGCTCGGCCCACCTCGTCCAAACCATCCATCTCCTCACTCCTCACCTCCTGCTCCTGGTTGACACACCTTCACATAAATGGCTGAATGTTTGATGGACTCTACTTACAGTACAATAAAACAGATTTCCACAGTAGGCCTCCACCTGACACAAATTTGTTAGAGATGTCCTCCAGTATACATTGCTTGGTATAAACCGTGTAGGTCACAGGGATAGTGGGCCACATGCTTGTTAGCCCTTGGCCCCTAAGGGCTCCAAAATCAGTGATTTCATGTGTGATTAAAACCTATAAAAAATTGCTCATTCGGAAGCTAACAGGGAACCAAAGCAAACATTGCCACACACCAAATTGCAACTACTAATGTCATCTCTTCAGCTCCAGCAATGATAACTAACAGTATAGGTCCCAGCTACTGATGAAAAATGAACTTAGATTGTATCATGTTTGTGTAATAATCTGGGAACTTACTATAGTTTCATATAAACATGCACAATGTACAGACAGACATTGCTGAACAGCAAGAACGCATCAGAACTGGAGCAGTGTGTGTCGCTAAGAGGTCAAACTGTACTCTAGTTCATTTCTGCCCCAGGCTAATCCAGCCATGTCAGCACATGTTGGTTCTCAGTACTGTATGTTGTGTGTTGTCCCTGCATTGATGTTGGAAAGTGTGATCAAATTTTATCAACCTAAATTAAATGAAATTTAAGTTACAGTAAAATCCTCAAAGTTGGATTCACAAGAACGTCATACTCCAGTGTAAACTAAATGATGATTTAATACGGTATCTTAAAATGTGTTTGTATGTGGATCAGTTTTAACTTGCTTTTAAGAAGCCAGGTCTTGATCATTCTATTTTGAATAATTTTAGGCCTATTTCCAAGCTGTCTTTTATTTCAAAAATTTTAGAGAAAGTGGTTTTTATACAGTTGAAATCCTTTTTAGATGAGCATAATGTATTGGAGATCTTTCAATCTGGTTTTAAAGCTCGGCATAGTACAGAGTCCGCATTGTTAAAGGTTTTTAACGACATCTACTTGACAACAGATGCTGGTGGCTACGTGATTCTTGCCTTGTTGGATCTGACTGCTGCTTGACCACGATATCCTATTATCATGACTTGAGGAGTTAGTGGGCATCCATGGTACTGCTTTGGAGTGGTTCAGGTCTTATCTGTCGAATAGGACGATGTCTGTTGGTATTGCTGATGTTGAGTCCTCATTCACCCCGTTGGTATCTGGGGTTCCGCAGGGCTCAGTTTTGGGGCCCCCTGCTCTTTTCTTTATATTTACTTCCTCTTGGCTCTGTTTTCAGAAAACATGGTGTTTCTTTTCATTGTTATGCGGACGACGTGCAGATGTACATGCCAATGAGGGGAAGGGACACATCCTCAGTTGTTTCTTTACTGTCATGTCATGATGACGTTAGGAACTGGATGGCATTAAATCTATTGAAGTTAAATGACACGAAAACCGAAGTTATAATGTTTGGCCCAAATAACTCTGGTGATTTTCCCCCAGTTGATTTGGGTTGCTTACATGATCAACGTGCAGTCGACCGTTACAAACCTTGGTGTTAAAACAGACTGATTTTAGAATGGAACATCAGGTGAATGCGGTTGCACGGGCCAGTTTTTATCATCTCCGGCTGCTGGCAAAGGTCAAGCCTTTTCTTTCGCGGCAGAATTTTGAGTCAGTAATACATGCATTCATTACATCTCGTCTGGATTATTGTAATGCACTATATTTTGGGCTGAGAAAAGCTCATTCTGAGGCTTCACATGGAGATGGTTTAGTTTAATCAGGATGTGTGGTTGTTTAAACTTCTCGCTAAGAGCTTGTCCCATCTTTTTCACAGACTCTGTGAGCCAGTGAGAAAACTGTTCCTGGTCAGTATTGTTCAGGATCATGAAAGCGCCCACCCTGCTCTTGGAGACACCGAGGGCTAGGCAGAGACTTAGGGGGGACAGAGCATTCTCTGTGGGGGCTCCTAAGTTGTGGAATGCACTGCCCCTTTACATTAGTCAGGCCTCCTTGTTGTCCACTTTTAAAACTTATTTGAAGACTCATCTGTACCATTTGGCGTTCGAACCAGTATGAGCCTCTGTCTTGTTGAGCTTTTTTGTTTTATGATGGGTGGTTGTTTTAGTGTGATCCTGTTTTATTGTTGTGTTTATTGCTTCTGCTTGTTTTATTGTGTTTTAACAGGTTTTAGTGATATTGTGTTAAGCACTTTGGTCAGCTTCGGCTGTGTTAAACGTGCTATATAAATAAAGTTAATGATGATGATAATTTAAGAGTTTGTGAAGTGTTTATTAGGCACATTAGTCATTTTAATTATAAAATTATGATTTGTGCATTTTTATTGTTTTGCTTTTTACTAATCCTACCATGACAATTTCTAATTAAAATTTCAAAGTATTATTAGATTTTTTTTTTAACACTAATTCAGTCATGTATACAGGCACTGATTTAATACCTCATTTTATTCAAATATGTAATGATTATAGTATAAAACACCAAAAAAAGCAACAGATTTTTTTTGTATGGCTTGACAGTGTCACTGCTCTTATTATGATTATAAAGTAGTCAGGGCTGTTAATTCATCAGCTTGTCACCACAAAATGGCCCTGGCATCCTACACAAGTCCCCATCATATTCTCTTTCCTTTGAGTTATCCTGGCTCCCTCTTATCATGTGTCCACTATGAAGCACTGCATTTAAAATTAACTCTGGTGATTTTCCCCCAGTTGATTTGGGTTGCTTAGAACAGTACGTGCAGTCGACCATTACAAACCTGGGTGTTAAAATAGACTCTGATTTTAGAATGGAACATCAGGTGAATGCGTTTGTACGGGCCAGTTTTTATCATCTCCGGCATCTGGCAAAGGTCAAGCCTTTTCTTTCGCAGCTGCATTTCCAGTCAGTAATACATGCATTCATTACATCTCGTCTGGATTATTGTAATGCGCTATATTTTGGGCTCAGTCAGGCGTCCCTTGCCCGCCTTCAGAGAGTCCAAAATGCTGCTGCTTGTCTACTGGTTGGAGGGCGCAAAAGGGACCATATCACACCTATTTTGGCTTCTCTACATTGGCTGCTGGTGTGTTTTAGAATTCATTTTAAGATTCTTTTATTTGTTTTTAAGTCTTTAAATGGCCTCAGATCAGCCGATCAGCTGCTCTTGGAGACACCGAGGGCTAGGCGGAGACTTAGGGGGGACAGAGCATTCCCTGTGGGGGCTCCTAAGTTGCCCCTTTACATTAGTCAGGCCTCCTTGTTGTCCACTTTTAAAACTTATTTGAAGACTCATCTGTACCATTTGGCGTTCGAACCAGTATGAGCCTCTGTCTTGTTGAGCTTTTTTGTTTTATGATGGGTGGTTGTTTTAGTGTGATCCTGTTTTATTGTTGTGTTTATTGCTTCTGCTTGTTTTATTGTGTTTTAACAGGTTTTAGTGATATTGTGTTAAGCACTTTGGTCAGCTTCGGCTGTGTTAAACGTGCTATATAAATAAAGTTAATGATGATGATAATTTAAGAGTTTGTGAAGTGTTTATTAGGCACATTAGTCATTTTAATTATAAAATTATGATTTGTGCATTTTTATTGTTTTGCTTTTTACTAATCCTACCATGACAATTTCTAATTAAAATTTCAAAGTATTATTAGATTTTTTTTTTAACACTAATTCAGTCATGTATACAGGCACTGATTTAATACCTCATTTTATTCAAATATGTAATGATTATAGTATAAAACACCAAAAAAAGCAACAGATTTTTTTTGTTGTATTTCTATGTTGTATTTTAGATATCCTAAATATTTAGCATGGTATGGAAATGAATTTGTGGAGGCAAAAATATAAACAATTATCAGAATATGAAACTCTACTGAGGCACATAGGATTAGGAGAGACTGTGAGGACATTTAAACACTTTGATAAAACCATACTGTTTCTTTTCTTGCTCTTTTTACAGGGCTGGTTTTACAGGGGCAAAACTGGGGAAAAAAACCACCAGCAAACATGACATAAAATTATTTCAGTCAAAAACATACACATAGTACACAGTATACTGCAGCTCACAAGAACACAAGCAGATCTTTTAACACAACACAAAACAAGAGCAATGACTTCACATACACACTGATAAGTGCTTGTGCTGTTGCACACTACAATAGACTTGGTAGATAATATTAAACTTACTGTGCACATTGAACTAGCATGAGAGATGTTAGGGTGATTGAAAGAAGGCCTGTTTGAAAGACCCATTTAGATGACCACAGTTGTCTTCATAGCACATGTTCACAGTATAACTGGACAACGATCTCATAGCTACAGGACACACTAGTTTGATCTTTGAAACAGCAGTTTTTCTAAACATTTAAATGCTTTTATCAGAGTTTCTGTTAAGCTATTGCACTCCTAACACAACAGCATGAATTTACTGAGTGGTTTAAAGCACAATATTTGTAAGTTATATTTAGTTAGCATTTACTACATCCTACATCAAGTTGACATTTTTCCTAATAATTTTGCACTGCACTTTATTTGCAGCACATGCTTTGCTACATGTGTTTTAATACAGTGTTTTCTATTGTCAGCTGTCCTCATCCTGACCCCAGATGACAGACACAAGGTCAGTTTGTATAGGTTGCATCTTACTTTCATTGCCAGCTGTATATTAGGGCCATCCTGACGATGCTTTGAGCACGCATGGAGGCTTGGTGTCTGACCTTGTGAAAACACTTACTGTACCTAGGACATGGTAACGTAACACCAGAGACTTTTGTTTGTTTGCTTGTTTTTTTAGGTTTTTCAAAAATGAAACCCTCTGCACATCCAAAGTCCAACCAATAGTACATAGGTGATTTCAGATGATACCTGAATCTCTTATTAGTTTTGTTGCACCTGTTAGGGTGGGGCAATTTAAAACATTATCATTTTCATTAGCTCACAAAGTTTGAGGTTTGTAATTCCCAACATAGCTTCACACAACTTCAGTAAGAGTAAAACACCCGTGGGAAGGGCCCTGACAGAGCCACAGGATAGAGAATATGGCCAGGAACATTTTGACAAAGTAAGACTCTGGTGCTCAAAAGTGGCTGTAACATTAAGTCTTGTTTGTTGTTTTTTTTCTAGTTAGGTGAAAGCTTTTATTAACAGATTTTCCTTACATTTGGTGGAACGTTGGACCATAGACCAAAGAACATGGCAGAGCCAGGAATTGTTTATGGGATTCCTTTATGTAAACAGAGAAGGCTTTTTTTATTTTTTTTTTTATTTTTTTTTTAATTCTGCACTTGTACTGAACTTACTTAAATAAGGCAGGCTGGCAATCTCGTGATTGTCTATCTCTAAGTGTATTTTATGTAGATCTGGATTTAAATGTGCATTTAAAATGTCAAGTATTTTGTATAATTTAAATAAAATGATTAAGAATTGTGCAGCCCTGGTGATGGTGAGCACTATTTCTACCTCTTGACTTCGGCCACTTTTGCTCATACTCCCTGTCTTTCTGTTCTATTACAAGGGGATGTGTCACATCTGGGTGTAGCCATGGTTCCCTTCAAAGTGTTCTCCACACTACTGTTGACATGCTGCTGGATACAAGGCAGCTCTCCTTTATCAATGTATTTATCTACTCATTAAAATTATTTATACTTCCACTCTGATGGCATGGTCTTTGCTAGTGAAAGTAATATTTCTGGGCTATTTTTGTGAGACAAAGGGGAATCAAACCTTTGGCACAAAATCTGAATGCAAAAAATCCCCTACAAGTTGCATCAGAAACTGTCGACTTTTACTGATTTGGATATTTGTAATGACTAGTAATATTCACTGCTTCAGCTCCCAATGGCAACCTGTCACTATACTCAGATCCAACCTCACAGTCGTCTAACATCCCTCTGCACTGAGACAAAGTAAATGAGTCAGTCACCACACTTTCTTCTGTATCTGCCTCTTTCTCTCCATCGCCGCTCTCAGTGTCACCCTCCTCCTCATCCTGCTGGGTGCCATTAATCTTCCTCTGAGACTCAGTCTGAGGTGAGTGGATGTTAAAGGTCACATTGAGGTTCCTCTCCATGTGGTACTGGTCTTTGGCCTTCAGGATCAGCTTGTATGTCTTGCTACGATATTTGTACACCAAATGGAAGCATGTTGCACCAAGCAGAGGCACAGTAGACACGGTCAGGAGGCAGATGCTGACCGAGATGATGATGAACAGGTTAGGAACTCTCCTCCTGGTTGTGAACAGCACCTGGACCTCACAGTTCTCTCCTCTGTAGGTCAAGCACAGGGAGTAGTTGGTGTCAGGGAGTAAACCGCTGAATAGATATGTGTGGACACCCTCCTTGATCCTTGACCACTGCACAGCTGAGTGTTTGCGATCATCAGTGACGCACAGGTACAAACCATTGGAATGGACTTTTGCAGAGACACCTGAAAAGCCATGGCGGTCTTCGCTGTCATTGTGGAAGCTCCCAGCTGTGGCAGCTGTGGTGGCCCGGTGGGTGCTTTTGTGTCTGGGTGTGAGGAGAGGGTTAAGTTGCACCGATGCCTCTGTTTCTGATACCTCTAATGCAATGACACCAAAGTCAAATGTGTACTGCTTGATATCATCCAAGCTTCCATTTAAGACATGGATAGAAATGTATCTGGTATTAGCCTTCAAGCCACATTTACTAGCAAGTGATGGAGATATTGTTGCCTCCTCATAAGACTCTGCAGTGCGCGCTAAAGTTGGTACAATGTTCGTGTCTATTTTCTTGACACGTGGCAGATGCACAGAATCAAAATCAGATATTTTGTTTGTTGTTTGGTGTATAGATGGGTATGTTTTAGCATAACGACGTGTTGTGATCTTTTGTTTTATAGGTGTTGGTTTTGGTGAAGCTACAACCTCCACTGACACTGTATCCTCAGCTCTGCCAAACTCATTTGTGGCTGAGCAGCTGTAGTTGCCACCATCCTCTTTCCTAAGCTGTAAGATTGTAAGAGTCCCCTTACTAAAGACTTTGAAAGGATGATGAGGCAGCCGAGAGTCCTCCTTTGATTCTGCTGAGTCATCTTCACTGAAAGGCAAAGCCAGCTCCAGCGTCGGGCTTTTACTGTGAATATTCCACATGACCAGTGGCTTTGGGTTTCCTTTAAATTCACAAGTCAGGACCAACCTACTGTCCTCATAGAAAGTTGTGTTGTGGATGTTTGGCTCAGTCCGTATTGTGACATTTGGGCATGTGCACTTTGATTCAGGCAGTTTCTTGATCATTTGTCCTTTAAGTTTCTCTGGTGTTGCACAAATTATCAAATTCACCTCTGGTACTGAGATGGTAGTTGTTGAAATCCAATCTCTGAGCCAGTCAAGCAAGCAGGTGCATGCGTAAGGATTGTTATGAATCTGCAAATGTGACAAAGACACCAAACCATCAAACGTCCCTTCAGCTATGGTTATAAATTTGTTATTGTTGAGTTGGAGGGATCTCAGGTCTTTGAGGTTGGAGAAAGTGTCCCTGGGCAGGTGGACCATCTCATTGTGGTTCATTTTCAGCAGGTGCAGGGCTCTGAGATTCTGCAGATCCTCCCAGGGAAAGTCAATAATTTTATTGTGGCTGATGTCAAAGTTACGCAGATGAACCAGGAGAGCAAAGGCCCCTTGTTCTATGGAGATGATCTCATTGTGGGCCAACCACAGTGATATCACCTTGGTGACATTGTCAAAACATCCTGATGATATCAGACTGATCTTGTTAGCAGAGAGACTCACAGTTGTAACATTAGGAGGCAAACCATCTGGGACTTCGGCTAAATCTTTGTAGGAGCATTCAGCAAAATGGTGGCCATATTTATCTGAGCAGGTACAGAGTTCAGGGCAGCCAAGCCCAGTGGTGAAGACTGTGGCAATCCACAGTGTGAAGTAGAGGTCTGCCATGTTCTGCCCCTGCAAAAATAGTGTCACAGTCCATTCATCAAACAGTAGATTAAACTTCATTTATTTAGCATGTTTAATTTGGCATTAAGAAAACAAAGCACTACAGCAAAAAATTAAAGTGTCCTTTTTATGAAGAAAGAGGAAGAGATGCTATGTTGTCAATTCAGAGCAATTGTGGAGCATTTAATCAACTTAATAGTTTTTTTAAAACTTGTTTGGTGGTACTTGGAAATTGCTCAAGGTCTTCTTGCATTCATATATGGAGTTGTATCCACTCCACCTGGTCACAGTAACTGTCACATCCCTTGAAACACAGGCCGAGGTTGAGGTGTGGCAGCGATCTTTGACTCAAGCCTATTACTCAACCCTAGACCTAAACATAGTTATAACTCATTTGAAAGTCTCACTCTGAGTCTCTCACACCCAAACTGGAAAACTCAAAAGCCTGTTCTGTTTGTTATTGTATACCGTCCACCTGCTCCTTATTCAGAGTTTTTAAGTGAATTCTCAGACTTTCTGTTTGATTTAGTGCTTAGTACAGATAAAATAATCATAGTAGGCAACTTTAATATTCATGTAGATGCTGACAATGACAGCCTCAACAATGCATTCTGTTCATTATTAGACTCAGTTGGCTTTTCTCAAACTGTAAATAAACCCACTCACTGTTTTAATCACACTCTTGAACTTGTTCTGATGTATGGCATCGAAACTGAACACTTAATAGTTTTTCCTCATGGGAAACAATTCCACTACAGTAGATGTCTATCCAACAATGCTGTTACCACGTTTAAGGAAATAATTCCGTCATTATTTACTTCAGTGCCATTTGCCAACACAGTGGAGGGAGGCCACCTTAACTTTACTTCCACAGAAGTTGATAATCTTGTTGATAGTACTGCAGCCTCCCTGCCTAATACACTTGATACCGTTACCCCTCTGAAAAGGAAGGCAATGAAACAGAGGAGGCTAGCCCCATGGTACAGCTCGCAGCTCCGCTCCCTAAAACAGGCATCACGAAAAATGGAAAGGAGGTGGCGCTCCACTAAGTGCTCAAGGGGGATTTGTTGGGTTTTCCTATGTAATAATAGGGATAACAGTAAGGTCTAGACCTTACTCTGTCAAGTGTCCTGAGATGACTTTTGTTGTGATTTGGCGCTATACAAATAAAATTTGATTTGATTGGATTTGTTTGTGTTTATTGTCATCTTAACTTTCCATATTGTAATTGTGTTTTGTATGCGCACCATCTACTGTACTGTATAACTGAACATCCTGGAAGAGTGATTCATTCTTTTCCTAAGGTATAAATTCTAAAAACCTCTGAGGCTAATTTGTGATTACGGGCTATATTTAAAAAACTGACATGACCGGAGTAAAAGCTTCAGCAGCTCATTCTCAAACATGGTCATCCTGCTTTTAAGAAATTAACATGTTTAACTCGAATGTTATTCTCGAACTGGCATTAGTGTCGAGGCGGCTATGTATTCTGTGAGATAAGCTGTGTCTCTGTTTGTCAACACCCTCTGTGGTGTCTGGGCAAACAGAAAAAAAAAAACATGCGCAAACAATTTTTCAGCTGATAACTACGCAGCAGCCTCGGTGCTCTGTCCTTGGTGCTGAAAGCCAGCCGCACGTCGATTCTGCGTGTTTGCAGCCTGCCATCCAAATCGCTAGAATTCACTTGACACTATAAAACCAGCATCGTAGCTGTCAGTGTGATCTGACAATAAGATCAAAGTTCTCTGCAAAACGACCTCGCCCAGGGTCGCACATAAAAAATTGATGCGTGGAGAAAATAAGATCCCTCATCTCTGCGTTAGTAGCCTAAACCTGGGCAACAAGCTTACCTGCGTTTGTGTTTTATTTCTGCAGAGAAACGCGAATACGCCAGTCAAAGCAGCGCATCCTACATGTTGTCTCGAAGTTTGAAGCTGAGGCCGAGTCCATGCTTCTGTGGGTCTGCTTCTACATGGTGCTCTTCGTGTCTCCTGCCTGTGTCATTCCTCCTCCCCTCATCCTCTCCTCTCGACAGAACAGTATCGACGTTTCCACATTAAAGGAGAACTACTGCTATTGTCTGAGATCTCTCTGCATCATTGCAACATGAAGAATGAGATTTCTTCCGCTCCTGCTCTTATCTTTTCCAGACACTGGCGTGGCTTTCATTTATCTGCAGTAAGAAAAAAGACTCACCATAGTGGTGTCCAGCAAAGCTAATTTAATAAAATAACTTTCTGGCAAATCACATTATTTCTCATAATAGCTGAGAAATAATTTCAATGAAAATGTTTTAAACTGTAAACAGTGCTGTCTTATTATATTATTCAAAATGTATTCATTTTGAAGACCAGGCCTTTAACATACTAGTAAACAAGATGGAATTTGCTGACCACAGTTGTTTAGATCTCATTTTAATTAAATACCATTGATGCATGTCTTGTAGTTATGACACAGTCTGACACTTCAGTGAACCAATACAACACTAATAGACTTTAACTAGCAAGTAAAGCAAATAAGACAGTGGAAAGATAAAAAAATAAAAGCTGCATTTACATTGTCTCAAGCAGGGAGATTCCTCTGCTATGTTGCAGTTCATGTTCAGGACATACTGTATAGTTAAAAAAACAACAACAGAGAAATTGAGTGAATTACATTATTATACAAATTTATTATTATAGTCTTCATAGTTTTCAATTTCATTCAGTTGTTTAAACAGACTACAATGATAGAACAATATATAGGATATAGGATAACTCTGAGAGAACAAAGGGTATTAATAAACCAGCATTAAGCAAAATTTCATGTGGCCTGTACACCCTGTGTCACAGCCTCTGGGTTTTATTTTGAAAGTTTAAAGGACCTTTCATAGTGTGTCTCACATCCTGTTACCACCATGCACAGTGGGTTTGTGTTCCATACTGTAGATGGCAGCAAATGACCAGTGAAATCTGGACAGAGCTCTGAATGTCTCAGCATCAACATATCACAGCAGTGAAGCAAAACAGTAGTGCTTAAATTAAATGACATACCATGAAGTCATTCAAAGAGCACATCTATTAAGGATTGCTGCCAGAAACATTTTGATTCATTGTGCTGAGGACACAGTACAATGTGGAAGATGAAGAATTAACTTTTACAGTGTGGAGGAGCAAATGAATGTGGACTTGGGACCTCTTATTTGCTGAGAAGAGAAGCCTGGTTACAATCATGAAGTGGCATCTGACCTCAGGCATGTTTTCAATCAACAGGCAGTGCAGGCTGCTCAGGCCTGATGCATGCAGGACTTCAAGTATGAAAGTTCGTATGACTTCAGTACCATCTGCCACATCTATAAAGAGCCTCATTTCCAGCAGATGGAACTATGATCCTTTTCTGAGGAAGGTTTCAATTCAGAAGAGCCACAGTCTCTACTCTGAGGTAAAACAGCAAACATACTTTGATTTTCTGCTTTGTAAGAGTGTTAGCTACTGTCTATGTTTATGTGGCCTGCACTTTTGATTGTCTGTCTTCACCAATGGTTTTACAAACCCAAACAACCAGCTCCTTTAGAGGATAATTCTGGATTGTTTCAACATGGTATCATTCCCATAAATGGGGCCATTGTGGCTCTGGGTCACAGTGACTTTGCCCTCACCACCTCTGTTGTAGAGATTCAGGGAAACAATCCCTAACCCCAACAGTGGAAGGTACTGAACGCTGTTGTAATTGGAGAAAAACAGTGGCTACAGGTGGAACAGGCCTCAACACAAGACCAGCTGACAAACACTCAGCTCTCCATTACAGCTGCCTTGGATTAATCCCAGGTAAAAAAGTCAAAAATGTGACAGGTGATTAGGTCAGCCAACATGTGGCATCGGACATGGATCCACTGGGAATTGATGCCAGTAGGAAAAAAATGCATATGTTGTTGTTATATATTTTGAAAGAAGTTATAACTTCCTGAATAGAGGATTAAGTTTTGTAAAGTTATTTACTGCTGTCATTAAAACTCCTGTGAACTCAGGTTTGATCTACAACTTCAATAACCCACCAGGGGTCAGTCTCTACAAACTCATGTACTGCTGACAAACCTTCTTACAACCTGAAGAGCTTTGTTAAAATTATAGCCCAAACCACAACACTTCCAATGCCAAATATGTCAGGATGACTTACAGAAATGCTACTAAATCTGATGCACTACACCTTGAATATTTCTTTAAAAAAACCCATAGCATCCATATTTCATTAAACCTTTATACTTAATTGATTTTTTGTCCATTTGGGGGCAGCCCAACCAGGTGTACCACACAACAGAGGCATTTTTCATCCTGGAAAGTTGATATAGTAAACATGTTACCTAACAGTTGCAATATACATCCAGTAGATATGGAGCAACATTAGCATTCATTTGGAGCTGCGTTAGTGTCCAGCTGATGAATGTAAGTCCAGTATTCATTCCCCTTTCTCCACAAACTCCTCAGGATAATATCTCTTTAGTCACTAAATTCTTCGCTCTGTTCATCGTTAGTTACTTCCTTTGTCTTCTGCTTGGCCAGGTAATATACAACAGGTTTATCAGTGCCTTGTCACTGAAAACAGCTGCATGCTGTTGCTATAAATGAGGCTGATAGGAGTGCTGAGTGAACCAATGAGTTTATTACTGGGCCATTAAACCAAAACAATGACCTGAAAGACATTAAAGAGCTGAGAGGAACTACTAATTAATTATCTGTGGTTTTGTTACCTTTCACAATGAACATAGTGTATTTATTTCCCCAGCCTCCACATCCTTAGTTGTCCACATTGCTACCTTCTGTACTCCTGTCCAATGTGAACACTTAGGTGCAGAAGATAGCAATTTAATATGCCATGTACATTTGCATCAGTTTAGATTTGTTTTAGCTGGGTTAACCACACCTGGCATCAAAGAGCCTACCACTATAGATTTGAATATACCGTATTAAAGTGATCTTACTGATTAGTTTTTTTATTGACTTGGGTTGTGGAGGCTTTTTTATTGACTATAAAGGACTGGTCATGGCATTAGCTTTGATAAACATAAGTATATTAACATGCTGATGTTTAGTGTTTACCATGGTCACAATCTTAGTTTATCTAACATTTGCTAATTAGCAAGAAACAAGCAGTGCAGCTTGAGGGTGAAGGGAATGCCATTATGTTTGCAGACAATTGGGAATTTATTAATTACTGCCCAAATTAAAAACCTGACCTGATGATTGCAAAAGAGGAAAAGTCATCTAATCCTCAAAAGGCAGGAATGTCTGTGTCTAAATTTATATGACAATTCAACCAGAATCTGTTCACACTTTTCACTTTAGTCCTCATGATGGCATTAAGGGAAAGTCCAGTGAGTTTTTACAGTTCATTTTGTATCTATGTGCCAAAGCTGGAGGTAAAGTCAAGGGATCCCCAAAGTCATTTACATGCATGTATCTTGAGCCAAGCTGCTACCATGGCTAAAAATCCCAACATCTCAATATACAGTAACTCCTTCACTTCATTGAAAGCCACACATTGATAATAGTGTGTCTAAAGGAGGATTTCTCCTTCTAACACACTTGAACTAACAAAAGCACCAGAGGTGGGTGTACAGTCAGTCAATATACACCGCTTTGCATCAGAATCCAGCCGAGGCAGAATTTAATCAAGTCGTCCCTCATATTTCACACAGGCAGAAAATTAAAACGAGATCACATGTGTCAGTGCAAATTGTAGAGAGGCCGAACCTCACCTCCACCACCATCAGCCCCACCCCCATCGACCCTTCTCCTGTGTGCTCCATCCATTTCACCAGTAACTTAAACCCCTCGGTGGAGGAGAGCAATGTGATTTTGGCGGTAATGCATTTCTATTGCTCTTCCTGTGATGCTTTGCAGTATTACTGACTATCACACCACTGTATGGAGAGCGTCGAGGGCTTCAGAGCACCTCATTTACCTCCATAATCATCCACAGCCATCTACATGTTAGCATGTAGTATCGCACTCACAGTGTACAGAGTGAGCGAGATAGAATATGGCTTAACACAAAGAGAGTCCTTGCACATGGCTGAGCTGAAGGAGATTTAACATAGTGAAGACACTGCATTATGCAAAAGTGTTATGGTTTCTCTCTGACAGTGCTAGTAAATTGGATGATGTTTTTTGATGATGCAATACTGAGTTAAGGCATGGCAGTGCATTTAATACCTCTTTGATATGTGTCCTCCTCCCCGAGTGGAGCCCTTCTTTACTCATCCCACATTGAGACGCCAGATTCTCAACTTGCCTAAGTGATGCTTCCCACAAGCTGCTGTGACTCTTGGAGTTCAAGCTCAGAGAGTCAACAGGACAACAAAACTGTGTTGGATTAGCTTGTGGATGAACAGGAGCTGAGAGTGTTAAACTTTACTAAGGGGATAAAGGATTGGAAATGTGTTTTTCCAGTTCAGATTCTCAATAAATAAAATAATTTTTAAAAATATGTTATTTTTGGTGAGGTTTACAGTTTTTGTGAGAAGAAAGGATAAAGGGATCATCTACAAAGTTATATGCTTGAAAATAAACAAGAATGAATCCTGTTACAGTGGCTAAGGTTGAGTGAAATAAGGGAGTTACACTGTTGCTGTAATACGTACAAATGCATGCTCATATACAGCAACACACAGCATGGCAGCCTTGGCTTTGTTCTACAGCTCTTAGCTGTTTGTCTAGAGTTACACAGGCTCCATTTACTCCTGATTGCTTGTGACTGGTGACCTCTGAACCCAATCCACACAGGTGCTACACGAGGAACCATCAATACTGGCAGCAGGTTGTTTTTGCCTCTGGGTTGGTGGATAAATGATGCCCTTGGTGGACACACACCTGACCAAATGAGAAACACACACACACACACACACACACACACACACACACACGATGTTTAAAGGATGCTTTTGCCCATTTACTACAAACTGATTAGACTTTATAATGCAGCCAAACATTTCCCTACTGTGTTTTAGAAATGTGGATGTACTTTGTCCTCTATTCCAAGCAACCTTTTATTTCCATGTGATCTGAAAATCAACTGGCAGAGATTTAATAAAATTTAAATGGAGGAAAAAAAAAAGGTTATTGCCCAGCTCGACCCCAGAGTTATAAATGAAAATCCTAGGTAGTAATCTATGTGATTTAGTTGACTCACGGGATAAAAAGATCAGAAATGTGTTTTGACTGCAAATTATTTTATTTAGTTAAAAAAAAAATTAAAAAATAACGTGATTCTTTTGGTGTCTGCTCATTCAAAATGCTGCTACCAGAGGTGTCTTCAGAACAGATTTTCAGATACTACTATCTTATAAATCACTTGCAGGGTCAAAATGCATTTTTGATATCCTTGAGGAACAAAAGACCAATGGGCTTTTAAATCTTTAGGACACAGCAGAGCTTAGCAATCGATTTGGCTGCTCATAATCAAGTTGGCGGCTTATCCTCATGTTGGACTCGAGTCCCACAAAAACAGACTCACAGCTCGTCCCAAACTGACTCCAGACTTGACTTGGACTCGTGAATATTGACTTATGAACATTAAAAATTTTTCAAAGATTGGTAACATAACACCTTACAAAGGTTATCACATAAGTGTTACAGGGACTAACTTTTACATGTATGTCTTAATGACAAATAAGGTAGGTGCTAAAAACATAATGTATGTGTGCAAAAAATAAAGAAACTGATGTAGGTGTAGTGTAAAAAGAAATTGGCACGCACACACATACAGTACAGTATACTGTACACAAAGATATTTTCACTCTTTTACACACACACACACACACACACACACACACACATATATATATATATATATGTGTTATATTGAAGAGATATGTTTGAAATTGAAGAGGGTGTACAGGGATTAAATTAACTGAATCAACAGTATCTACTACTTTTATCCTAAAAGTACTGGGCACCTACACCTGTATGTTGCTACATGCTGTCATATAGTTCTTGCTTTTAATTGACATTTAATGTTTAAATCTATTAGCAGTCTAATGTTTTATGTATATTAATGTTTTATCTATCTGTGTGCATGGTGTTAAGCATTTTTGTGTATGAAAATGTGCTCTATCTATAAATAGCCATGCCTTGCCTGGTGTCAGAAATTGCAAGTGGAGTCTGGGGCTGGACTTGTCACTGAAGGTGATCGTTGGAGCATCGGCAATTATAATTGAATAATATGAAATACATCAATGTGAAATGTGCTAATCTGCATAATGAGCACTTTTACTTTTGGTAGTTTAAGGATATTTTGATGCTAATACTTTTGTACTTTTACTTAAGTACATTTTGAATGCAGGACCTTCACTTGTAACAGAGTATTTTTACACTGGGGTATTGCTACTTTTACTTGAGTAAAGAATCTGAGTACTTCATCCACCACAGTACAGATATAAGACAGACTTTTGCTCTGTGTACTTCACTGTGTCATCCAGTGAGGTCAGCGAAGAAGCAGGGATGTTACATTGTGTAGCTCACTGTCCATCTACAGAGCTTCAAATCAAATGTATTGTGTTTGGTTACTACAGCACACAATAGTAATTCACTACAATAAAATAGCAACTATGCACAACTGTAACCACTTTCAAATAAACCACATCAGTAAATTATGTTTCAAAAATTTTATTTATACAATTCATGTTTAGAAGTGTACTAACAAGGCAACAGCATTTTGAAACAAGTTAATTTGATGAGTTCAGTAAAGGTCAGTTGTAAATGGCTCCACAGGTAAGGAAGACATGTCATCATACTATATGTCACTTTATAGTGATCAGCACTCAAGGTTTAAGGTTTTGAAGACATTCACTATTGGTGAAACCCTAACACTGGATTGGTTTGTTGCTGCAACTGAGCCTTTTATATTAAAACCAATAATTTATATAGCTATGTTTGAACAACTTGCAATCTTTATGTCAAAGAGAAGAGGGTGGCCATCTTACAGTGTAGTACATTAATTATTAGATGTATACACATTTTAATCACAGCATCTTCGTCATCCCATTTAGCTTTCCTCATTAAAAGATATCTGATGACAAAGTGTAAAAAAAAAAGCTTAAAATAAAAACTGTCATGAGAAAAACAATCAAAATTTTACAAACATGTTAAGGTTGGTGAGACAGAAAGACAAATATGACTCGGGGTACAAACACATAGTGCTAGTAGAAAAGAAAATAGTCTTTATTACAGAGTGTAAGCAGGTGGAGGAAGACAAAAACAATGGGGTTGATGTGGTCTGACCAGGGTTGAACAGTGGAGGCTGAATAGTGGCTGTAAACAAAATTAAGACGAACCCCGGAAGCTCAGAGGACCAGGACAGGCAGGTGAGTAGGCAGGAGAGCAGCCATTCAGGTAAGTGCACAACGTAGCAGGAAGTCAGGTAAGTGCACAACGTGGCTAGCAGCCTCACTCCATAGATGACAAGCAGGTGAGGGCCCAGAGATAAGAGCCTGGCTGGAGATGTGTGGTTCTCCATGGGTGAAGCACAGTGCAGCATGGCCTGTTTGGGACTTAGAAAAATTAATGACCTGTGGTCCTGGTACTCAATATTGGAAGTTAGACAAATTTCTGTTCCCACACAGTGTAATACCAGAGGCATGAAACTCCATTTGGAGTACCAGGGGCACGAAGTTGTGGCCGGGCGGTTTTAGATTGTTTAGCCCAGGGAGGGGGCTTAAGCGTGGGTACACAGGTTCAACCGGTGCGCCGGGTGCCTGGAGCTCTGGTTCACCAGGGGAGCTAGCCGGT
>NW_018128003.1:24408-25653 GCF_001952655.1 Monopterus albus
AGAAGTAACCAGGATGGACATTTTTAGTTACTTTCTGTCATTTATAGATGGGAAAGAAAGCTGATATTCAAGGTAACAGCTCTGACGGCTTCATACCATAGGAGTCTTGAGCTGGTTCCAAAGACTTCTCATTGAAGACTTCTGTGTCACTTTCACTGACTTGAGACTTCTGTACAGCTCTAACTTCAGAAGACATGCCAGCTGTTTTGATAAAAACAACATTTTGTGAACTTATCTTATTTCACATACTAAAGTGGCGAGTAGAACAAAAAAAAAAAACATTTTAAGTATAAATTACATTCCATTATGAAATCTATTTTCTACTCACTTTGTATGCCCAAATCAATCTCATCAAGCGATTTACCTTTGTAGACCTCAGTTCCATGTTCAATTGTCAGGAGCAGCTTGCTCATCTTTGCAAGACGAAGTGTGTTCTCGGTTAGGCGATAGTATTCACGATGAACACGAATATCATGCCCCAAAAATTTGGCAAGTTGATCCAACTCATTGTCTTTCAGGTTCATTATCTGACTAAGTGTAGCCATGTTTTCTCAGGTGGGTTGACGTGAGTGTTTCAGGCTTCCTTGCCCCACTTGCAGCTGCATAGTTCCTCAAACAGTCTGAACCTCGAAGATGAGAATCCGAATGCTGTCTTGCAAAGACGTACTCATTACTACCCAAAATGCCATTGTCCTCACCCCTTTGCTCAATGAGGAAATCAAGTGATTTTGTCATCTCGCTGGTAAGCAGCACAGGTACTTTACGGCCTCTCTTCCCTCTTATCACCAACCTGGTAAACTCATGACTCAAATCTTGTTCCAGTTTTGAAAGGCACTGCATAATGTCCTCATTTGGTTCTTCTTTGGTTCTGTTCCTATAGGTCAACAGAGGCAATTTTGCTGCCTCACCTTGCCGTCTTCAGTTGACAAGTATGATTTCTGAGAGAAGGCACTCACTGAGAATCTTGTATGCTTTAGGGTTAGACGTTTCCATGAGTTTCACTTTTGCCTCCTCTGCTGTGGACTTCAATACTTGATGCAGCTTCATCACATCTTCTGTGAGTGGGATTGTTTCTTTTTTGTTCCATCTGTCCTCTTCTAAATTTGTCCATGTACGGTGTGACACAAAGAGGTCCAACTCTGTTGCCACTAAGTCCAAGAAGCTCTTTACTCTGCCCGCAGCTGCATCATTTTCAGCCTTTATATGATCCCCAATCACAATGTCACATACTGCCTTCAGCGAGTG
>NW_018128003.1:26306-27029 GCF_001952655.1 Monopterus albus
GGTCAAGGGACTTGGCAGCAAGTAAAAATCTACCCAACTCTCATCTTTTGACTTACATGACCATCTTTTGAGCGATCACTCCTGTGTTTCTCCAACAGTCTATCTCCAAATACACATATGAGAGGGTCATGTCTTAATTCAAGGGACACCTTGTCAATTACCATTCTCTTAACAATGTTTGAACACATTTCTGATTGCTGTCCTTTGTATGGACTGAGAGCTGAGGCAGCAGCTTGAAGTCTTCTTTTTTTCTGGGATTCAACTTCTGACTTGAACATTGTTCTGCAAATCCGTTTCTCATGTTTCCATAGTTCATCTTTTATGAAGAACCCATAGCAAATGTTGCATGGCAACTAATCTTCTGCATTTGCATGTTTTGATAGCTGTCTATAGGTTACTATCTCACCCTCACCCTTCTGCAACACCTCAATGTTATGATGATGATGAGTTCCCTTCCTACAAAGTTGCTCAAATGTTTGGCGACACTTCTTTGATGTTGACATAAGACGCATTGCTAGGGCCATTTCTGTTTCACTGTTTCCGCCTCAGATGCTGTGCCATTTTACTTTGTGTTTTTTTTTTTTTTTTACAGTATACACAGTAATGACGCTTGTCCCACTTCCTTTTTTGACCCTTGTGGCAGGTTTTCACTGTAACCAGTGTCCTACCCTCATCCTCATTGTCGCCGCTGTCATCAGGATTCCCATCATTGCTGTTTGTGTT
>NW_018128003.1:28219-46502 GCF_001952655.1 Monopterus albus
AAGAGACCCGTATGTGCAGAAGCCAGCGAGGGGGACAGAGAGGTGGGGGTGGGGGCTTGGGGGGACAGGAAAGAAAAGAGAAAGAGCAAAAAAGAAAACGACAGGAAAAGGTGTCAAGAGGGAGAAGGACAGCGGTGTGCCAAAGGTGAACAGGACAGAGCAGGAAGAATGAAAATCGGATGAAGAAGAGGAAGCAGGAGAGTGTTAAACTGAAATCACTGAAAAGGCAAACATTTCTTGGGTCTGAAAACTACCCTGGGGCTCTGTATATTTGCTGAGAAAATTATACATTTCCAGGTCAACTAAAGTACTCATGGCACCATGTGTTTTCTTTCATGGGAAAACTACCCACAGGTTCTGTGTATTTGCTGAAAAAACTCCACATTTAATGACTTCATAAACTACCCCTGGGCTCTGTGTATTTGCTAGAAAAGCTCTTCATTTCCAGACTGCCTGAACTACGCTTTGTGTTGTTTGCACTTGTTTTACATTTTCTAAAGCCTTAATGAACACTTGGAGCTGTATCTATATGGCAGTTAAACAACCTCTTTTATTGTTACAGTCAGTAAAGTAGAAGTAGTTAGCCTGAAATACAATCAGTTTAAGATGAAACAAACAGAATTGTGTGAAAACAATTAAAGACTTATACAGGAAGAAACATTTTTACGAGCTTTCTGCAGCTGTCATTAAATGTTACTAAAGAGCCATATTCTTTTGATAACACATAAATATATGGACTTTTCTAGGAAATTCCTGACAGGAGGGATTATAGCACATGGAATCACTGTCTTGAAGCCTAAAAACGAATCTTAATGACTTAGTGATGAGTTTTGCACTGAATTTAAAGAAAAATGAAGCCTGTGAAGAGAGTGGAGGAAGGGAGGGAGGAGTGCAGTGGAGGTGCTGGTGGTGGGGGTATAACATGCAACACCCCTCCCCTCAGCGGGAAGTGTTTTACAATGCAATCGTCAGTAGAGAAAGGCACTTCCACCAGAGTCCAGTTAATTAACCACATCAGTTTCTTAATGTGATCAGTTTTGATTAAAATGGAATTTAATCGGGAGTAGTAACAGGAGGGCAGCAGCGGTGACAGTCAGGGAGAGGAAGGGGGGGGACGAGTGCAAGGAGGTTACGCCACACTAGGCAGGTTGCTTAAACATGTGTGTGTGTGCATTTTTGTGTGTGTGTTTGTGCCAGGAGCTGCAGCAGCCCCAGTTTCCCTCACTTCAGATTTGTGGGCGTCTAATTAATATGGATGGAGCATTAAGCCTTTTGGACTCTGGTGCCTCTCATTTCATGACTATTAATGATTTTAATGAACTGGGCTAATAAGGCCGTTTTTCTCTGCTGAGCTCTGGAAGGGCTGTCTGATACACGCCAGGGTCAGGAGGACGGGCTCCCCCGGCCTCCACATGGGAAATTAAAACGGCACTCACAAACCCATTAATGCTACATTGTCTGTGCACTCATCAGATGCTCAAACACAGAGGGTGCTGTGTGAAACTCTCTGTTTATCACGGAGGAAGGTGGTGTCATCTGACTGTCAGGGCAGGCGGGTCACCAGGAGCTGTGTGGGATGAACAATCTAAGAAACCAAAGCCTTTTTTAGACATTAAATACATACAATCCCAGGCTCATCTGTTAAAGTAATGCCATTTTCACATTTGGGCATAGGTGTCTGTAAAATTTTTGTAATAATGAATACAGACATACATTAGATGTAAAGAAAGGTCTTGACAACTACTGGTTGGAGTGCCAAAACATTTGGTACAAACATTCTTACATTCTTAAATACAGTGCTATCTATCATCAGATAAAATATTTCATTTGTCCACTGTTTATAACTCAGTTCCAGTTAAAAAGACTTTCTGTTTTGTGTTAATTAACACATGGTTCTCATGCTAACATGTTAACTTAATAGTGGTTGTACAAACATCTGCTAAACACCAGCATGTTAGCACTGTCACTGTGGGCATGTTGCTACGGCATTTTGGTCAAAGCACTGCTGTGCAGCTACAGCCTGACAGAGTCGCCTCTAGCCTGGTTTTTCTTCCTTTAACCTGTTGTATTTTGCCTTGTGCTGCAAGAGGCAAAGAAACATTCTATAGACTGATTTCCTAAACAACTTATTGAAATTGTCTTGTTTTTAGTGCCACTTTTACTTTCTTTGTTCACAAGCAATGATACATGGGTGATGAATTTATGGTGTTTTTAACAAAGGAGAACATGACGCATACATGTATTTAATCTCTGTGCATATTTAACCTTGTGTTGCTGCAGCTTTAACATTAATCTGACTACTGTTAAGGAAATTGTACTTGGTCTAACCTGGTAGGATTGTTTTTAGAGTTTAGATTTTTTGGAAGACTTTGAAATGAGTGAGGAAATTGTTCAAATATGTGACCAACAAGTAAAATTGCCTTGTTTTTTTTTTTTAAAGGTATATGTCTGGAGGGGCCTCAAGTGAAATTCTACCTCAGATTATCAATAAATGCTGCCAGAACACCAAATAGAAACAAAATCTGATATGTTTAATGAATGACAAGGAGAAGTGAGAAGGAAGACTTGGTGAATTGCCTCTTGAGAGCTTTTGTCCTGTTCTGCAGGGGTGAATGTGCCTCATCCCATCTTAGTTCATTGAATCAACTCAGAAACAGTGAAAACACCGTGCTGCAGAGGTGGCTCAGGATGAAATAAGACACTGTGTGTTTTCACAGTGAAAAAGAAGGTGAATTCTTTTGGTCTTTGTTCTTTCATGTCTGTAATTATCACATGAGAAGCTGTGCTTAGTTTCCTCACCAGCTTCAAGGTCTGGGTTAAAAAGGAAGAAACTGTGGCCAGTTTCTCATGCATGAAACTTGTGACCTTTACTACCATTTCACACTGAACATGCTCCCTGCCCGCTGCTCTTTGCAACACTTTCTCCATCCTACTGGGCCTCAGAAATACTCTCTTTCACACTGATAGACAGGCATTGATTATCACTTCACTGCAGCAACAATACTAAGCTGCTGGACTCATGCCCACCAATCACAGCTCAGCCTAAACTGAGCGAGAAGCACTATCATCCTTGACTTCATCCTCCCCCGTCTTCCCTCTCCCCATTCTCCTCGCTGGCTGGGTCACATCACAGCAGAGTTGCTGGCCTTGTGTGGAGGAAATTTACAGCCCGATGTAACCATCTGTTATGTAGCAAACGCATGATGCTTGAGCTCCTTCACCTTTTTGAGCGTGCTGCTTTGTATTGTAAATGTGCTATTAGCATTCATGAAGGTATTTACATGCATTCACAGGCCATGCTGCTGGTATTTATATTGCACATTGCACACAGCAAAAGTTATGGCAGTCAAGTTGTAATGACTCTGCTTAAAGGGACAACTCACCCAAAAAACTCTCTCACGATGTTTAAAAGATGAGCACTTGGTGATGAACTCTCTTCTTTCTGTGTATAACTGGATAAACTAAAGCAATGTCACATCAAGTTCATAAATCTTCTCTTTAAAGTGAGACTGTAGCGTTTACAGTACAGTGACAATGTGACTGCACGTGACAGTTGTTGGATACTGGAAAAAAACTAAATGGAAATTGATAAATAACAGTTGCACAAAAAAAAATCTTCATTTTAATGAACAGGCTCTGTAACCTCAGTTACACAGTGATATCGAGTTTGAGTTTTCCAACATTAGCCATGATCAGGTACTGGACATACCCCACAAAGTAAGGCTTTTGCAGAAGAACCACTGAGTGTATGGAACTGACCAAGGGAGTGTTTTATTGCTCATGATTTCAACTTTTCATTTATAAGAGGACACAATGTGTTTTTTTTCTTTCAAATGCGGCATACAGTAGTTTCACTTTATGCCAAATTATAAATACCAAAACAACTAAAATTCCACTGAAATTCACATTCAAAAAATGTAGATGACAGTAAGTACAGATGCAACAAAATAGAAGAATCAGTCTTACTTTTGACAGATTTGACAATTGGTTAGTTTTAATTCTCAGTGCTTTGATCAACACAGCATTTCATGCACCTACGCTGTACTGCTCCCAGTTGCCTAATCACTTACCCAGTTTATATACTTAGCCCTAAGCCATAGCTTTGTTTGCCAGATCTCAGCTGCAGTGTTCCAGTCTTCTTGTCCCTTTACTTTGCCTCTATTTCTGGATTTTTGCCTGCTTTCTTATGTCCTTTTGGATTTGATTGTTTGCCGAAACACCTCTGTTTTGCTTTTGGATCAAGTAATATTTGCTTTTATCTTATGTGTTCCATCTCTAGGTGAGTTTCCATCCACAATTTGTGCATAAAAACCTGAGTGGAAATGCAATTTTGAAATAAATAAAAAGTAAATAAAAAACATCACCAAATTCTACAAAAATAATTGGCTGGGTGCAAAATGAGACAAAGTGGAATGGAAGGAGACAACAAAGAAATCATGATGTACACCAAGGATGCGACTAGAGCCTCTGCTGAAGCAACAAAAATATTACATTTGTAAGGAGTGATGAGGAGATTGTAACATTTTTCCAATGAATACATAACACCAACATAAATGCCTACATTGTTAAATCAACATTTGATAACTGGCTGTTTTAATAATTTCTCTTTCAGAAATGGTTTAATGGCCCGACTGGAAAACCAAGTCAAATCCTGGTACTGGCCATAGTATTGAATGGATATATGTATGTGGATATATGTATGTATATGTATGTGGTCATATAGTTTCAGACTTTTACAGACTCAAATGTGAAAGCAGATGACTCAGATGTGAATCACAGGATTTTAAATGTCTTCCAGTTTTTTCCAGGCTTCACGGGCTCGGGGTCAAACGTTTGACAATTAGCATCAAAAACCCAACACTTCACAATATTAGGACCATCTGACACCACTGAACTCTTCGCTCAGAGCACCTTACAAGAAATGAATGAGCATAATAATAGTCATGAAACATTACGGGGAGATAAATGACTGCGGCCCGCTGGCATTTAACTGGAAGTTCCTCTGTATTCTGGAGATGTGCCTCCTTTCCTCAAGGCCTTTAGAGACTGATACTCTGCTTGGCTCTTGATGGGTGAGGGAGCAGAGCTAATACAGCCATGGTAGCTTTTACAGCCACATCTATTACAGCCGCTAACTATGTCATTTGTCCTCCTGACCAAACAACAGCGGTGGCTGGCCGAGGTTTTTGCAGGTCTGGCTGCGGTCGAAGCAGACAGCAGTCCAGCATGTAGAGGGCTGTGTTGTATTTACTCTGATCCTTTCACTGCATAAGTGTTTAATTTGGTCATTATTGGGTCCCTAACTGACACAGTCATTATTTTTCGTCACCATTAAAAGCTTATTGCTTCTTTTTTAATTAAGTAAGTTTCTTAATTAGATGTGCAGCATTCAGGCCTACAAACAGCCTGTCGAGGTAATGAAGTAAAGGTCCGGGTTTATGGAGAGAGAGTGGATAAAGAGAGACTGTGTATGTGTGCGTGTGTTCTTGTACTTGCTATATAGTGAGGACCAAAAAGTATTTTTTTTGCTACAGAGTGAGGACATTTTTGGAAAGTAAGTACCCTTTGGCTGGTCCCCACTTTCTGAAACACCTTTTTGAGGGTTGGTGTTAGGGTTCAGGTTAGAATTAGGTTTAGGTTAGGAGCAGGATAAAGTTTTGGGGTTAGGGCTTTAGTTTTAATGGCTAAGGTTAGGGTAAGGGGCTATGGAATGCATTATGTCAACGAGTGTCTTCACAAAGATAGAAGTACAAGCGTATGTGTGTGTGTGTGTGTGTGTGTGTGTGTGTGTGTGTGTGTGTAGGGGGATGGCGGGTTTCTGCTGTCGAGAGTGATGGTGTTTGCTCGCTTATTGTGTTGCTCAGTGATGAATGCGTTTACAGGGCGGATAGAGGTGGGAAAAAAGCTTTGCCACGAGGCAACTACTTTCTTCATATTAGTCACCACTGACATTCTATTTTTGTGCGGCTTGGACTAGTTGGTGCTGCTGCAGTCAGACGTTTGGCTGCCAAACATCAGCCTCATCTCTGCGAGACATCATCACACACTGCCTCACAATAAGGACGTGCCCTGAACAGCAACGATCCGCTGTCAGAGATGGGAGGACAGAACCTATCTGTTTCTGGGAGATGTTTTGTGCGCTTGCATCTTTTAGCAGGTCAATTTACAGTGTGCGTGTCAATACATCATAGGTCTTTCTAAACTGAGCTTTGAAACAGAGGGAAGGGCAAACGAGATGGACACAGAAATCAATTCCTGAGAATTGACAAGACGTTGGCATATGGCAGTATCAGTCTATCTGCCTGTGATGTCCTCTGAAAACAATCGTCTCTGACACGCCGTGCATGAAGCAGACTCAGATAAGGTTATTTAGTCCTGATCAAGCCTGAATAATATCAAACATGAATTACCTCAGAAAGTGAATGGAGAAAAAACTATCACTGTGGATGTTTGACAAAAAATGTCACATTGAAAACAATCAGGAAAAACCCAAGGTTCACCTAACGTGTTTCTTTCTGATGTTATAGAGCACTTCATTTATTGGAAGCTTTAAAAACGCTTTAAAACTCACATTAAACAGGGGAAGGCTGAAGCTAACCCGCATGCCTTTTTGTGTGCTGGTGAGAGAAAGAAGGAATGGCGTAGTGAGAGCACAGCAGCTGTGTTTCTGTTGCTGATGTGCAGACTTCATCTCAGCCCTGCCTCTGAGCTGCTATTGATCTGAAGCACATTAGTTCTGCACTAGGGGACTAAACAAGGTCTACAGAGCTCTGCCACAATCACACAGCAGGCTAAAGATGAGCTTTTGACTGGAGACCTCTGTAGAAAAGACAGATAGCTCAGGCGCAAACACACACAGGTTGGGTTAGAGGGAAATTTAGGTTTTAAAACCCCAGGTCCTTTTCATTTGAGTCTGGCCAGCATTCCTGTTGATTCCGATAGCATGGTTCTCAAGGTACATTTCAAATATAACAGATATGGTGATGCTACTCTGTACTGCACTGCATCATTTATAGGACTGGAAGCACGAACTTTCTTAAAGTGTTAACTACTATTAAATAAACTATACATTAAGCTGACAGACAAACTAGGGCTGCAAATAAAAATATGTTCATTATTAATGAATATGTTAATAGTTTTCTTTATCAACAGAATTACCATTGGTATATCAGATAGATAAGATAGATGATCTTTTATCTGTGATATAAAAGAGAAACAAGCAAAAGCAAATCCTCACCGTTGTGAGGATCAAACTGGAGAATGTGTGATATTTTTCTGCAAATTTCAGGATGTGGACCATTTCTTCATTTACCTTGTTCTGCAGTTTTGGTAGAATTTTATTTTAGCTATTTACTGCATTGTGTATATTCATGTTGCTGTGCCTCATTCACATGTCACTGCCTCTGTGCTAATGAAGGTCTGAATGTCACTGGTGATGTTGTGAGATGTTTACTATATACAGAGACTTTCCAGGGTAGATGCTTGAACTCATTGTCAGGTTTTGAGAATACAGATTCCTTCCAGAGCCCAATTCCTCCATGAGTGTGTCCCTGGAGAGAGACCTGACAGAGAAAAGCCATAAGACAAGCTTCAAAGGACACACAGAGATTGCCTCCCTCTCCTCCGCCACATCTTCCTTTCTCCTCCCCCAGTTGCTCAGCTATATCCCCTCTCCTGGCTTCATTCATACATCAGATGGAGAAGATGGAGGCGCACTAGAAGGAAGGAGGGAATGTGTACATTTGCAAGTCATTCCCTTGAGGGGCTGCAAGATTGCCTCCATCTGGATGGACTGTGAGTGGCCAGGGGGGCTCTTCTCCCCAGACTGCCCCGGCACCATGTCTGCATCCCTCTGATTTTCCTCACCAGCTCCTGCCCTGGGCCTGCAGCCTCACTGTGTGCCATCTGTGCCCAGCAGAATCCCAGGCTAGAGTGCTCCCTCTCTGGATAATCTCCTCACTGAAACCCCTTTGATCGGTGTCAATACACAAGGCGTGGCCATAGGGAGGCCTGCTGCACCAGGCAGTCCCCCTGGAGAACCAACGAGCGGGTTAGAGGCAGCAGAGAGTTACACAAGCTGAGTTTATATGGAAATATTATTACACTTATAACTGGAATAAAAGCACTCACTGATATTAATGAGTGACAGAGACCTTTTCATATCTAAATCACTGCATGAAAACCGTATCATGTTAATGATGTGTCCAGTTATGGAAGTTTAACTTTTAGTCTCGAACTTAACACATATTTCCAGCTACTTTGTCATTTTCTGACACCATGTTGTTACAACACTGAAAATTATTGTTGGTCAGTTGACTGTTTCCTCCTTTCTTTCTTGCATGGAACATATAATTTTAAAATAAATGGCCTGTAAAAGGTCTCAAGTATGCGCATGATGGCTACATTTATGAAATCCCCCTTTAAAGCTGAGGCTAAAGCTACTTATCCCACTGATGATCTATTTAGAAGACATGGAAATAAAGGAGCAAAATTATTTGTGTGTTGTGATTGTATGTGTGGATGCAATTACCCTAAATATTACAACTGTAATCAAAATGTAGGTCATTTCTAATATATCTTTTGGATGTTTGAAAGTTCACTGTGCTGTAGAAAAACATGGATGGACAAAAACTCAGACTGATGCGTTTATGTTCATACCTTCTAACAATATGCATTACCTCAAACCTTGTAATTCCATGTACATACACATAACAAACTTCCCCAGTTTCAAAAGCAGATATACCTATATGTGAATAAAACAGTGTAATATGGACAAAATCATTATTTAAATCAGTAACTGTGTGATCACCCAAGAATTAAAGCAAATACATCTTAGTGAGCATTTATTGCCAGTTGCCACTACCTGGTGCTACTCAGCTCTACTCAGCAAGTTATACTCTACTCAACTTTCTTTTTTTCTACTACATGTTTTCCTCAAACAACTCCCAGTTCCAGTTGTGTTTCCTTCACTACATCAAGCTTCTACATTATTTCTTATGTCCTCTGCAGAGGTATCAGCAGCTTAGTATGGGCAGTGGAGGTGCTTCCTCTCTGTCTCGTCAGCCTCACCCGTGTTCTCAGTCATCAGCATTTGCCATGTTGTTGGAGATGATCACAGGACTGGAGAGGATTTAGTGAGAGGAGAAGAGGATGCCAAAATACTGTATGTGCTCTTCAGTCTCACAGCTTTTTCATGCATTTCACATTTTCCCTCCAAGGAGCCACGCAAAGGGAAAGAAGATCCAGGCTTGTGTTTGTTTTACACTCTCCCACTCAAAGGGAAATATTCATTAGGTCTTGCTCAGAAATAGAGAGGCTGAAAGGGGCGAGGAGAGGAGAGGAACGGCGGTCAGAGAGATAGACACGATGAGAGGTAGTTTGAGTTTGTACGTCTCCACATGAGTATTTATTTGCCCTCACATTCTTGAGTTACCAAACATGATGAGAAAACATCAGTATGCTGGCAAATAATTGCCATATTATGGAGCAGCGGGCAACATTAGGCCATGGTGATAGTGTATCTGGGCTGGGTGGGACCATTAGTTTGTGAGTAATGCATGCCCTGAGCACTGGCAAGCTTTCTAGTGATGTAATATGAGAACCAAATGAGAGTTATAATCATTGTGTTGACCAAGGGAGGGGAAATGCATCACCATCACAGATGGACGCCTCCAATTTACAATCTTTCATTCTGACAAATGGGGAATAATTTATAAGTCTCCCCGCTGTTCTTTATCCAAAGGGGTCCATGTGACTTACAGTATTTTGTCTCAAAACGGATAGAGTGGAAGTGGATTATTTGAAATTGCACTATTATGACTGTTCAGGTAGTGGCTTAATGGTTCAGTGGAAAAAACAATTCAGGTTTGATTCCTGCCTCGACATTTCTCCTATGTGGAGGACTATGTTGCGACATTATTTATATAATTTTACTAGTAAATAACCAGAATTACATTACACCAGACAAAAGAAAAATGTATTGTATAAAACCTTTGCAGGAATGTGTGTTACACAGAGGGTACACTGCTCCACTCCCTGTGCTACTGTATTGCTCATGGAGATTTTGGGTTTATATATTTAAATATCTTTCATGTGTTCTTACATACAAGATCTTTGATGCTGATGTCAATAATCTGATCAAAGATTTTACCAAAGAAATCAAAACTGGTGAGGTTCTATCAATGTTAAGTTTTGTTTTTCAGCAGTAGGAGAACTTGTTGTGTCAACATATGCTAACTCTTTGTGCCTATAGTAAATCATTGAGAGACAAGTTCAAGTCCTCTATATTCTCTCATGCTACTGGCGTTGCTGAAGTTGGCGTCACTGTTGGTTAGTCTGTTTCGGAAAGTTACAACAATTGTTGACTGCAGCCTGCCCCATTTTGAATGCAGATGGTTTTGTCTGTTTTTGTTTTTTTGACAGTCTGAGCTGTAGTAAGACAAAGACTGTTTTCCTGTATTCTGCTGCATAATGGGATCTCTTCACTGTTTTTCAGTGTAAATAAAATAAAAAAAATTTGTGGTCTGTTGAGTAAGTGACTTCACCACAGTAGCCAAGGATACTGGACTCTTAAATGGGGACTGACAGACCAAGTTGCTTTCTTTGTAGGAGACTTATATCCTCTTGGAAAATGACTTGTGGTGTGTCTCCAGTAAAGCTGGAAGGTCATGATCCCCAGAATGTCTCAGGAAACAAGCAGGTCACCCCTGAGAGCTGTCTCACTGTCGCACTTTGCTTCCATCAATAGATTTTCGGTGACGGTCCTCACCATCAGCACCCTAAGCTACTCCACAATCTCTTTCAAACGCCATGTCCCTCAAATCCTATCCAAATCATCCTTCAATCCTCCTGCTCCCCTGGCTTATTGATTTTCTATTCCCCCCAATCTGCCCTGTCCTCCATCTCTCTCCATTGTTTCACACACACTTCCTACACTTCAGCCTGTCTTTCTGCATTTTTTTTTATTTCATTATTTTTCTCCACTTTCACTCTTACTTGATCTGGTCAGAGTTTCTCCTCTTTGACAAGGTCGAAGCTCCAGCCGTGCTCGGAGCTGCTTAAGGTTTGTAAATGGAGATGTAATGTAATAAAGTGGTGGGGTAATAGAATGTATGAGGGCTGGGTCTGATCTTGTTAGGGAGGGCCGGGCCGGGCCAGAGAGGCTGCTGGATGAAAGCTTTGTCCATGACTTTCACCCCAAGATCTATAGAGAAACAATTCTAATACTATTTAACATACACATACTGTATGACCATAGCTGTAGAATATAAACATTGCTACACTGATTATTCCAGGTATAGGTCAAAACATGTTCAGACTAATGATGCATTCACACAATCCCTACCTCATTTTCAATTTTGTCAGCCATTTCACCTGACACACATGGAAAAAACAGCCTTAAAGTATGACACACAAACTGTATACTAAATTCTGTATTAGTGCAGAGTATCTAAAAAGTTGTATGTAGTGTCTAGTGTAGTGTCCATGTTAGTTTATTTTTGCTTCACTACCACTTTTCCTGCCAGTTGTGATGCTCATTGCTGTTCCAGACCCTTTGATACCCCTCCTGCTGAGAGGATCCACTGCTCTGAATTCTTCCAGAAGTTCCTCAGTCACCTCATTAATACTTGCCTGAACACCTGTCCTTCATTCCCCCTAATCAGCCACTGCTTACACACACACACACACACACACACACATTGTATTTTCTAGCCATCTCAAGCTCCACTCAAGGTCCAGATCATTTAATGTGCCTCATAGTTTCTTAGTGGTTGGCTGTTCGCCAGCATTGTTTCTGAACAAAGACCATTTTAACACATTACACCCACCCACCCACACACACACACAGTATATATATTGCATACTCCCCCATATTCACTTACACTATGCTAAAACTGTCCATACTAGACCTAGTCTAATTGTTGTGTAGACTGAATCATGTAATTCTCTTGAATATTAAATGCATTTATTTGCAAAGCATCTTACAGAACATTCAGTTACCTTTATGCCAGAGACATTATGAAAATCACTGTTCTTAAATGTAATGGGAGCTTTGGTAGGACACTGCATTTGCTTTAAAGCTACTAGTTTAGAGAACAACCATCTTTTACAGTTTTGTTATTTTCTACAGCACATTCCTCTGTCAAATCAAGGTTAACTGCCACAAACAGAAATCCAATACGTTGACTAAATAATAACAAAAAGTCACTACAGAATGAAGAATGAATGAAGTACATTTTATCAAAAGGAATTCCTGTGCCTGAAAAGAATTCCTGCCATGTTGCAACTTCTCAAGGCTGTTTTTGATTAAACCAACTTGTTCAGATGGAGAAGATGTCAGCAGAAGGTCCAACAGTCATCTTCCACAGATGAAAGCCTTGGCTGGCAATGAGAAATCTTGTGAAATTTGTCATGCTTTATTCATGTGTATGTTCCAATACTTAGGCAGGATTAGACAGAGGGTACATGACTATACAATGAATAAAAGAAAGTGAGGGGGTGGTACTATCAACTGTGACAAAGCAGGTTCAATCGTCAACTTACTGTGTGATACACACTTACAGCTGGGAAGGAAGTTTGTTTTAAACCTAAGACTTTCCTAAACCTAAAACTTAAGACCAAAACCTAAAGCAGAATTGTTTAACTTTCTTATTTTTTACCATTACCAATGCTGACAAAGTTTGAAGATATATCTAGTAACACAAGTTTGAAAATTTCTCACCATATTAAGTTGCTATGACAAATGTCCAAATGCATTTTTTAACATACCAGCTGTTTTCTCACTTTATTTATCATCTGTAAGGGCCCCCTCCATTCATGTTGCAGGACAAGAGATTTTAGTATACAGGCTGTACAGTAAGTGCACTTCACTTTCCACCATGCATCTACTACATACTCATATCATGGTTTGCACTTGTAGGAAGCTGACCAAGCTACAAATATGGTACACATACACTCACTGAGTCATACATGGGACAGGATCAGTGACATTTCTGCAAACACAGGCCTTGTGTGCTCTGAGTTAGCCTCACAGCCTCTGGGTTCAGCTGGCACTTGATAAACCTCTCCTGGTGCCTCATATGACTAATGACATAAACAGAACTGAATTAAGGTTAAGAAAGACATGGCTGCAGCAGATGGGGCGGTCAGAGGGGGGGTAGAGGGCAGCACTGAGTTGAAAGTAGCAAGTGTGGTAAATAACTTCCTTAGAGGAAATATACGGTGGCCCCACCTCTGCCCCCTCTCCGCCATGCCAAGTAATTACTTGCCCCGGCCTCCTGTAATAATTCCTATTACAAGCAGAACGGAAGAGTCGGTAACTCAGTGTGTAGGACAAGGTGAAGGCAAGGCCATGGAGCAGCGGATCAATATTTCATTTACTCACCGTGCCTCACCATCCCGGACCTACATCAAATTCACCAACAGAGACAGACATAGGGGGAGAGCGAGAGAACAGGAGAAACAGAAAAGGAGGAAGAGAAAAGAAAAGAAACAAGGCCCATTGAAAACAACGGCACAAGGCCTCTAATTTCCTCTGGGTTCTGGGAGTAGGGGGAGGGAAGCACAGGCTCTGAAGCTGTTGGAGGTCAGGTGTCTGTGTGTGCTTGTGTGCTCAATGTATAGCGATGCTCTCACAAGGTCGTCAATCACACACAATCATCATAGAAAAGACAACAGGGGAAAAAGAGTCACTGTCACTCACAAAAAAATCAACTAAAACAAAAAAAATCTGCAATGCTTTAGTGCTTGTGCTTGTCTAATTTAACTAAAGACTAAAAATATAAAAGTTAAAGATACTCTTTTATAAAAATATTTCAATCCTTGGAAAAGTTCCATGTAAAGTTTCCACATCAAATTTTTTGTAAACAAAGATAACTCACATTCTTTCAAAGCTCAGTCGAACAGAACAGATGTACATGATAATTTCTTTGTGAGTGCTTGTTCTTTCTTTTATGTTTCTCTGGAAGACGTGTCCACTCAAACATCTTTAGGAGCCAAATAAATAGATATTTTTTCCCAAGAGTTAGTGGTCCAAAAGTAAAAAAAAAACAAGGTTGAATTATTGGATTTAATTTTAACAGGTGGACAGAAAAATAACAAACACTAATATTGTTCTGTTTCTGCTTGAATTGTAAAAGGTACAGTATATCAAATGCACAATTTGATGATGTAACAATTTATTGTTTAGAGTTTGTTGTGCTGCCCTTAAAAGGACAACAATCAGGTAATGCTTCTTTGCTTTCAGAAACACACACACACACACACACACACACACACACTAAACTGCCAAAAAGACCAATTCTAAAACATGGAAATCCCACAGAATTCAGGAAGACTGAAGGCAAAATTGCATTAAAGTGACCCTTGCCATCACAACAATCTCATTCAGATTCTAAAGGCTGTTTCAATGCAAAGGTTCCCAAAAATGAAGCCAAAAAATGTCAAGTTTAATGGTGTATTTAACTCCAAATTTGGACAATATCACATAAAATATTTGCAATGAAACGCCACTGTACTGTGGGATGATCTCCTGAAAGGAAATTTAATTGAAGAATGTCTCTCAGATTTCTGCTCCCCTAGCCACATGCCTAAACACAACAAGGACTGAGTGAGAAAATCTGCTGAGCCTTTGCTAAAGGTAAAATATATGCCTGTCTCTCAATGTACATATGACTTGAGAAAATAAATCAGAGTTGCACTTTATGCCTGATCAGTGTGACCACAACAGTGTAAAAATATTCCAGACTGAGTCTCCAAAACCAAAGCAGCTTGTCTTCTGCTACAAAGCTGACAGGGGCTTGGATCAATAAACGAGAAAACTCCTTACTTCCCCGGTCTTCTCTCACAATCGTTTCAGTCCTGTCCAAACCACAAAGGTCAGATTACCTGAAGAGAGGACAGGAGAGAGAGGGACAGCTCATGCATTAAAGACTGAGGCAAGTTATGGGGTTTGGGGCGAAGGAGGTGGAGGAGCGAATTTAATAAATAACAAATTCCCCACAGCTCCACAGAGCCATGCTTTGTGTTTAATTGCACTGTATTGATTTTTCTCTCTCTTTTTCTTTTCGTTCTTGGGTTGGTCATTGCTGTCATTTTGGAACAATCAGGCGGCCAAGGTGGACCGTGGAGTCGAATGTCATTTATTCTCCATCCGTCCTCCTCCTCCCCTTCTTCCTTCACTCTTTCACTCTCCTGTTCTTCCTCTTCTCCCCTTTCCTTCTCTTACCTTCTTCATGATGTCTTTTGTGTCTTACTGTCAAGGTTATCTTAAACTGACTTTGAACACTTTCTGGCTGTTTGTGAGGGATTTTGATAAATACAAGAGATTGCATTCACAAGTATATATGTGTTTTTTCTTACAAGCATTCTTCATATTTGTGATGAAGAATGGAAAAGAGAAGAAACAAAGCTACAGAATTGTAAGATCTAAGAAACCACATTTCCACCGAGGCTGCGTGCTACAGAAACTGAATGCCCCGCTGTTCTTTACAAAGAAAAGCCACATTCTTGCAGATGCGAGTCACTCAAAACACAAACACAAAGGGACAGACTTTAATTATATCCTGTAAAGTGCTTGAGCTCAAGTTCTTTAAGTGTTTATTATAATAATTTTTTTGTAATTTTCCTTTTTCAGCATCATCTCATGTTAATCAAAGTGTCAGAAAGTTTGAAAAATACTTCATACATCTCAGCAGGAGCATGGAACACAAAATAACATACAAATCCATTGTGAAAAATAATAAAACCTAGTTGATCTAAGTCCGTATGTCAACAGCTCACACCTTTAAATAACAGTGTTTGGTAAATTATGAGCTGGTGGCGGTTCAAGTTAAATGCCATGAATAAAGCTACAGTAGCTCAACCTCTGGTCTGATGAATCAGAGAAAATCACACATGCCAATAGTGCCATCACACTGCTCAGAGCCTGTGAACAGAGATGTGTATATTTTCATCTAAAAAGAAAGCAATTTGCAGGGATCCTCCCCTTTAAAAGCTGATTTGACATTTCTTGCCATTATGAGCACAATGTGCTCTATTATAGAATGAATGGCAATTAAGGACATGAGAAAATGTCATGTGAATTATAGCTCACTGAGTTGAACCTGGTGACATGTGGCCACTATCACCCACTTCCATCTTCTCCTACCTAAGCACATCACCCCCTCAACTCTGTCTTGTCAAACTACTTAACAAGGGGAAGGTTTTAGGTCCAGAACAAACTTTACAGGTTCACTTGACAAAGGATGGAAAACAAACAAGACAACAGCCATTTTCAGACTATGAGGCAATGAGGCCACTGTGTTGGCACAGCTATGGTGCCGGCGTAACAGACTCAGCTGTTGCCACAGTGCAATATGACATTGTCAGGCAAGATGATGCATTAGCCAATCAATATATGCAAGCGCATAGTCCTCGTAAATTACTTTGTAACTTCAACAGAATAATTCTACTCTTTACCTCACATGTCTGGGCATTAGCTATGGAGCCAGAGGCAATTAGCTTAACTAAGCATAAAGGCTGGAAGCAGGGGAACAGGTTATTGCTTCCTGTCTCTAGTTTAATGAGAGTGATATGAAAATGGTATTGATCTTTTCAAATAATTCTCAGTGAATAGGCTCATTTCCTAAAATGTCAGTTAGACACTGAACTTTTGTAAGTAAGCATGCTAACAGCATCACGGCACAGGCAATACAAGTGATATCATTAAGGGATTTAATTACCATGAAGTCTTATGGCTGCACCATCTGTTAACAGGCTGTAAATATGAGAAGTGTCTTTGGTTGCCAATCAAGAGGAAGAGGATGCAAGCCTTTTAAGAATCCTAGTGAGCTGAGCTAATTTCCTAGCATTGCTCTATCCATTTCCCCACACACATTCTTACTTTTTCATAAATGTCAACAACCTGCCTGCCTGCATTTTTATAGTATATTTGAGCAGTTTATTTATTTATTTATTTATTTTTGTAGCTTCTTTGTGGTTTATAAATGCTAAAAATAAATGTATTTCTTCTAAGAAGCAGACAGAATGCTTCATATTAACGACATTTCATGCAGCTAAATCAACTTTTGAACTAGAGATATTTTGGGCCCCTGAGGAACAATTTTAACTGACACTGTCAGGTCCGCTCAATGTGACCTGCCTCTTTTCTGCCTTTCTGTCCCCTGCTCTCTCGACCTGTGGGATCTGCACCTCAGCTGTGTTGCATTCGGTAACTAGCGACTCGTTTGTCGGTGCGCACAGCTGGGGTGCATTCCTATGATTACCTTTCCTCCTTATTTATACCTTTGGCAGATGCTCTGTCTTCGCCGGAGCATTAACTTGCATACCCTGTAATACCTATATTCGTAGTATGTATTGTACATCATTTTGTTTTCCACGCTGACAGTTCCTGTGCTGTGGATTTCCTTTTTCGTTCGCCTATCCTCCTGGTTAGTTGTCTATTCACCTTTCTGTCCTGACCCTCCCACTCTCCTGGTTTCTGCCGTTAGCTTGTCTACTCCCCTGGTCATCCTGGTCTCCTCCACCATCTCTGCCCTACTTTGCTGGTTTATGTACATGGACTATGATATGTTGTTTTTTTTGTTACTTTGCATTTCCCACCATTAAACCACCTGTTTTATTAGCACCTGGGTCAGCAATCTTGAGTCCTACCTCAGTTCTCCCTCATCCTCCTGGTGAGGGGGACTAACCATAACAGACACAGAGTCAAAATGAAACAAAACCATGTGTGTGTGTGTGCGACCATACACACACACACAGACACACACACCTACAACAATACAGTACTCAGAGAGTGCAAATATCCGCCAAGGGAGCTCACTGTCCCTACAATGCCATTCCGCCATTCCACCTAAAAGCATTATTCCCATGGTACTCTGACCCTCATAATACGAAAACCTACACTTGGCATTCAAAAACATACTGATATCATTAGTAGTTTGAAAGTTATTCAAGAAAAATGATATTTCACTGATGGTGTTTTTAAAGATCTAGCTCTGACTCACTCACTAACTAAGTACATGTTATGGTTTAGTCCCCCTCACCAGGAGGGTGAGGGAGAACTGGGGTTGGACTCAAGATGGTTGACCCAGGTGCTAGTACAAAAAAGGTGGTTTAATGGAATAAAAACAACATGACAACAAAACAGGGTCCATAATACATACAACAAGGGAAGGGCAGTGATGACTAAGGAGACCAGGACAGTAAACACACAAACTAACGACAGGAACTAGGATAGCAAAGGATGAGAACGGACAGGTGAACAAAAAGAACCAACGTAAAC